>NC_137100.1:60582950-60772950 GCF_949357685.1 Gobio gobio | reverse complement strand
AAACATGATCACAGAAAAACAGAGTGTGGTTTATCTGGATTTATTGTCTATAATAATACAGAGTGCATAATATTCAGTTAGTGTATTAGCAGAGTATAAAGAGCTCGGACGCCTGGATATATCTTGATTTTTTCTTACACGTGTTTACACACACTCATATAGTCTTTCTAAAGAAATTATTCCATATTCCTTTCCCTTCTCTGAACACTGAATGTGGAATCTGTCATGCATGCAAAGGCAACAACGTTATTGTAATATGAATTAGTAAATATTAAAGGTGCAATATTCCCATCTGATGACCTTCATGCTCAAGAGAAAAGCTTATTTACATACATTAGTGTTAACATAATATTACATTAACGCCTCAAGCTGTTGTGACATCCCACTGATCTCTCATCTCTATCGCATATGAAAGTTGATCAAATCTATATATACAGATTTGTTTCACTTTCTCCCAGTAGTGTAGCCTTTGAGATGATTTTAAAAGCATGTATATCATTAGCACATTGTCCATTTTTACTGCTATTAACACGCTCATCTGGGCCATTAAAATCCACAGCTAAGGCTTTCTATGCATATTCTTGAACAGTTAAAAAAAAAAAAACATGACATGGACAAAGACATTTATGCATTTCACATTCATACAAGCAAATAAAAAAATAAACATTAGCAAGCTTCTTTCAAAGATCTCTACGTAACAACTGCAAAAATGACAGATTAGTAACTACCTATTCCAACATAATAAAATCTTTCACAGTAGTGTTTAAAGCTTAAGCAACAGTAGATGCAGACCTATCCCGTAATATTTCATAATCTTGCTCCTAATAATGTTCATCTAATGCCCTTTCAACATTAGGAGTTTAATCATCTGCTGTTCTTCAAAGTCGACAAGAAAGTGCAACCCATTTGTTCTATGATGTTTCAGAGGGAAACAAGATATTCGAAATGCAAAGAAATGTAAGGCGGGGCTTGATTTGATCTATCAGACATTGATTGGATGGTGAAAAATGGGTATTTCACAGAAGGCCTGAATTAAATTATTGTTTGCCAAAAGAAAATGTTCGTTTCAAAGGTGGAGCACCAGGATTAAGAAAGTAAATTTTGATTTCATGTCGACTTTTACCATTCAGGCTCAGTGTAGTGACGAGCGTCATGTTGTCCTGATGTGACGCATCTGTTTTTCGGACTGCTGCATGAGGATTTGGAGGACTAGCGATATGCACAGTGCTCAGGAAAAGGCCTTCACAGTAACGTTAAACACATTGCTCCCATACATCTGCATGTGAGAATAGCAGATCCTCTGATGTCGGTAAGGCCAGTTAGAGTGATTTACCCTGTGGTCCATCCTAATGATGGGGAAACTGCTCTGAGAGAAGGTGCTGCTCTTTGGATACAATATAACTAAGCTCCTGAGGCACTGTGGTCATTTGAAATCTCGTGAAAATCTATGGAAACAAGCAGGGATTGCATCTACGACTATGACTATGCATGTGTGAGAGTTGAAGTGAGTCCCATATTCAAGGACTTTTGGGTGTCAAATACAAAGACTCATTCATAAAACTGAAAAGACGCTTCACATATTGTACGGATAATGCCAATTTCAATTGTTACTGACCTTTGAAAGGCAAAAATGAAAAGAAAACTTGTCCAATATCCTACAATCTGGATTATTAGACCAATAGCAGAGATTTTTCTAGAGAATGGGGCTGCAATATTAATCGAAATTAAACCGAATATGGCCTAGTGCGATTACCAAATTGTCAACCAAAGAGAAGCATGTGGTTTTACTCCAAAATAAAAGCTTGTTGGCTTGTTCACGTTTGAAAATAAAGAAATTAAGACAGCCATAACTATTAGTATTGTAACTTTACAGTGTTGTACTGTAAATTAAAACAATTAGAAAATTATTATTATATTATGTTTAATAATATATTACAATGGTAATATTTCTTATATTGTTTAATATTTATTATTTAGTAGTAGTATTAGTAGTAATGATACAAGTTATTATTATTTACTATTTCTAGTCAATAAAATACTATAATTAGTCACATTGCTATACAATTACAAAATGTTTGGCCAAATTGTGCATCCCTACAGCAAATCTGGATCTTTTTTTAAAATCGCACATATTTCGACCCCCCCCAGATTATGCAGCCCTAACCGAGAATGTACGTTTCAACAAATGATACCAATTGAGCATCAACCTCTAAAGAAAAAAACACAAAACTAGCTAGCTGCATCACATCATTAAGTAACACTGAGTGTGTTTACATTCATTTTACACGGACGAAGACGGCAATGTAAGATCATGTGAACACTTCAGCAACTGTGTTCCTTAAATCAAGGAAATGTCATGAAGGGTTTAAGCAAAACCCGAGATGCACGTTTCCCCATTCTGCTTTTCCTTTTGTTCTGTCAGCTTATTCAATGTGCACATATCAGTTTACATTTACATCGAGACTGGAGAAAAAGTAGCTCGAGGCTACATAATATAATCACCTGAAAATGGTGCAGCCTTCGAGAAAAAAACCCCTCAATGCATTGGCTTTGATCTTTTGAAATGAAAATCAGCATGTTTTACCGGACCTCCTACATTTGACTGCTACAAAACTGTTAAATTAAGAATGAAAAGAGAGCAGTGAAATGTCGTAAGGGTGTAGATTTACTGCGATCGCTCCAAAAACGCTGCAGAAAGTGTCACGAACACTGTTGTATGAACGAAAGCGGCGTTCCTAGGGCTAAACGTCATACTGCTCCGAGCGAGCGGAAGAAGATGATGCGGCCACCTTCAGCTCTTCAGTAGTACTTCACCTCTCTGGCCAGTAACACAAGTCCTTGAGAAACAGTAGTGAAGTTGGTTACGTAATTGTGAACGATTTCCAGTAAGGGCACAAAGTCTAAAACTAACTGAAAATATCCTCATTAAAGGTGAACGGCACAAACAAACGTGAAAACATATGTGAAGTAGTGCGTTCTCAGGACTTTCCGGAGAGAAAACTGTGGAACCAGGTGCTGGAAGACTGTGGTTTCTCCTCAGAGGATTCTGGAATAAGAAACTGGGATGATGTGACCGATGTCGGGCTGCCAAGCGAACCACTAAAGTTTTCCGCCTCTGGAGAATCCAGCTGCCAGGAACACTGGGGTTTATAGCCTGTATTCAAGCCGTCGTCTTGGAAGACGGCCTCGAATTCATCTTGGGGCTCGGCTGGCTCCGCGGCGCACTGCACTTGAGGCCTGTAACCTCCTCCGCCAACACACACCCCCTGTGAAGAGGTCGGGCTCTGGATGCCTGTGTAGGTGATTTCAGTCTGTGTGGAGCCCACTGAGGCGGTCGAGGAACCGGAGGAGTCTGAGACATGGTTGCTGCGGGAGCCGCCACCGACAACCTGGTTGTAATATTTCAGGAGGGCCGGTTCATCAGAGTCCGTGTCTACCTCGATGTTGTCATTCTCAGACTCTTCCTCTTCCTCTGGCACAGGGACCAGACCCTTCTTACTGAAATTCCACTCTGGACTCTCCTCGATGTGGACCAGACTGTGGGGAGAGGGCTTCACATCCAGAGGACCCTAAACACAAACAACAGCAATGCAATTTCGGGAATCATTCGTGTTCGTAGCACAAAGTTATTAGCAATAGTAATAGTGATTTCTGCTAGAGCTGCACGATTATGGTTAAATTGAGAATCACAAATTTTTTTTTTTTGTTTCAAACGGAGATCATGATTCTAAACAGACGACTAAACAAAATAACATGTAATTTACTAGAGGTTTTGACATGTTAATTGCTGCTTTCTATTTAAAATGTTTCATCAATCTTCAAAAACACTGAATAATCCAGTAATGAAACAAGTGAACACATCTCTCAAATGAATGATTCAATGACATAAAAAGTTTTTTGATCGGTAATATGTTTTTAGAAGAAGTCTTTTCTGCTCACCAAGGCTGCATTTATTTTATTAAAAATACAACAACAACAACAACAACAACAACAACAACAACAACAACCACAACAAAAAAAGAGTAAAAATGTGAAATATTCTTAAAATGTAAAATAACTGTTTTCTATATGAAGATATTTTAAAATGTAATTTATTCCTGTGATCAGAGCTGTATTTCCAGCATCATTACTCCAGTCTTCAGTGTCACATGATCCTTCAGAAATCATTCTAATATGATGATTTGATGCTCAAGAAACATTTATTATTATCATCAATGTTGAAAACAGTAGTGTAAAACATTTCTTAGGATTTTTCGATTAATAGAAAGTTCAAAAGAACTCTCATTTTTCATCTAAAATAGAAAGCTTTTGTAACATTGTACTAACATTCAAAACTTTGGGTCAGTAAGAATTTATGTATTTTTGGAAAGAACTTAAAATGTATTCAGCAACGATGCATTAAATTGATCAAATGTGACAGTAAAGACATTTATAATTCTACAAAAGATTCTATTTGAAATAAAAGCTGTTCATTTGAACGTTGTATTCATCAAAGAATCCTGAAAAAAAAAATACACAACTGTTTTCAACATTGATAATAATCATAAATGTTTGTCGAGTATCAAATCATCATATTAGAATGATTTCTGAAGGATCATGTGACACTGAAGACTGGAGTAATGATACTGAAAATACAGCTTTGATCACAGGAATAAATTATATTTTAAAATGTATTCATATAGAAAATCGTTATTTTAGTATTTTTAATAAAATAAATGCAGCCTAAAAACATTACAAATCTGACAGATCAAAAACATTTGAATGGCGGTGTACATTAAGTCATTTGTCACCACTTACTGGTGTAACGATGTAATTGATACAATCGTTATTTGAAGCATTGAGTTATTTTCAAAAGGTGACTTGTTCTGTTTTGATCGCTACTGTAGACATCAGTGTTTATATCCGAATTATAAACTTTTATCCCAGTACTTCTGTGATAATATGAATATTTGCAACACAGAAATAATGAAACTGTGTGGTTGCAAAGACTGTTTGTGAAGCCGTTTCATACATAAACTATACATGATAACTGCTCCCTTTGGCTCAGTGGCAGCGCCAAGTTTCACAAACACGAATTTGAATGTTCGTCAAAGGTTTAATAGTCACCAACAAATTTATAATAGACAATGAGATTGAGCGGGTGTTTGAATTGAGATTGCAATCTTTTAACCATTAATCGTGCAGCTCTAATTCCTGCCTTAAAAAACACCACTAAAAACGGTTTTACCTGTGAGGACGACCAGTCTCCAGGTACTTTAGGTCCAGGAATTTCAGGATAGAAAGCTTTCTTTACCCTGAAATAAAATAAATAATACAAAACCATCAAAAAATATGTTAATAACTGATTTACATCAGTGTTGTTTTTTCGTTAAAAACATAATTATTACACAACGCATTTATTAAAACTGACTAAAATTAAAATTAATTCAAATATTAATATACACTATATTAGTATATTAACATTACCAAAAGAACACTGATTGATCAGCAAGTCTGAAAGAACACTGTCTGTTGTAGCAAACATACTGCAAGTCAAATACTGTAGGTCAAAATGATTTGTTTAAGTGGATTTTCGAAATGATTTAACTAATCAAAAACATGAATTAAGTCCTACCACTCTCTCTTCTTGTAGCAGCAGATGCTGATGAGGATGAGACCGCAGAACATGGCTGCCAACGGCACAAGAATTCCAACAAACAACATGTCGGCTGCTGGATGAACACAGAAAAGGAGAAGTTTAGGAGGAGGACATCATCTAATATGTTATCTGCAATATCTGAATTTATTAGGTGTTCTATTTCAGCAGTTAAAAAGATCAAAACAAATGCTGACATCGATACCAAGTAAGGCTACACTGAATCTCTGAATGAATGTCTTACTGTCCATCTCCATCTTAATGGCCACAGTGGAGCCGGGGTCTTCCCCAGCTGAAGTGTAGGCCTTCACTATGAACTTGTACGAGCTCAGAGGCAAACCCTTCACCCTGTATGACCGCCGCTCAGGATTAGAGATGTTAGCTAGGAACACAAACACAAGTATTAAGATGCATAACAAAAGATAAAAGTAACACTTTACTTGTAGCCTTTCTATATAATATATTATAAATTATCTAGTATGGTAAAGCACATGACAAGCAACTCATTTCAGATTTACCAAGGAATCCGCAAAATATTGCGATGCATTTTAACTTTTAATTTGTACAGTTATTTATGAAAATATATAATGCATGATGAATAACTGGTAACACTTTACAATAAGGTACATTAGTTAACATGAACTAATAATGCACTTTTAAAGCATTTATTTATCTTTGTTAATGTTAATTTCAACATTTACTAATGCATTATTAAAATCTTGTTAACATTAGTTAATGCACTGTGAACTAACATGAACAAACCATGAACAGCTGTATTTTTATGAACTAACGTTAACAAAGATTAACTAATGCTGAACAGAGGTGTTGTTCATGGGTAGTTCATGTTAACTAATGCATTTACTAATGTTAACTAATACAACCTTATTGTAAAGTGTTACTGAATAACTTTGGTAAGGCTTTATGTATAATGCATTATAAAGTTATTTTTTATTATTCTTATTTTTCTTTGCACTACATGTATGTCTTGTATTTTAGGTTTATTTATAATATAATATAACAGTGTACAACATATTTATAATATTTTCCTATTTCTATTGATTATAATATAAAATACAATTATAGGTGAAGAGGCAGGCAGAAGTTAATTTTGAAGAGGCCAAATTCGTGTTTTCATTGATCAGTCAGTCATTTTGCTTGCACTAAAATGCAATAATAAAGCATTTCTGTTCTTTCCAGCAGATGGTTTTTCTACTCACAAAAAAAGTGAAAATGCTTACCAACGAGATCCAGACGTGAAGCATTTGCCAAGTAGATGGTGTATCCACGTATGAAGCCTCGCTGGCGTTCCATCGCGGTGTCTTTCCAAGACAACATCACATCCGAGCCAGTTTGATTGGCTGATAGTTCACCAACTGACTGTGCAGGAACTACAGAAGTTTGAACAAGAGAAGGAAAAATTATAGATTTTGTTCAACTGTTTTACAGATACCATACAAGTAAGCAACAATATGTAAAGTCCCAATAAGTGGGTTAGGTTAATATCTGTGCGTTTTTTTAGAAGTACCACTGGAGCAAATGGCTCTGTTAACTACATTACATGACTTTATTCTTTTAATGTTTATTTGAAGGTATAGAACGTGGTTACTGCCTGTATATTATGCCATCAGTTTTGTTATTAAATGTAAATTGACATAGTTAGCACAACCATTGTACATGTTCCCTGTATGAGAAAAGTTAAAAAAATAAATAATATTAACACAAATAAGTAAAAAACAAACAAATTCTAGATTGTGAGATTATGCATAAATCAGTCATTAGTAGCGGCAGGTGTCTCAGTGAGAGACCAGTGTTTGCTTATATATATATATATATATATATATATATATATATTACGCTATCTAACGATATGAACACTGTGCTCAGATTACAATACTGTACTGATTATTATCATGTATAAGGCTATAGCAAAGCTGGTAACGTTATTGTCATCTAGTATTGATACTTACCAATAACAGAAACTAATAGGCTTTGACCATCAGGAAAAGTCACACTCGTTAATATCCGTCCACACTAATCATTTTTACAGAAGTTATTCTTCTTTGATAATGTTAGTTTAAAAAAGCAACTGTTAGTTAGTGTAAGCTCAGATCCATTAAATAATAGTTACAACTTTTGATTTTAATAATGTGTTATTAAATGCTTTAACTAAGATTAATGAATGCTTTCGAAGTATTTTTCATTGTCAGTTTGTTAATGAATGAACTAATGTTAAATAATGGAGCCTTATTGTAAAGTGTGTGACTGAATAACAGTCAGAACATATTCAAACAATATCCAGGGTAAAAAAAACGATACAGTGAAAAGACTTAAGGCTATTCATTTTCAAACTTAAACATTTTATATTTTAATCTGGACTAAATTACAGTCCAGATTAAAATATAAAATGTTTAAGTTTGAAAATGAATAGCCTTAAGTCTTTTCACCGTATCGTTTTGTTTAGAAGGGTTACCGGGGAAACGGCTGCATTTCTGCTGTTCCGTCAGTGTCCTCTGCTGTCAAAGAGTGAATGTGCACTTCAGCACGTCTCTTTCACTCCTTCCGCCATGTGCTCGGCTCATGCACGGTCTGTTTACATCAGTGCGTGCTCCTCTTTGACGTGTTGTTCATTTTAAATGGTTGATGGGTAAAGTATTCTTAAAATGCATTCTAAAAATCGGAGTAATTCGTAATAAATAATTATTCACGGTATTTTGAAGTGCCCACGATAACAATATTGTGCATGTTCATTATTGCGGTATATCGTATTACCGTTTACCCGCACATGTCTAGTCCTGACTGGACACAATAATTTACCATGACAATGATAAATTGGAATAGAAAAACTACCGAAAATACACAGACTCGTACTGAATACCAACCTATTCTGCACTGAGCCAACGCAGAGCCCGGCGAACGACTCCCTCACGCGACGTGTTGAAGAAAAAAAAAACGCTTTTTACAAACGGCCACTTCTAAATTTGTGCCCTTATGTCCTTTTAAAACATTTTAAATCCTGAATTACCTTTTCATATGGTATTTTCATACAATGTTATATATTCATTTGGAAAGTTTTACCTGCTATTTCATGCATACTGAGTTTTTTACACTGTTAAAGACTTGGATTCCCCTGCTAAACATGGACAAAGTTTCTAAAATTAAGTTGGACGTTTGATGGAGTATTTCTGTGCCAAAATTACTCCTTCCGGTTTCTCACAAGTCTCGGAAAGTTTTTTTTTGAGTATGGGTCTGTCACTGAGTGACGTCAAATGGGCCGGAATTTCCTTATACTGGTCCTAAGGGCACTTCTCCCGGAAGAGCGCGCACGCACTCGTAGACCAGCGCGAGAGAGTGAAAGCAGTACGCCCATCAAAACGCTTTGCTCGGCTTTAGGGAAGTCGTCAGCGGCCCTGCACAGGTCACAGGACTTCAAGAAATAAACAATGTCACCAAAGAAGTGTGTTTTTGGTTGCCAGGGCAAGACAACCCTGCACAGATTCCCAAAGAACCCAGCGTTAATGGACCAGTGGATGGAGTTTGTTTTTCCAGAGCATCAACAGAGTTGTGACAGTGTTTTTGTTTGTTCCCTACATTTCGGCGATGCTTGTTTTAAACAAGGCCCAGTTCGACGCCGGATTTGCAGATCGTCTAATGCTTAAGGATGGAGCGGTCCCATCGATAAAGGTTCACGGTCGTGCGTTGGAACCGCAGGCAGTGAGTAGAACTGCTTCAAATGTCTGTGTGTTGTTGGCTATCGGCAGGTAAGCACAGCAAGTAAACAACATGAACGTTTAATTCATTTATCAATGGAGCATGCGATGTATGGTGTGTGTGTTGTTTAAATACATTTGTTTAGCTGACCACTGTAGGTGTCTGCTTGTTTATTGTAAAACCACTCTAAACAACACCTTTAAAGAAAAAAAAATATGACGACAAAAAGTAGAAATTAATCATTTACAAAAGCCGCAAAGCAAATATATATACCGTAAAACTTCAAATAATAGCCCGGGCTTCTATTTACCCAAATCGCCGAACTGCACCGGCTTGTATTTGAAACAGGCGTCTATAAGAGACAGGCCTTTAATTTAGTGTTGAGATGTTCAAGCATGACGGTAGGAGGTTACCACATTATATTACGTTTTATTTATAATTAATTCGAATGTGTTTAACAAATCATTTAATGTAAGAAATGTCTTAGATTATTGGCAGCACAAAAAACGAAACGATGTGACAGCAATGGGCAGAACAATATAAGTTACCGCTAAAATCCATTGAGCGTATGAACTTGTTGCCCGAAACACATCAACAAGAAAGAATGAAGGCTACCCTGTAAAACAACTGTAATCATGTGATAGTGATGAATAGAGTAATTTTCTATCATCATCCCCGCGGTTCTCTTCTCCCTCTCCAGCCTCCGCTAACTCTGCCTGCCTTGCTCGCACTAACAGATCCCGCCCAGATGCACACGGCTCTCCCTCTTTGAAACAACGGATAAGGTGATCCTCGCTTCCATCAGAAGCTCCTGTCAGGTCACATACCTAAGGATAACATCCCGAAGTTAATGAAATATATCTCCTCCTTCTCCCTCGCACACACAAACACACGCGCACGTCTGCGCGCAAGCATTAAAGGAATTTTTCAGCCGCTCCGTATCCAGCTTTACCCACGCTTGAAATTTGACAACTGTCAGCTTAAATGTCAAATTATACTTTTCTCCATGGTGGTATTGAGAGAATTAAGAAAAACTGAAGACTGAAAGTTCGTTAACCTCTTTGTTATGTTGCCATAGTGATGAGTCGTTCATGAACGGTTCCGTCTGTCACGTGAAATCTAATCAAAACATAGAACAGACGATCTGACGGGTTTGAGAAGATCAAATACAGCCCGATACTAAAAAACAGACCCGGCGTCTATTTGAGACCGGCCTTTATTTACCCAAACCTGTCGTCACACCAGGCGTTTAAAGGAGACAGGCGTCTATTTGGGACTCTGCTATTATTTGAAGTTTTACGGTAGTTACAGTATACCACATAGACACGCCTCCATCCACTCGTTTTTTTTCCGGAAAGACTCAGTACAGCGTATCTTTATTTTATAAATATAATAAAACTAAAGAATTTTCGGAGATATAATTAAGGATGCGATACTACTCTAGAGGTACTCAAGATTGACATGAGACTGACTGAAACTGAGTGTTTCACCCCCCTTTAATGGGTAATTTAAACCAGTGGCCAACCAGTGGCCAATTTTGCATCAGTAAAAAAGTCAAAAGCCTTTTCACACAAACTTCCCATAAAATTGGTAAATGAACATTTCCAGTAAAGGCATGAATCTGATATTCACACAAGCATCGGGTGTTTGCGTTTTACATAATGCTGCCATTCACATGCCTGCACAAAAAGTTTACAGATTCGCCAGCATTTTATCAAGAAGTCACACAGGACTTCTGAGTGGAAAAATTGTTGAATTTACGGGCAAAGGCTATATGTGTGAAAGCGGTGAATGTGTTTATGAACAGTGAACAGCAGCAGTTCTCTTACTCATTTCCTGTGAGTATCCCTGCCACCTCTGGAGCAGTGTAGCAGCGCCGGTTGAGAGAACATACACGGATAAGGTGTACCTCACTCCTTCCTTCAGAGAGTCTGAAATCAGCAGAGACTGATCAATCAACGAGGCACATTCAGTTGTGGTGTAAACAAAGCATGAAGAAATTCAAATTCCAGTAGATATTCCACTGTGTATTTGGACACTTGAGTCACATTTTAAAAATGAATGCCATTGCATTGGAAATAACAAAATATCAAACCAACTGGCATGTATGTTGAAGACAGACAGCACAAGGTCACTTTTCAATCAAAACATTGGACAAAAAGGTTTTTAAATGAACCACTTGTGTGACTGTCTGTTTAGTGGAACAGTTACAGTAGTTATTATTAAGCTATTTTAAAGGCTCCTAATTATGTCTCCTACAATAGGTTAACATGCATCCAAAGTAAAAAATAAAAAAAACTTTTCTAATAATATACATTGCAGCATCACCTCTTTTCTCACAGTCTCTGAAATGGTTCAATAAAGGATTTGGTCTCTCTAAACCCCTCCTTTATTCTCCGCTGATTGGTCAGATAGCCCAGCATTGTGATTGGTCTACAGCTTACAGCATGTCAGAAACTAAATGCTCATTACCATATCTGAATTTCTGCTCCGGAGGCTTCCTCAGAACTTGAATACACAGTGATGCAAACCATATCCATTGGCAGCCAATAAAGATCATAGGCTGGCATTATGCAAATTTGTTCCAAACAAATCACTTTTCTTTTTGGAGACAATAACTCTATCTGCACTTTGAGCTTTGCAGACTTTTTACATTTACAAAAATATTACAAACCAAAAGAAAGGTAATATTTGAAAAAAACAACAACAACATACTAGGGGCACTTTAATGTTATGAACACTAAACCTGTGGTTCCTCTGCTAGGACACCCGTGTGAACTTGGGAAGAACTGACTTCATACATCCACTAATAAATCACCACCAGCTGATTTAAAGACACTGAGTCAGTGAAGAGAAAAGCTTTTGAGTGCAGATGGTTTGGTATTTTATTATCTAATGCAATGGAATTTAGGGATCACTGTTTTTAATAAAATAACAGGAAATTATAATTTTTTCAATAGATAAATCACTTGTAGATTAATTTAAAGGACTCACCTGGCTTCACAGTGAAGCTGCTGTCTGATTCTGGAACTTTCTCCCAGTTAACAGGGCACAGCCCACTGCAGCCGGTCGGGACCCACTCCACCACGTACCCTCTGCTTGCATTGGCATTAGGCTGCCAGGACAGGTCAAACTTTCCATTTGTGCCAAGCAGCTCAGGCACAGACAGCTGAGAATCTACAGGAAAAATGACCAAACACATATAGTTTAACAGTAGTCTGAAATGTTTTGTTTGTAATAGCTGGCAATGGATCAAACAGTTAATAGCAATATACTGTATAGCAATCAGTGCCGAAGCGGCACTCAAAAAAGATACATTAATTAGAATTCATTTGATATGGAGCCCTGCACATGACAAGCAGGAAAAATATATGTATATAGTGGCCACTAATTAACAATGAATTCCCACGACTGACAGATGTAAATCATGCGCACAATATAATAATTTGTTCCCTTGATTAACTAAATCGTATCAACATTGTAATAATTTGTTCCCTTGTTTTAGTTAAATCAATAAGAGGGAATGAATAAGTTCAACGTGGCCATGATTTACTAAAACGAGGGAACAAATTAATAAATCCTGGGAACTAATTCTTAATTCGAGGTCACAATTTAACTAAAAGAAGTGAACGAATTAATAAATTGTGGCAATGATTTACTAAAACGAGAGAACGAATTCTTAATTCATGGCCACGATATACACACACATACATATACACATACACATGACACACTTTCTGTATATGAGTGTGTGTATACACATTTGTATTAATATTATTATATTTAAACATTTAACATGGCTACTTTGACATTAAAACTGTTTCAGTCTATTCTGTGGGATTTCTGACTGACCAGAATTGTCAGATATATTGTGTGTGTGTGTGTATATATATATATATATATATATATATATATATATATATATATATATATATATATATATATATATATATATATATATATATATATATGTTTAATATATAAATGTTTAAATATAATAATATTAATACAAATGTGTATACACACACTCATATACAGAAAGTGTGTATAGAATTAGAAGGTGTGGTAAAACACAAATATGATACACAAAACATTTGAATAGTCTGGTAGCTGAGGAAATGTCCCAGGCTCCCTCTACCTGCTCTGTATGCTGGTGTGGTGACAGTGGACGGCTGAGAGAGACCAGCTGGGTTTCGTGCTGCCACGGCAACGGTGATGTCACTGCTGTTGTTAAGGATGATGGGATAGCTAAAGCTCTCGGGAGAAAGATAAACCGGTGTCCAGCCGTCTTCCTCTGCTGAGCTCTGAGAAACCTCGTAGCGGACTAATGCACCGTGACTTTTTCTCTCAGACAGCGGCTGAACGGAAAGAGGCAGATGGCACCATGTTTACTTAGAAGAATAACATGTTATTCAGTTTTATGACACAAGCTGCGCTTCATTTCCTAGATTATGGCGAAAGTAAAACAATGTTTGTTCCTACTTTCCAATGGACACGTCCTGTGTTACTGCTGTCCATCCAGAGCCAGACATCAAGAGCATCAGGACCTGAAAATGCACAGACTTTGTTATAGATCTATAGAAACTTAATATATCTTAAAGGTGCCCTAGAATGAGTTGAAACAATATTTTAAATTGTTCTCTGATATCTACATAGAGGGTATGTGGCTTATTTAAGGGCAAAAATTGTCCAGATACGGGTTTCAGGTCCATTTACAACCCTAGAAATTGTCCCCAGAATGAAATGGTCTGTTTTTGCCTTATTTGGAAGTGTCATGAATATTAATATGGAGTTCTGCTCTGATTGGCTGTTTCACTGCGCGGCTAATTTCTGTAGCTAATTTCGGCTAATTTTTAGTGACAGAGAAACACATCTATACTGTCCATCATGAAAATGGAGAGATTAAGGCCCGGGTATACTTCACTTACCGCGCCCGGACGCGTCACGCGCGCAGCCCTGTCCGCGCGTCTTTCAAAGTATACTACACAACGGATGCGCGCGGATGATCGCGTTCGACACATGCGCAGTAAAAAAAGTCTATGCTCTACCAGACATCGGAGGGCAGCACTGAGTCCTGTCATCAACGGGACATTCGCTGGGCATGATCGGAGAAGAATTTTAGTGCATCCACCATTGCAACATAGTTTGGAAGAAACACTGAAGAATCAAAAATTCTCTCTTTTTTTCAAGTGTATTGTTTTTAAACCGGTCTTTGCACACTCTTCTTCAATGGCTGAACACTGTGCTCAATACTGTGCGTATTGCCACCTAGTGGACTCTTGTGTACTGCTGGCGCATGCGCTGTTGCACGCGGACCGTCCGCGTGGTCTGAAAATTTGGGCTGTGCGGTGACGTGGTGTGCGGCCGGCCGCGAGCCCTCCGAGTGACTAAAAATTACGTCATGCGGGCGGTGCACGAACGCGGACGGCCGAAGTATACCCGGGCCTTTATGCATCCAACCTTAAGGTCTGTTCACACCGGGACGATTTTCGTGCGCGTTTATCGCCGACGTTTAACGCCTCGTGACAAAACAAATGGCGCCAATGTGAGTGTTCATACCGACGCACAAAGCGGCAGGCGTAAAAGCGTCATTTTTTAAAAAACGCCTCGGGTTAGTTTTTTTATTTTGACGTGGTGCGTTAAAAACTGGCCGACCAATGAGATCAGCGCTTTTGTTCACGTGCCTGGAGCTGCTGAAGTGACAGTAAAACACGACTTGTTGGTGCTCAAGCACAAAACGATCTTGCCGAGCACACATTGATACGACGAAGAAGTAGTAAGTAGACAAAGAAGAAGATGAGCTGCTAATGCTGCTAGCCAGTTAGCAAAAAGTGTGTGAATGATTTTGGCAAGCCCGTAAATACTGTCTCTCTTCTTCTTCTGTGTGACAAGCGAGTGTCAGAAGCGTAAAGTGCCGCAGCACCACCTTGTGTACCGGGAGCGCCATCTACTGAATTTGCACGTTCACTCGGTGCATCAGCAGTGAAAATCGCTTGGGTGTGAACACTCAAGATGCTCCGAAAAACGTCACGAAAAACGCTGGCGATAAGCGCGCGATATTCGTCCCGGTGTGTACAGGCCTTTATATGTTTGATCCGGTTTCTGACGAAGATGCAGATTTTGAGAACAACCAATTGTTTTGAGATTGGAAATGGACGCTTCTGAGGGGTAAGTTTAGTTTTTATTTTCAGTAAGAACCTGTAAAACGTAACGTCATTACTATAACTTCAGCCTACATGTGAACTAGCATATAACATTAACTTTACACGTTAACGCATAACGTCAGCAGTCACAACTTTGTTTTTAGCATTGTGAAAATATTTTAATCATTGTAATGCGTCACTTGAGTCACGAACTCTAAACAGCGAACTGGGTAGAGCGTAAATATGTTGTTTGTACAGTACAGTAAAGTTTTTTTTTAACAAATTGACTAGATGCCTTGTCAAATGACTATCGTTTCAACTTAGTGGTGGAGAAGGTGACGTTAGCTAGAAGGATCGAGAGAGCTGTAAGCATCTAAACTAACATAGTTAGCTCCTCAGTTATGTGTTGATGATGAAATATAGGCTAAATTATAATTCTATCCGAAAAAAAGGATTGTCATATGTATCTACGGTTGTATTTTGTAGATTTATATGACAACACCGGCAGGAAATAATATTAACCTTTGTCTTTTGTCAAACTGTTATGTATGCTACTTGGAGTTTCCTATTGTTACTGTACTAGCATCTTGCGTTGGATCTAGACAACTGTTGCGTAACAGTCGGTGTTATGTTGAGATTCGCCTATTCTTCCATGGTGTTTTTCACAAACGAGATTTACATATGAAGGAGGAAGCAATGGTGTTTGAGACCATTGACTGTGATTTCCATGTACTGAACTCTTGTTATTCAACTATGCCATGGTTAATTCAATCTTCCATTCTAGGGCACCTTTAAACATTACATTTCTGACCTGTCACATGTGGTGACTAAGTAACAGACAAAGCAGACCAAATCGTTTCAGATTAGTTATTTGAATCACTCACGATCCATTTTTGTGTGGATGCTGTAGGGGGCACTCACATCCCCCCACTTCCAGAAAGCTTGCTTAGAGCCGCAGCACAGAGTCACAGTGTAGTCCACATCTGGCCACAAGCCCTCCAGCATCACAGATGACAAACCTATGCCACTGTAGTTACGCTAAAGACACACAGACAGAAATATCAGGCCATCGGTTAGAAATCAGTAGCCATTATTAAATATTACAATAGTCCTACATGCAATAGGTTAAATTACCATTTTGGGGAAATAAAAGTAAAAGTAACCCAAAATAATTCTGTTATCATTTATTCCACCTTCATATCATTTTAAACTCATTTTCTTTTAAACACAATTTTGTTTTCAATATTTTGCAGAACATATTGAAAAGCCTGAATAACTTTAATTTTATATATAATATATATGTTTTCAATTGTAGTCTTTTAAAAAGGTATCTGAAATAATAAACTATGTAGTGTTTTGTAGAGTTGTCAAAAATATAGATTTTTCGATACATATCGATACTGAAATATCTGAAACGCTTCCAATACTCCTTTTCCACATAATAGATACACAACACCAGCTGTGCTCTCTCTCTTTCTTTCTCTCTCTCTCTCATTTCTTTCAAACACAAACCCGTCTCCCCTCACTCGTTTCATTTGCTCCGGATGAATATTGTTGCTGTTACAGTGCTTTAAATTTTACTCATTCCCGCAGATTTTGTGCTCGCACTCAAAGTGCGCTCACATAAAGCCGCCTCTCAGAACTAAATTGAGTGCTTTTTCGCTGCTTATTGACCTTAAACTGTCAAATACACACAAAATGATGTCAAAACACCAGTCTTGGCGAGTAATCACGTAAACACAGCTAGTTATGTTTTAAGTGAATGTAAACAGTAGAGAAAAAAAAGCATGTGTAACAGTGTAATGGATATTAGTGCGTCAGGTCTTAAAGAGACAGCAGCCTAATATACCTGCTGACTAATTATGAGATAATATTCTATATGCCAGTTTTTCCTCATGGTATTGATGTCAAAAATGTGGCCAGTGAAAATGCTGAGTTGCTAGTAACTTTGGAAGCCCTGATGATAACACAATGCACCATAAATATTTCCAGAAGCTATACAACAGGTTCATGTGAGGAGCAATCTGAAGTGTAAGTCATTATTCACAGACAATTGTATTTTTAAAAATGCACGTGCGCAAATTAAATTTGAGTGCTGAGGGAAATATTTTTTTTGTGAATTATTAAAACGTACAAAGCTATTATATGACTTTAGGCGACCTGTACAATAGCACACAAGTTCAATTTTTTTTTAGCTTTTTGAGGACAAGCATTATGCAACCTTGCATTTTTTGTGCGTCAATTTTCTCGAGATCTTGACATAAGTTTTTTTTTTTTTTCCTGAATAAATTATTTTTAGAATTTTCATTTTTGGATGAACTATCTCTTTAACTCCAAGACCAAACAAAAAGCAAGCAGGGTTCTGGGAGCTGAAAGCTGAGCAGTGAACTTACTGTGCTGGAAAGTTCATGGCTGATGAGCTGCAGCTGGCAGACCATCTCCAGCTTTTTATACGCCGCCACAGGCCAGCTCCATTGCAGTGTGGCGTTCCACGCCTTGACTTCGACCGCCGTCACATTTGCTGGAGCCAACAGATGCACTGGAAGAGAGACAAACCCGTCAGAGAGGAGTTCTCACTCACTAGAATATTAAGACACAGTAGCTCCTCTGACTATATTTATAATGTAGATATACTCCATTAAAAGGAGAACGTAATGAAAATGTGGTACCGCGGTCAGCGAGTTGGGCGGAGTCAGTAAGCCGAACTGTTCCAAGAGGATTTCGAGCCACCAGAGACCAGTTCTCCTCCCAGACCTTCGAGCTACACCCCCAGCTCTTCCCTTCATTAGCCTCCGAACAGACCCTGCGGACAGAAATAAGGCTTAAAACATAGACGTTCAAGGAAATGGTACAATGATTACAATAGAACATTAATGGGATTCTTGAATCAGCAGTAATAATATGCAGGACATAAGTTAATAATAAGTTGATGATAAAGGATAATGTGACTGAAGACTGGAGTAAAGATGCTGAAAATTCAGCTTTGAATCACAGGAATAAATTATATTAAAAAAAATATTACAACAGAAAAATTCAAATTTCACAATTACTGGTTTTACTGTATTTTTGATCAAATAAACGCAGCCTTGATGAGCAGAAGAGACTTCTTTAAAAACATTATTTAAACAGACCCTAAACTTTTGTATGGTAGCGTGTATGTAACATTTACTGTGTTCCAAATTATCCAAGTGATATATTAGTAGGATTTTGGTACAATAAACATTCAGAATTTAGTTCTTCAAAGAAAGTACGTGTTTGTTTTATTTCTCCATATCTTCTGGTATGAATCCCAGACAGGTTTGTTAAATAGTTTTCCAGGTCTACTTAGGTAAATTGAAACCCTATTTAAAGAGGTAGTTCCACATTATTAAGCAAGTCACAGTTCTAATGCAATATGGGGAGGAAAAAAGATCTTTCTGAAGATGAAAAGAATGAAATGGTGCAATGTTATGCAAAAGGCAAGAAAACAACTAATTAATATTGTGTGAAAACTGAATGAAGATTATCAAACTAAAAGATTTTTGAGTAATTGAGTTACTTTTGAGCAGCAAAACGGTATTTTAAGATGCTAGTGTCACTGGAGTCTCAAAAAAGTTGCATTTTAGCCACCCTTAACCAAAGCTCACACAGTGAAATGTTTAATTTATATGAATTGATATCAATTATACTCACAGCTGTCATGTCAGACAAGAAATGGTACGTTAATTACATTAGAACATTGATGGAATTCTTGGATTAGCAATAAAAATATACATGACATAAGTATCCTTTTCCATCTCATTTAATGTGGTTTGCTGTTTGGGGATCTTTTTATGTACCAAGGACATTCCGGTCCTGAGCGCCAAATGCTATAGTGTGTGTGGTCAGTGGTTCTTGTGTAGTGTGTTTCTTGCCTTCCATTAAGGGTGTAGTTAGTGCGGTTGATCTTTTTTCTCAAGTGAGTTTCTCGTCCTTTGTCCCAAGAACATTCTGCAGATGCCAAGTCCCGCGTCTCACAGACCAACCCCTCATCACCCGGTGGATCTGCAGCAATTACATACAACAAAGCCACATGCAAGTCGCTCTTTAACACTGCACAGCAATCATCCAGTGCCAGTCATTATGCTAAAAATGAACTGTTTTCTGAAATTGTATGAGCATTTTACAGTGCTGGATTTATGTTTATAGAGCTTATAGATCATAATATTTTGCCAAACCACTTCTAAAGATATCTGGGGGGATATCATGTGACACTGAAGACTGGAGTAATGATGCTGAAAATTCAGCTTTAGAAAAATTACATTTTAAATGGTAACATTATTTCAAAAAATACTATTTCTACTGTATGTCTGATCAAATAAATGCAGCTTCTTTCAAAAAACATTAACCCTAACCTAAACTTTTTAATGGTAGTGTATGCATGTATAATTATAAATATTTAAAATACAGGTAACACTTTACACTAAGGTTGTATTAGTGAACATTAGTTAATGTGTTAGTTAACATGAACTAACCATGAACAACACATTTGTTCAGCATCTTTGTTAATGTTAGTTTATAAAAATACAGCTGTTCATGGTTTGTTCATGTAAGTTCACAGTGCATTAACTAATGTTAACAAGATTTTAATAATGCATTAGTAAATGTTGAAATTACCATTAACAAAGATAAATACATGCTTTATAAGTGCAGTTCATTATTAGTTCATGTTAACTAATGTAGTTAACTAATGAACCTAATTATAAAGTGTTCCCAAAATACATTTCTTAATATTTCTTATATAACAATGAATTGTACTCACAGCCTACAAACACCACAGTTCCTGTGAGGGTCAACGATGGAGAACAGCAGACAACGTTTGTGCCCGTTCTGTCAGATGCTCGCTGGTTGGTTACTGTGATGGCGTAAGTTCTTCTGCTCAAACGTGTGGCGCTCATCTCCTGACCCCTGTACATAATTTCTTTGAAATCATGCTTCTCCTTAACAATACAGCAGAAGGTCATGTTACTTCCCACAGGAACCACCTTATCCTGGGGATACATGTTAGACTCAGACATCTCAGGAATATCCGACCCTAGAGACAAAAGGATTGGGGGTGAGTTTGGTAAATGGTTTAAACAACTATAACTTTTTGGATGCACTAGAAAACATTTCTTGCCAAAAAAAGAGCAACATCAAAACAAAAAATGTCCTTTTATAGCTTTCAAAACAGCTCCAAGTGCAGAAACAAAACTATCTGGTATAAAATTAGATCACTGGCGGATGTGTCTACATTTAAAAAGGCCAGTTCCTAATTTTGTCACAGCACAGCTACTCCAGCAACTTTATTTTCCACGTCTGTCTGAAATAAAACCTTAAAGGGTTAGTTCACCCAAAAATGAAAATTCTGTCATTAATTACTCACCCTCATGTCGTTAGACACTTGTAAGACCTCCGTTCATATTCGGAACACAAATGAAGATATTTTAGTTTAAAGCTGATGGCTGAGAAAGGCTTCAGATAGGCCTCCATTGGCATTCAGTACATTTACACTCACAAGACCCATAAAAGGCACTTAAAACGTTGTTACAAAGTCCATCTCACCACAGTGGCTCTACAATAATTTTACGATGCGACGACAATAGTTTTTGTGCGCAAAAAAAAATCAAAATAACACCTTTATCCAACTTGTGTGTCAAGTGCCAACTAGTCTTCCGTGTGTGCCTCCACGACGCATGCGTGAGAATATGACGTAGCGCCAGCGTTCGGGAATCCATGAAATGCACACTTAAGCCCCATTTTGAGCACTTCGCTGAGACCTAAAGCACGATCAATGTAGAATCCAACAGCTTAGACACGCGCGTCTTCCTCTGCTTGTAAACAAATCGCTTCTGGGTCATGTGTCCGAACGCCGGATCTGCGTCATATTCTCGCGCATGCGTCGTGGACGCACACACGGAAGACAAGAACAAGTTGGATAAAGGTGTTATTTAGATTTTTTTTTGCGCACAAAAACTATTGTCGTCGCATCGTTAAATTATTGTAGAGTCACTGTGGTGAGATGGACTTTGTAACGATGTTTTAAGTGCCTTTTATGGTTCTTGTGAGTGTAAATGTACTGAATGCCAATGGAGGCCTATCTGAAGCCTTTCTCAGCATCAGCTTTCAACTAAAATATCTTCATTTGTGTTCCGAATATGAACGGAGGTCTTACGGGTGTCAAACGACATGAGGGTGAGTAATTAATGACAGAATTTTCATTTTTGGGTGAACTAACCCTTTAAACTAAAAACTTTTTTCTACTTTAGACTCTTTAGACTCTTTAGATCATAAATATCATATTTGTGAAATAAGTAACACATAAGACTCATAGTATACACTAGTGTTGCTTTCGGCAACGAAAATTATGACTAAATATCGTCGTCAATGAACCTTTATCACGTGACGAAAACGAGACGAGAAGTAACGTAAATGCTGGTCATGTGACGATGACTAGAATTAAATGTATAATGCAATATTGACGAATAAAAACAAGACTAAATGTGGTTTACAAAATAAAAACTATGCTAAAATGTCTCTTCATTTTTGTTGACCAAAACGAGACGAGACGAAATGTTATAACGTCATTTTGTCGCGTTATTGTTATTATTTTGCAGTATTTCTGTGCGTCTCACTTCAGGGGCTGCATCAGGTCACACGGCGCAGACGCAGGCGACGTCACTTCACTTCCTCAAGCCCTACTCGCGGCATTATTTAGAAGATGCAGCTGCAGTGAGTTAACGTAAACGACATCAAAGTTAAGTCTGACACAGAGAAAGGGACCGATGGACGGCCAGCCGGGGTTTGTAAGGGAGAAAACAAAGAAACGACAGTTGGAAAAACTTTCATTACATAGAAGTGGAAAAGAAAGCGGAATGTGTTCGGGAGAACTGCGGCCACAAAATCACAGGAAAAAACACCACAAACCTTAAGAGACATCTCAATGTTTTTAGTTAAATGTATGTGTGTGTACTTCTAACATGTTTGGTTGGTAAAATAAATATGTTGTAAATTCTAATCAGAGCATCTTCATTGTCTGGAATGGATGTATTCTTGAGTCTATAAGGTAACAATAATATAATAAAATAACCTTGTTTGAAATGGGTTTAGCTAAAAGAAAAGTTTGGTTTTGTCTATACTACTAGGTACTGATACTATATTGACTGGGTTAAATAGAATTGCATCACTAAAAAGAGACTAAAATACAATTTTCACTGACTAAAACTAGACTAAAATAGTCATGGATAATTCTGACTAAAATAAGACTAAAATGTTCAGACTTTTAGTCGACTGAAACTTGACTAGACTAAAAAGAGTATGAACGTGACTAAAACTAAAATGCCAGCTTGACACAAAGACTAGACTAAAACTAAAATTAAAACAGGCCGCCAAAAACAACAGTAGTATACACTGAAATAACCTTTTCTTGCTACGTTTGTTTGTGGGCTGATTTTGAGAAAGGTTTCTAGATGCCCAGGCCGAGCACCGGTTTCAAGACCACCCCCATTAAAGAAATGTTTTTTTTTAGTACCTGGAATGGTCTGAAGGGGGCTCCACTGGCTGACCGCCTGCTGGTTGCGTGCCCTGATTCGCACCGAATGAGAAGTGCACTCCAAGGGTGACGGTGAGAGCCAGGTCCAACCATGCTGTCCTGTAACAGGATCTGCTTTAACGGCCACCGTCTCCTACAAATTAAAACAGACAATTTACATTAATAATACATTTGACAAATGCAGTAATTTGCACTGCACTTACATTTTATCAGTTCATGCATTCCCTGAGAATCAAACGAATAATCTTGGTGTTGAAAGCACCATGCTCTACATTGTGGAAGTGAAAAAGCCGTTTTGACCCATTACATCTTAAAGTCAGCATTCACAACCCGATTCAATTCCATAATGTGATTTTGAGTGAAACAACAATTAGTGACTAGCCTGACAAGCCAGACCCACATCAAGATGTTGGGTCTGGGAACAGACCATTGGCAGGGCTCAATCCGAGGGGCGGGATAAACGGTTGTCTTTCAAATTCCCTCTGCATGCAATTGGATAGCGCCATGACCGCCACAACCAACCAGAGCAACGAAGAAGGTGAAGCGGAGCTAGTTGATAGATTAAACTTTCGCCGTATCCGGTCGGCAAAACTCTGAACACATCTTCCTTTCTTAAAGGGATAGTTCACCCAAAAATGAAAATTCTGTCATCATTTACTCACCCAAACCTGTATGGGTCTTATTGTTCTGCTGAACACAAAAGAACATATTTGAAGAATGTTTGTAACCAAGCAGATAGAGCAACCATTGACTACCATAGTAGGGAAAAAAATACTATGGTAGTCAATGGTTGCTCTATCTGCAGTAGGACTTGATTTAAACCATCTGCATTTGACTGGATGGTAAAGTCAGAAGAGAGTGTAACAGTCGGGTTCCGGAAGTAAAAATCTCATCATTTTTTCCATTGTGGAATTGATAACAATACTTATAAACATTTAAAGACAACCCTACTATGAGCTCCGATGTTGTTTATCAATTGTATATGCTTTTGTTGAAGCCATCAGCCCACATTTAAACTTTAAAGAATTGTGTTTAACATTACCCATAATTCTACATAATATATAATTTACGCAAGATATGCAATTTGTTATATAGTATAAGCAACTTCTTTAAATGAATAGTTTTAGATTTCTCCGTTTTAAATCTGATTATGTCATTCCAAATGCTTCATGGAATTGTTGTAGCCGTTAAGAACATTGTACCTTTTTATCTATTTTTTTTTTTTTTATACTTTTTTTGCTTCAAATCAAAGTTTGTAATGTTGTAGCTGGTTGGTTTGCTTCATGCCATATTGTAAAAAGTATTTTTTTTAAATCCTTATAGAAAAAACTAATTGAAAACACTTACTAAGGCAGCTGAAAAAAGTGGACGGGCACTAATAGACTATGGAGCTAAATGAGTTTGCAGTGGATTGTGGGTGATCTACTCCCTTCCCCTTTTGACAGGGATTCTGAAGAACAAATTCACTCTCCAAAGCATCTCAAAATATCATAATGTTTTTTTAACTGTTATTTGATATTATAAACTGTATGGCATCAAGTTCCTGTGTTAACTATCAGAAATATTTATAACAAAAAAGGCTGCATTACCTACAATAACAGCTCATGGAATATGGAATAACATGCGCTGATGAACCGTACACAATAAGACCCGAGAACTCAAACTATGAAAGTATTGTTAACATGAATATTCAGAGGCAAATACATAAGATCTAATTGACAGGGTCTGTGGCATGCCAACGATTACCACAGGAAGTAATTTAGTCTCTTCCCTCAGTTAAAGAGGAACAGTAATGCAATTACAATGAAAGGCCAGCAGATATTGTTTTCTGTGGTTATCAAGTGTGCCGACAGAGTTGCATTTAGCCTTGAATATTGCTTTATGGGTCCAGAATGCAATAATAATCAATCCAAATAAGCGACAAATATTTTTCGATTTGGACAGACTAACAATGACCAATAAATTCCAAAACAAATTAGACATGAATGCAATCGCTATCATAACATTAAGCTCTTAAAGTCACAGTCCGTGACTCATCGGAGATGGGAAAATATTGAGTTGAGAAACTGGTTTGAGTGTATTTACATTTAATCTCTTGTTTTTGAACTGAAGGTGGAACCCCATTGTGTCGTAAAGACCTGGATGTGGCATAAAAGACATGATGTTCCAGTAATGATTCCCAGTGCTTAAATGGCACACACCCAAATGCATATTTCAACACTAACCAACTAAAACACAGATTAACTGTCAACATGACATCCAATGTTAGAGATGCAAGAGCGCTTACATTTAGCACCACATTCATTAGCTCGGTGTGGAAAATCTCAATGTCAAAAAGCGACGAGTCACTCTGCCATGTCAAAGAAAGAGTCTGTGTAGGTAAATCAGGCTGTAGTGTTAAACCATGGGGCACAGGAAGTTCAGCCAGACCTGTAAAATGACAAAGAGAGAGAGAGAAGAAGAAATGACGGGCATTCATTTCAGTTGGTAAATCATGGTATAAACCTGTAATGAATTAAACCATCTATACACTGAGCAGTTTTTCTATAATCTATGACTGTATAACAGTACAATCACGGTTTTCAACATTGGTAATAATCAGAAATGTTTCTTGAGCAGCAAATCATCATATTATAATGATTTCTAAAGGATCATGTGACACTGAAGACTGGAGTAATGATGCTGAAAATTCAGCTTTGATCACAGGAGTAAATTACATTTAAAAGATATTCAAAATGAAAAGAGTCGCAATATTACTGTTTTTACAGGATTTTAATCAACAAAATAAATGCAGTCTTGGTGAAACGAAGAGACTTCTTTCGAAAACATTTAAAAAAAACATACCAACTACAAACTTTTGAATGGTAGTGTAAATGTAAATATTTTTTCAGAGAATTTTTGAATAAAATAATATGATATTCAATCCTCTACGCACACCTTCGCAGTAGAATCACCATTGGCTAGTACATTTTTTTGTTTAGTTGTCAGACTGATAATCTTTATTATATTATATTATACTTTATTTCCATCAAATGTATCAATATCTTTGTAAAATGGCACAGTTTTTTAAATATCTGAACGTTCATGCTTAACATCAGTCAATCAAGCATTAGACTATGTTATGATATTATGATAATCAAGCACTATTTAATGATATAACTTTATTAATTAGAACTAAAACTGTTGGTAACCATGTATGAATGCACATTTAACTGAACTTTGGACTGGTGGTGGTACTTAAGATATTGTTGGTGTTTCTGTAAAAAAATTTATTATAGTAATTATATTATTAAAAGATAATACTACTACTACTAATTCTACTACTAATAACAATATACAACGCAATAAGGATTGATGAGCTGCTGGGTTCATGAATATTAATCACGTTGACAGCATTTGCTCAAACTGATTTGCTGAAATCAAAACAGGGAGAGGAAAAGATGAGCGCCAGCCAATGAGCTTGCTGTTTGCGCATTAGTTCCGCCCACTACCGGAAAAAAAAACAGCATATCTTCTGCTTGTTCTTAAAAGCTGAATAATTCCAAATTAACTCTGTTATTTTGACAAGAAAAATACAACAAAGAATATTGTTAACGTAGCGCGTTGATTTTGCGTGGTGTGTAAGAGGCTCGCGCACACGTGTGAGAAACACGCTCAGCAAAGCGACAGAGTTCTTCACACTAGAGTTTACGGTACGTCAGATGAGCTGATTTGAAATCGCATAGATCGCTTGACGAGAGCAAAACTCTCAAGTGCTCATTCAGTGTTCAGCGAGTAAAAAAACGATACATTTATGCTAAACTTATTCTTAGCATCTAACACACACACTGGCGAGTAAAATCTGAGAATTTATTAGCCAATGGCTAATGATAGATATTATTTAATCACCCAGGGTGAAGATTTACTCGCATATGCGAGTGTTTTACTCGCATTGTAGAGGGTTGATATTATATTACAGTTAGGGTTAGGTTACTCTTTCAAAAACATAAAAAAATATATTATCCTCAATTTTGAATGGAATAAAATGCATTGATACATTTTATTGTAGGTGTCAAAATCACACTAACACTAAATTTAACCAGGGTTACGACATGTTTCATTGATGTCATGTAATCCTAGTTAAACCTGGAGTGCCTAAGAAGAGTTCTCTAAGGGTCTAAGGGTGTGTTCACAGTTCACACTTGTAATTCGGTTCGCTTGGTTTATTCGGTCCGGCCCAAAAAACCCAAAACATTTAGTCCTGGTCTGCTTAGCATTCACAGTGGCATTTTAACAAGAACATGTGTATGTTCACAACGTGATTGTTCGGTTTTTATTTTGTGACTGAGCTTTCCGAGCATCCGAAACAAACGTTGCGCTCGTTGCATGTGCGTTGCGTTGTTATATGATGGTATAACTCGTGAAGAGCTTATAAAATGTGTAAAGGAGTCAAAACAGCAGCAGGAATCCCTCCGTCACACACACAAACCAAGATCTGCTGTGAGGAGACGCGGTTCTGACGTCTGTACTGACCTGTGACGGGCAAACTCATGACTATGATGAGAAAGAAAACTAAACAGAGCAATCACACCAGGGTTCATTTTAATCCAACCAAACATGACAAGTGTGAACACAACACACCCTAACAGGTCCTGATCAATCTGAATAGGAATTTGATGACACTCACCATTCTGCCCTTGAGAGCGTAAGACCCTGAGGCTCAGCAACAGAGCCAGAATCACCCAGCCCTGCATACTGACCGAACCAGCACCGCTTTACCGCTTACAGAAAGAGCAGAACACAACCAAGACCTGCAGAACAGAACCTACAGCAAAACACAAAAAATAGAGGTTAATAGGTTGAAATCAATTTTACAGGACATAAATCTGAGGGTTAAACAAACTTGGGGAAAAAAAGTAATAACACCTTGCAATTGTGATACTGAGTCATTATATTGATGCAAAGAATGTTTTTTTTTCCAATTTCATAATTATCATCTTTTTGAATTGAACTTTTAGTATAAATTTCACAAAACCAACAGAAAAAAAATAGGAAATCAAATCATACTGCATTATGAAGCTACAGTACAGGATGAGAATGATGCATCTCTTTTATATCAAGCACTCTTGACAATGTGTGTATGGATCACCTTGCATAGTTATAGTTATAGTTAAGTCTCTTTTAAAAACTTTTTGACGAGTCCTCAATCCTCATAAGTGTGTGTTGGTGTGAGTTTGGTTTGTGTTGTTGACAATAAGCATTTTGTCTCCAACACATGCTGCAAGCAGTAGACTAATCACAACAGACTGCTCCATCTGACCAATCAGAGCCTTAGAGAGGCTGAATACTTTATTGCACCGCTTAGATACTGTGAGAAAAGAGGTGATGCTGCATTGTAGTATATTATGCGAAAATATTAATGTTTTTTTTTGTTTACCTTGAATACATGTGAACCTATTGTGGGAGAGCTCCAAGACACAATTACAAGCCCTTAAAATAGCACAACAGAGGCACTATAATAAAATATATACAAAAATACCACAATTTAACTCTTTTCTTCACACGCACATAAGTAAAGAAGGCTGGAAAGACAAGACCCCTTAACATGGGCAAGTACACACACACATTACTGATTACAGCAGTTCTTCTGGTTAGTATAGACACATATATAATAGCAGTTAGTATCATTTTTGTACATAGTTTCCCCATTTCAATACATTTTATCATTACTTGGGTTAAATAAAGGTACTACAAAGCACATAAAAAAAAGTAATTGCATAATCACCATATGTGTCAACAATAATATATAACTAGGCCTGCATCTCAATGTGCATACAATCCATTCAAATGGATATTCATCAGCATATTCAATACTATTTAGGGTGGATAATATGCATATTGGGATGCAGAGATATTCTTTTTAGTCTTAAATTTAGATTTTTTTTCCTCTTATCCTATAGAAATACCCAGCTTGATGCAAAGCAAATCAGAATTAAATCACACTCAAATTCAATGTTTTGTCTTAAAGCAGTAACACAAATCTCTTCTCACTCACTACCCCTATATACTCCCTGAAAATCCAGAATTTCCAGCCCTCACCTGCTTTTATCCTTCATAAACCAGAAACAAAACACCAAACTGAGCAAATCTGATCAAACAAGCCCACTCTTGTATCAGTATAGTTTTATTTAATGCCATGTCAGCATCTGTGGCTATCTTCATGGCAAAAAATGAATTACAAAAATACAAGAGTTACATTTATACAAGAAAAATAAAAATACAGCAATTAATATTATAATCCCTCTCGTGTAGACACAACATTTTCAGTTGTTTTTAATGGCATCCATACAGCAGTTCAATTGATATTAAGGTGTCTGATCAATCAAAATGGAGGACTTAGGCATGCTGAGAAAATGTGGCACGAAGTTAGTACACATCATCTTATCAGCGCTGGACATACCAAAGTGAATTCACAAGGGCGTAAATACAGAATGCATCACATTCCTACGAAAGATTAAATTAGCACAATGCTGCAGCTTCTACTTCACTCTTACCTCACTCAATCAAAGAAACTTCTGGATCAAAACTGTACAAAGAAAAACACATGAAAACAGTAACTAAATAACTAGATTTTTACATTTTCACAAGAATGCTGACGCTGCGGTTGGTACACACTGATGTGCAATCAAGGTCTAAGGTCTTCTAAGGAGCTTTTAGCAAATTTCTATGTGGATTCTAGTTGCTTACGCGTCTCAATAAAGCACATGTTTGAAGAATCATTTACGTCTGTAGCACAAATGTTTGCAGGACGAGTTACACACCAAAGCTTAATCATGCTTCAAGTAAAGGACACTGACAACCAAGCTAACAGATTCAGCAATCCACACCAGTCAAAGTTTGATTTAGATTTGATCATGAACAAACATAGGGTGAAGTTGCAGCTTTTTTGACAGATCTGGCCTTGGGCACTTGTGCCAAATACAAGTTTAAACAAGCATCCAAACTCGGTCCCTCCCGCAAGCGAATCCCCAAACACCACCTCATACTGAAACTGAAGCCATTTCACTTTTCCAGTAAACTGAAGCCTGAAAAAAACATTTTCAGCAGAAAAAGAAACTGTTTAGAATCCAAGAAAGAAAACTAAAATAAATAGTTTTAGAAGAAAAGCAAATTTTGACTATGCAAAAAAAAAAACCCTACAGTTTCTGCCAGAATAACCGATAAACATATTTAGTGGTAATTCTTGCCTCAACAAATATATCAAACTTTGAGCAATAATGTAAGCAAACCCCTAAACCCAAGACATTATTTACCTTCAGCATGTAACCAGTCCAGCACTAAACAATAGGACTCTGATAATTCTGCAAATGGATATTATATTGAGTAAAAACAAAAACCAGCACATTCTCACCGCTGAAAGGTTATCCGTTTTTCATCTTAAATTTATAGCTTGGTTGTTTTTACAGCCATAGGCTGCACAGTCCTATGACGTTTTTGAGAAAAATGCATTGATTTGTGAGTGTGTGACGAACAGTGTCATGTTAACTGTTTCAAGATGGCGGACCTATTGACGTGTCTGGAGTCCCACCAAAGCGTGAGAGCGTTTTCTTCAGTTGAGACTCTTTGCAAGTTACTAGTATTTCATTTCACAGATAGTGTGTTTCTGTATTGATTCTATATAAAAATGCTGATACAATGAAAAGTATTTGCTCTGGCTCTTGTTTTAAAGTATTATGTTCCGTTATTATACTGCTTGTTGTCATCTGTTGACGTTGTATTGAGCTCCAGAGGTCACGTGACCCATTTTGTTTACGACGCCATTTTGGCTGGTGTTGTATTTGTCCCGCCCCTCCTCCACTGTGATTGGACGGCTGGGTGAAAAGTGACTGTGATGAGCGCTGCACTTTACTCAAAGTTGAACATTTCTTCAACTCTCGGCGACTAGTAAAAAAACGTTGAACGCTCAGCGCTTAAGCGTGAAATACTCGCTCAGGGCTGGGCGATATGGCTGAAAACTGTATCACGATATAAGGATTTCATATCGGTCGATATCGATAATTTTAAGATCTATTTAAAATAAGGACCAGGAGAAAAATATTTTACATTTAAATTTTTTTATTTTAAACTTAACCTTCCTCTGATTATAATCCCCTCAGTTATAAAGGCAGAAATGTCAACATAACCATGGAAAACACTCAAATAATATTAATAATATAAACAAGTCTAAAATTTCTAATTTCAATTATCTCTTTTATCTATTATTTTATCTTATCTTTTTTATCTATTATTGCAGTCTCTCTTATTTCTTTGCAACTGTTATCGTTTAGATGCTTTGTCATAAGGCACTGATGCAGAGTAACATTACCTCTCCATGTAGTTTCAAAGGCTGAATCCGAAATGGACGTTATTGAGTGCACTCATTCTATCCCACTTTGCACCGCAATAACGAGTGTACAGCTGATGTACACACAGCGCCTGTTCGAATTTGCTCACTCGTTTTCATTCACTCCTTCAAGTGAACTGTATTAGTGGACTAAAGTAGGGAATAGTGATTGAGGGTTTAGGGGGCGATTTCGGATTCAGCCAAAGTCAAGAATAGCACAACGGCGAGCGCGTAGAGTATAAACACGTCCCCAAACGAACGAGGCGCGCGCGCGCACTGTCAGCGGAGGCTCGCGCTGCGGAGCCAGACGAAAGTATATTGGTCTGACAACGGTCAGACTTATACAATCCAAAAAACTGCCATACTGGCAAGCTGACTTGTTTTCCTGTTTTATTAACAATTTCCTTGCTCGCTGCGGCGCTCATTTATCGCTCCACTTATCACTCCACACCGGTTTTGTATACTGAAGAATGAATCCAACACGAGACAACGATATGGCGCAACCAGACATGATACAGTTATATGATTGGCTGTTAGCCTGTCACTCCCTACGTTGCTTGGTTACCAGAGAGTGAGTGCCTTTGTTCATGCAACCAAACTTGCTTCGCAACCTCTGGTTTCTTCCAACGAAGAAAAACAATTATGTTTGTAACGTTTTATCGAACAAATTTTTTATTGATATCGATTACGTGTCTATCACGATACATATCGTTATCGTTTTATCTTCCAGCCCTACTCATGGCGTTCTAAAAAGGGGCCGCTCCCATTGAAAACAATTGAATACGCCAGCCGCGTGAAAAAACGCGTTGGTGGACACACGGCCTTATACTTCTTTGTTGGACCTACACCGTAGGCTACATGTCGGTTTTCATTTATACAGACGCTAGTAGGCAGTGTCCACAGGCATGTTGCTGCTGCTATCGGAGTGATCGTAAATAAAAGTTTCCCATTTCAAAATTGGACATTAACGCCTTCTCAAGTCAAAATTTGAATGCGATGATTCAATCACGACTTGAGAAGTAGGACATTTTCGATAGCACGTGAAGGCAGCATAACTTACAGTATCAAGGAAAAAGCCAAAGAAGAAGCAGCTTGTTGTGTACGTTGTTGGAGAAGCAGCATCAGTGATGGCGGCAAATAGACATCGACTTTTGTTTCAGATCATTTATAATACGCAAGCAGAAATTGACTTTTTGACCTGAGGGAGGGGCTCTAGCAGACCAATCACAGCGTTTGCGGTCCATATAGAATTGACGCATTGTTACATTTTGCACGTCAGGCTACGCCACAGGCTACATAATAGCCTACGATGTAGCTACAGCGTAGGTTCAACTCAGATTAAATCAGCCTTTATACTATGCCCAGAACACACTAGCATCGTGCTGATGTGCAAGCACCACTGCAGGCCCTGTTTACACTAGTGCGTTTTAAAACGCATAACTTTAGTTACGGTTACACCTGACATCTACACTACTTCAGAGTTTTCGACCCTTGAAATCAGAGACTTTCAGGGTGTACTCACACTAGACGATCTGAACCTCTCATGCCTCTGTAACAGACCAGCCTCGACGACCGTGTAAACAATAACATGGAGACGGAACTGCAAGCTTTGCTGACTTTGTTGTCCTTTTTTTGCAGCCATTGTACAGTTAAATACTGTATTTTATAATACTGCAGCTGTGCAAGAGGCAGGCTATTATTAGAGTAATCAGCAACTGTTTACACTTGTACGCGCATGATCAGTCAAGTGACATGCGTTTTCAGTCATTTAGTGTGGACGGGGATCGTTTCTGAAATGCAGTGGAAACGCCAGTATGGACGAGGATGGTTTTCATTTTAAAACGCCGTGTTAAAACGAAAACGCACTAGTGTAAACAGGGCCTTAGACAGCTTGCGTTGTAAAACCTAGGAACATTAATTCAGTCAAAACCCATACATTTTTGGGAAAAAACGTTTTTTAATATCCCTACTAGACAAGTTGTCATTTATTTATTACGGCAAAAAGCACATCTAGCTTGTTTTCAAATAACAAGTATCCGTTAGGAACAGGATTCTCAATATTGACTTCATATCAGGTCACTGATCCATGTGCTGCAGGGTTACGGTAAAATAGAGCATCACGTGTGTGTTTGCAGACCTTGTTTGCGGTTTGGTTTGAGAGCTCACAATGGTCTTGCTGACAGATCTCTTTAATATTCCACCGGGCGTGAACAGCCAGAGGGCAAAGAACAGGAAAACAGACACTGTTTTTTTTTTTTTAACTGAAACGAGGTCTGGAAAACAATCCCATGGATCCCTGCCAACACATTTCCTTGCATCACCAACATGAATTCATGATTACTAGAAGTAACCTGAGATAACACATGAGTTGTTTGGCGTCTTTGAAGAGTTACCGTATTCTTCATAGATTCATTTTGCTATATTCATCCAAATACAACAGCCCACACATGCCCAGACCTCGGCTGGGTGCTGGAATCCAGTGTTTGTGTTGGCAGCCTGTGCGGTGGGTCTTCAGCAAAGTGTCAAACTCAAATGTTTGATGAGTTACGGACGATAATGTGAAACATACCAGCTACAAACTACTTACAATTTTTAGTTAAATTACAGTCAAGCTACCATTACAAAAAGTAGTTAGTGGTGATGAAAAAAAGTTACTAAAACAAGTATATTGATGATATTTATGGGGACAATAGCTTTTACAAAAAACAGTGAACTCAATTATGGTGATTCCAGGTAGCAAATTAAATGGATGTAAATCAGGGGCGTAGCCATCTTTTCAGAAGTGAGGGGGACAGAAATGTCAGGTGTAATACCAGTTTTTTTCTGACCTTTTTTGTCTAATTGACAGATTTAATTGATCTCATCTCTTGCTTTTAATTCAGTAAGATATCAAAAACACTGCTGAACAATAACCACTAATATCTATAATGTTTTCCCTATATGTTATGCCAATTTTATGATTGGTTTATGTACTACAAACACTTGTGCATTAAGTCCCCATGGATTTTATGCTTTGTAAAAAAAATATCACTGAATAAGGCAGAAAATATACAGTCTATCAAAAGTTTGGAAACATTACAATTGTTAAATGTTTTTGAAAGAAGTCTTCTGCTCACCAAGGCTGCATTTATTTAATAAAAAATGCAGTAAAAAAGTAATACAGTGAAATATTATCCAAATGTAAAGCAGCTGTGTGAATATATAGTAAACAATAAAAAAATTATATTTATTCCTGTGATCAAAGCTGAATTTATCATAATTAGCTACTCCAGTCTTCAGTGTCACATGATCTTTCAGAAATCATTCTAATATGTTCATTTGATGCTCAAGAAACATTTATGATTATTATCAATGTTGAAAACAGTTGTGCTGCTTAATTTTTGTGGAAATCATGAAATTATTCAAACATTTGTGGTAAGATTTTAATACTTTTATTCATCAAACATGCTTTAAATTGATCAAGTGGCATTTATAATATAACAAAAGATTTATCCATGCTTTATTCAATGCAAATAAATGCTGTTCATTTAACTTTCTATTCATTAAAAAATCTTGAAAAATAAAATCCACAGCTGTTTTCAACAATGATTTTAATCCTAAATGTTTCCTTTTCATCAAATGATCATATTAGAATGATTTCAGAAGGATCATGTGATACTGAAGACTGGAGTAATGATGCTGAAAATTCAACTTTCATCACAGGAATAAATTACACTTTACTAGGCTATATCATTACAAATTAAAACATCTGTGAATATATGTGAATATATTTCGCAATATTAATGTTTTATTATTTTATTATTTTTTATTAAATAAATGCAGCCTTGGCAAGCAGAAGATACTAAACATTAAAAAGGCTGTCAGTTAGCACTGCATTATTCATATTCTTTATTGTCAATAAATACCTTGAGATGGCTGGAAAAACACAAACCATATAGGCTATTGTCGCAATCGTGTTTGTTGTCACGTTTCATCAGTCATAGCGATTATTCAGCACCTGCTACAGCGCTGAATGCCTTTGGAACGTGACAGGGTTTTACTTCTACGAAACAGTTTAGTTTAGCGCGCCCTATGGCTTCGAGTATGAATTGGAGTGCTGCACGAGAGCGTTAGCACTCCGTGGTGTTCAGATAGCCTCGTTTTTGGATACGAATAAAATAACAGGTCATGCATAGATTATTTTGTGTCTTTGAATTTAAATCTAGATTTATTCACGTTGGCTTCTACGTAAACGAACTTGCTTGTGTAACAGAAGTAGGCCAGTAAGAGCGGTGCGACTAGACGCCGGTTCGAATCCCGCCCGGAGCAGGTCGACTATAGGACCGGTGCAACCTGGGAAAAGTGCGGGGGACGAATGTACATTTTATTAAAAGTACGGGGGACATGTCCCCCCCCGTCCCCCGCGTAATCTACGCCCATGATGTAAATATATTATTCAACCATACTGTACATCTAACTATTCTGTAAATCACTTACATTTTCACAAGTCCTTTAATTTTAGTCAGAGCCAATTTGCCACAACACAAACACAAATGTGCACTAATCACAATTATTTTCCATTAACTAAAACATGAACAAATTTGAGAAAAAAAAAGCTGAAATAAATTATAAATATTAGAATGAATATTTTTTTTTGCCTTGGCAATTAACAGAAATATGTTTAGGTTGAAGCACTAAAAGTACTAATTGGCATTAAATAAAACTAAACCCAAGTTAAACTTTAAAAAAAAAATGTAATAAAAATGACTAAACCACAAAACAAAAATGACTTAAAATTTAACTAAAATTAAAATGAAAACAGAAAATAAAAAAGCTGATTACAAATATTAATAAAAACTATTATTAATAGTACATACTATGCTACAACTAAATGTACACTAAATAGGCAACAAATAAAACGAAAAACATTAACTCAGTATATAAATAAATAGGCCTACTGGTTGTGCTACAAAAAAAAAAAACTAAGCTGGTGAAAAAACCAGGAGGAGGAGAATAATTTGTAGCTGAGTTAATATTTTACAGGAACTACAGTCTGAACTCAAAACATTCCTCTGGAATCCATGACAGATTTCTTACGTGACATCATAATTTTCGTTTATTTTTTCTGCGGCATGAATAGACACAGATTCCTCTCTTTCCCACCCAGTGCATTTACACATGCTGAGAACAATGACAATCTGTCCAGAGCAGGGTGCTCTAATGGCTTCCTTCCACTTACATCACTCAAAACTACACGACTGATTCAGAAGACAACTAAACCTCTGGAGGAAAGTTTCCCGGTTTACCACATTTGACTTGAAACAGACACGTTTACAAACTGTAAGGTGACCACAGTTGTTTCATTAACTGAGATAAAATAAACTATAAATATTAGATGGAAAACCTAAGCAACTTAAACTAACTGAAATAAATTGGAATTAAAAAACTAAAATGACTAAAACTACAACTGAAGAAAATAAATAAATGAAAGCTAATACAAAAACTAATAAAAACTACAAAAGGACATAAAATGACAAACTGAAAATATAAAAATAAAAGTAGTATAAATAATACTAAAATAACACTGAGGGGTGTGCGACAGTGCGAGTAATCATAATTGATTTTCAATTTCGGCTTCCAAAAATAATGAAAACAAGATAATGGAGGAACTTTCATTAATGGAGTGCACTTTCGTTCCTCCCTAAAAGCCCAAACTTAACATCCAAATCAGCCGAATAAGTGAGTGTTTTGAAAGTGTTTTGACACTTGTATGTATTAAAGGGATAGTTCACCCAAAAAATGAAAATTAGCCCATAATTTACTCACCCTCAAGTCATAGGTTTATATGACATTCTTCTTTCAGACGAATAAAATCTGAGTTATATTACAAAAGTCCAGGCTAATCCAAGCATTAGAATTGGATTCATAGTTGCTCTGTTTTTGAAGTCCATAAAAAGTTAATCTGTCCATCAAATAACATGTTAATAAAGGCCTTCTGAAGCGAATCGATGCGTTTGTGTAAGAAAAATATCCATATTTCAAACTTTATCAAGTAAACTTTCGACCGACTGCCTTCCATGTTCAATTTATGGAAAAATTGTTGAAAGTTCCCCTGCCGATCGAAAGACTAACGCGACCAGGTCCGCTCGTCATGACGTCACGAACGCATCTTGAGTTTCACTTTCAACATTCAACACTTTTCCATGGAATGCGGTCGGTCGAAAGTTAACTTTATAAAGTTTTAAAAATGAATATTTTTCTTACACAAACGCGTTGATTCGCTTCAGAAGGCCTTTATTAACACCCCAGAGCCGCGTGGAGCACGTTATTTGACGGGCAAATGCACTTTTTATGGACTTCAAAAACAGAGCAACTATGAATCAAATTCTAATGCTTGGATTAATCTGGAGGACTTTTGTAATATAACTCAGATTTTATTAGTCTGAAAGAAGAATGTCATATAAACCTAGGATGACTTGGGGGTGAGTAAATTATGGGCTAATTTTCATTTTTGGGTGAACTATCCCTTTAATACAAGTCATTGTTTATTACGCCAGTAGGTGGTGACAAGAGACTGTTTAAAAAAATTGTCATTGAATCATTCATTCAAGACTCAAGAGATTCGTTCACAAACGCTGATTCTTCCAGTAATGAAACAAGTCTTTATGAATGAGACATGACTCCTTCATTCGAATAGCTTTTTTAATGATTTCGTTCAAATTAATGCATTTTTTATATAGACTGAAGCAATGGACATTTTGTCAGAACCTCTAGTAAATTATGTGTTATTTTGTTTAATTGTCTGTTTTTTCTACAGAATCGTCGGAGAACTCAATTTTAAACAAAAAAAATTGTGATTCTCAACTGATCCAGAATGGTGCAGCCCTAATAGGCTATTACTAATCTGAATACCACTGTTAGTATGTCTGTTGTATTTTGTACTGTTGTATTTTCGTTCGTTCGTAATTATTTTCAGGACCTTTTTCTAGGGATTATGAATAATTTTGGTTGATACCGATAAGCGATAACCCATAATTCTTTATATTTGAAAGCCGACAGCTGATAAATCTAAATCCAAGTTTTTATTTAATTTTTGAGAGCCTGATTACAAAAACAAAAGTCTCACCATTAAAGCCATGTCCCAAACACACGATTATAATGTTCTCATTATAATTTAATGTAGCCTATATGACAGACTTGGATGTTGAACTTTACTGTATTTTCCTTTTTTTTTTTTTTTTTTTAAGTGATTCCAATCATATTTCAGGCAATTCAAAACCTCATTGTGAACAAATCTGAAGGAGATAATCCATTATTTACTGGCTTTAATATATCTGCCAAATTTTCTTATCGGTCCGATAACATTAAAAATGGACATATATCGGCCGATATATCATGCATCCCTATACCTTTTTCTTACATCATAGTTAACCTATATAGTATTAGTTTTTGCTGAAGTATCGATAACTGAAATTTCACTGATATTAAAAAATACTTGTATCGTGAAAAAAGACTTTGATCATATCGCCCACCAATAATCATGTTAAATAATCGTGATTTCAAAATTGACCAAAAAATAATCATGATTATGATGTTTTGCCATAACCGAGCGAGCAGCCCTGAGGGTGACCCAAACCCTGAGGGCCACTTAACCCAACATATAGTAATTATTAAGTATACATGATGAGTAAAATAAACACCTGTGCGCTAAAAATAGACCCACTCAATTTGTTGAGAGACAGTGACTCAACAGATCTGAAACACTGATATCTCGCCAGACATCAGATTAATAGGCACATTACCTCGAAAATGAAAACCAGCTTCGTTCCTAAAATGTTCTGCATAATTACAGCTTCAGTCACCATTCAATTTATTATACAGAAAATAAGATGCAATGAAAGTGAATGTTGACTAAGGCTGTCAGCTGATAACATTCTGTCTAACATCTTCATCTTCCTGAGTAAACGATTACAATACTTTAGGTCTCAAGACCAAGACCACAAGATCAAGACACCAATTCAGCTAATTATGGACTGTTGGTTGTTTACTTATAGTTCAAAGGAAATTTGTATGTAGAAAAGAAAATTGTTGTGTAATAACTTCCTCACTGATTCATACAGTCAACACAAGAAATTGTACAAGGTGTCTCATTAGTGGAAATTGTCCTGTAATTGTTGGCTCACAATAAAACCTTTCATTGTATGATCACATTCACAACAATGCTATCAAATGTATCACATGGTACTGTTAATTCTAGAGTCTAGCTTTACAAAAAGTACCATGGCACATGAATCCAGCAATCATTCAGTACCACAGTACATGTAAAGTACCAGTGTGTTACATCTAATAATTTGATGGAAATGATTAAAAATACAAATTGATGTATAGTAACAGAAATACTTAGTAACATGTAAGATGCAAATATTCTGGGTTAAAATGATAAAGCAACGCCCCTAAAGACTGTTTACAATAAACCATTCATCAAAACGGTCCACGAGAGAAAACAACATGACACAACATAGCCAATTTAACCAAAACAGCCCATTTAAACGGATACATTTCCTTTACTTCACCTCATTTAGTTATAAAAAAAATTAAAAAAAAGCTAAATTCATATCTTAAACGGAATCGTCTTGTCCCTCTATTAATTGCTCTAACGTTAACTGATCTTATAAATAACGTTACGTTATGAATTTCACAGCGAAACATTTCGATACGTCAATAAGTTTCTTTTATAATAACACAAACAAGCAAACGTCGCGAGTTAATACAGATAAACGGGGATTTCTAACGTTGAAACAACACACACGTTCCCAAACTGTTACCTTGATGTTTTTAGTATCCTCAAGTCTTCGAAATCACCCAGTTATATCCATAAAAATAACGGCTGCTATACGCGCTGGTGTGTTTGGGTTAATGGCAGCGCATGGCCTTCCAGACGGGTGTCGGTTGTCGGAACTGGGGGGACCGAACCGGATAACCATTCCCAAATGGCTCCTGTCCTGATCGGATCGTTCCAAACGTTCATTATGCGACAAACACTTGACTTCCTCCAGGGGGCGACTGTCGGCTCAAGGCCGCATTCTGGGCATTCAAATCTTTTTAAAATGTTTTCGCCTTTTTTATGATAACGAATATAATCATCTGAATCTAGTAATTCTGACACGTATATAGATGACCTCGGTAATCTCTGTAAAATTATTAAATAAAAATTAAACGCCATTCTTGATCATCACAAGCGACTGCGATTAGTCCATGTCGACCAGCGCTGAGTAAAGTAACAGATACCATGTGACAAAGTTATCGGTGTGTTTCTTCAGCAGCAGTACAGAGAATATTTTTACATGAAACATGATACAGAGAAAATGTAATACCCGCTAAGTTGTAAATAAACAGCATAGACGAAAAACTGGATAATTATTATTAAATCCCTACATAACTGACCAATCACAGGCAAAGTTCTGTTCTCCGTGCCACGCCCATTCTGCTCAATATTCAGTGGTGCTGCAGTTGCATCCGCTTCTTTTTCTTTTTCTTTTTCTATGGATTTGTTCAGCAAGGCTTCTGGACGCTGGACGGAGGGGGATTGGAGATCATGGGACGGGCCATGGGAGCGTGGGCGGCTTCGTGACGTGGGTGAAGAACCACTGAACCAACACCAAACTGTACGAACAACAAAACTAAAGAGAACATACACCATGACCACAGCGTGTATTTATAATACAGGAATATATGTATAGTAACCAAAATAAGGTAAAGTGAGGTAAGGTAAAAACAGGTACATGTTTTTTAATAGAAAGGGACAACTTTTTTTAATTAATTAGATGAAAAATAAAAAAAAATGAACAAAAATACATGTATAAGTTACACATTCATAATCAAATGAATATATATATATATATATATATATATATATATATATATATATATATATATATATATATATATATATATATATATATATATATATTTAACAAATAGGCTATATATTTTATTACATATTTATTTTATCTTTAATAAAAAATAACTACATGTACAGCAACACAAGAATATTACAAATCATATATACATATATGATTTGTAATATTCTTGTGTGTGTGCATGTGTATGTATGTATATATATATATATATATATATATATATATATATATATATATATATATATGTATGTATGTATGTATGTATGTATGTATGTATGTATGTATATATATATATATATATATATGTATATGTATATGTATATGTATATGTATATGTATATGTATATATATATATATATATATATATATATATATATATATATATATATATATATATATATATATATATATATATATATATATATATATGTATATATATGTATATATATAGCCTAAATATTAATTTAATTAAATGTTTAATATTGTTTATCTAAATACAAGTATTAGGACTAAATCTTTTCTGTCTAAAGATAGTATTTGTTGACAGCAGAGTTCATTTGTTGAACATGTTTTGATTATAATTACTAAACATTATGAATTAATTAATTATAAATAAAATATAAATTAATTAACTATAAATATAAATCCTATAGGAACACCTGTGAGTGGGTGGGATATAAACATCTCATTGATATAAACATTCAGAGATTGTTTGCTATCTATTTTTGACAATATTTATTTAAGAGTCCATTTGTTGGTCATGTTTTGGTTTTAATTATATTATGATACAAAATATTTTATGGTGACAGAATTGCTATCAAAAAGCTTTCCTTTTAAAAGGATTTGAAGCATTTCCAGTAGATGGAGCTCTGTGCTAAATAATGCATTAAACTTCAGTTTGATTAAACTTCATGATCTTGACTTCATGACTCACAGGCCATAAATCTAAGTCTGAAGGCATTATTAGTTTAACCTCAAACGGAAGGCAGCAGTAGGAGGACTTTAACGGTTCATAACACCACCTACACTTCCACAGAATCACAGAGCTGAAAGAGTTTACATCCGTGATAATGATTTTCTATTGGACAAAGATGCTTTCAATTTTCATCCTGTTTGAAAACGCTAAAGGCTGGAATTCTTCTTCAGGTCAGATATAAATCAGGATATGTTTTGCCTCTACTCAGATTCAATGGTCACACTTTAGTGTTCTTTTTCTGTAAAGTAATTGCATTTCTCCTAGAGGTTTACAATACCGTGAATGTATTTTACCACAGATACTGTCTCTGTGCCGACCATTATTAAACTTCAGGCTTTGGACATGTGGAGACTGGAGATGGAGTGGAGTATTTTTCAGAAACAAGAAGGCAGAAATCAAACATATGAAATACAAGTTGGACGCACAGCAAACATGGATATTGTCGACAGCGTGCGTGAAACATCATTCCTCAGTTTTGCACTGATTTTTGTGTTTTGCACTAATGGTTTACAGTCTATTCACAGATGAATGTAAGCAGAGGATCACTGGACACAGTTCACACGATGGTCTGGACCTCACAGCTCCCGCTGAACTGTGTAGATCACTCTGTCAGAATAAGACTCATCTCTGACGCTTCACCATCCGGCTCTTGGAGTTTATGGAAAACCAACTATGGTAGGCATTTAAAGTTTGTTTTAAAAGTGCATGACCAAGAAGATGTAGTGGGGTCAAAAAGTCTGACAAAATTGCAAATATAAGATCTGCTGTCAATAATGCAAAAGAGAGACAAATATATATATATATAGCCTATGTTACGGTACAGGGCTTTCGGTTCGGTGCACGCACTCTTTAACAGTTAACAGTTGGCTTGTTTTAAGCGCGGAACACACTTCAATCCGAGTTCCCACACGAACATATAAAGTAATATAACTGCTTGTAAACAATGCCATCACATCACCTTTACCTCAGGCATTCATTCAGTGTTCACAGAATTTTATTCACTAGAGAAATCAACTCTTTCACTAAATATATGCACTATATAGCCTATTCATTATATTCTACTTAACCTGTTAAGTGATGTCTTGATTATTTCATGTATGTTCATGAAAATGATTATTTCAACAACGAAATTTTAGAAGTTATTGCAAAAACGTATGTGAAGTTTACATGTTGGCATACAATGTGTTATTTGAGTGTTGATTATTATATCTAAAAATAAATAGCTGTTTTATTCTAATAGTTTGGGCTCTGTTGTTAACCTTTAATATGAATGTGTAAGTAAGGGCTCCCTATATAGTTTACAACAATATCTTCAATTAACTTTTAGTTATAATTTAATTTATTTAAGGACAGGCAAATTTTTTTCCCAGTAAACCACTGTTTAATAGAAATAAATAAAAAGCAATTTTGTAAAACTGCTGTACCGAACCGTGACTTCAAAACCAAGGTACTTACCGAACCGTCAGTTTTGTGTACAGTTACACCCCATATATATATATATATATATATATATTATTATTACATTTTTATGTATTAATTTAAATGTGATTCATATATTGAAAGGCACTTTGACATTATAACCATTAAATCAAAATGCTTATTTCAGTATTTATTATAAATTAATTATCTGTGGACATAATTATTTTATTCTTTTAATCTTGAGGGTAAGTAAATTATATAAGCATTTGATCTTCCTCTGATGCTCTTTTTTTGCTGAGATCATTCCTTATGGCTTTTTTTTCTTTGTAAAATATCATTATACACAAATGTTAGATGTTTAAGTTTGGTCTGGTAGAGTTTATCTGGTGAGGCTGGTTGACCAGCATGCTCTCAGAAGTGCACACTCATCAGTGACGGTTGAGAGGCACATAACAGGCATGTTCAAAGTCAGGACAGTCATGGGTTAAAAGAGGAAGTTAAAGGGTTAGTTCACCTAAAAATGAAAATTCTGTCATATATGTATTTACTCACCCTCGTGTCGTTCCAAACCAGTTTCCTTTCATCTTCAGAACACAAATGAAGATATTTTCAATGAAATCTGAGAGCTTTCTGACCCTCCATTGACAGCTACGCAACTACCACTTTCATGCCCCAGAAAGGTAAAAACATCATTAAAGTAATCCATGTGACTCCAGTGGTTTAACCTCAATTTTATAAAGGGCTTTGTTTGAGCAAAAAAACACAATTTATTTACAAAATATTAATCTCCAACGTGCGTTCACGAGAGCACCACAATGCATGCAGGTTGTGTTAACGCGAGAGCGTTGGGGATTGATATTTTAGAAATGAAGTGGTAAATTATGTTTTTATGCACAAACAAAGCACTCATGTCACTTCATAAATTTAAGGTTAAACCATGAGTCACATAGTATGGCAAGCCGCTTTGACTTATTGGGCCCTATACAGATGCACTCATGGCATGACCGAATCCATGGCGCATGGTCCAAAAGTGTTGTACCTAGTCTCTAAATGAGTCATGGGTGTGTTTTGGGCGTAACGTGCAATAAACCAATCAGAGTCTCATCTCCCATTCCCTTTAAAAGCCAGTTGTGCTTGCACCATGGCAGATTCGCTATTTACATGGTGGAATTTGTGAGCGGAAAAACTGAACACTTCTCTAGAGAGGAATCCTTTTATTGTTAAAGGGTTAGTTCACCCAAAAATGAAAATTCTGTCATTAATTACTCACCCTTATGTCGTTCGAGACCTGTAAGACCTCCGTTCATATTCGGAACACAAATGAAGATATTTTTGTTGAAAGCTGATGGCTGAGAAAGGCTTCAGATAGGCCTCCATTGGCATTCATTACACTTATACTCCCAAGACCGATAAAAGGCACTTAAAATGTCATTACAAAGTCCATCTCACCACAATGACTCTACAATAATCTTACGATGCGACGACAATAGTTTTTGTGCGCAAAAAAAAATCAAAATAACACCTTTATCCAGCTTGTTATTGCCTTCCGCGTGTGCCTCCACGACGCATGCGCGAGAATATGACGTAGCGCCGGGGCTCGGGATTCCATGAAATGCACACTTAAGCCCCATTTTGAGCATTACGCCGAGACCTAAAGCACGATCAATGTAGAATCCAACAGCTGAGATACGCGCGTCTTCCTCTGATTGTAAACAAATCACTTCTGGGTCATGTGTCCGAACGCCGGATCTGCGTCATATTCTCGCGCATGCGTCGTGGAGGCACACACGGAAGGCAGTAACAAGTTGGAAAAAGGTGTTATTTTGATTTTTTTTGCGCACAAAAACTATTGTCGTCGCATCGTAAGAATATTGTAGAGTCACTGTGGTGAGATGGACTTTGTAATGATGTTTTGAGTGCCTTTTATCCGTCTTGGGAGTATAAGTGTACTGAATGCCAATGGAGGCCTATCTGAAGCCTTTCTCAGCCATCAGCTTTCAACAAAAATATCTTCATTTGTGTTCCGAATATGAACGGAGGTCTTACGGGTCTCGAACGACGTGAGGGTGAGTAATTAATGACAGAATTTTCATTTTTGGGTGAACTAACCCTTTAATAGTTTAAAATGTTTGTGTGCTGCTGCGCGTCCCTGTGTGTGTAATAAGCAGAGTGTACGCGCATTGTGTACCTGCCTATAGGCGCATATTACTAACACACCCTTTAAATAACACAAAAAATACTGCGCCATTGACTTTAGGCCAGGTTTTTGTTGGTCAATGGCGCAGTCGTTTTCAGTTCCTCAAAATAGCAACACACCAACAATGCGCCTGAACACACCTGGTTTTCCGACCAGCACACCCATGGGTGAACAGATGGGCATGAGTGCATTTGATATTTAAACAATATGGTGCTGGATGTGAAAATCATTTGTGCGTCAGGCTGAAACTAGCAAAAAACACTTGCGTCGCGGTCGCGACTGGCATTGCATTGCGTCGGGTGTCTGATAGGGCCCTTAATCATTCGCAGGATATGACTTCTTGATATCAACAATTACATTTTCACTACAGTTAATCAGGAATTAGATTTCTACTAGTAATAATAACAATTTTGATATCATGATATAAAAAATTATCACACTGAGAAAAAACTTTTGTAGCTAAAGGGTGCATATTGGTACCTTAGAGATGCATATTAATACCTAAAAAGAACAAAAGTGTACCTTTTGAAAAGGTACCGCCCCAGTGACAACTTTTGTACCTTTTGTTCTGAGAGTGCAGGAATTACATCTCCACTGGAATGGAAAAAAAAATTATTGTCAACAAAGACGTCATCACTCACAAAAATATACGAATTCTTGATATCAAGACTAAAATTTTAACTAGTAAAAATTACAATTGTTGACATCTGTAATTGTATTTTCACTAGTTAAGTGTCACCATTGGCTGCCATTCAAATTCAGTTGTTGATATCAAGAATTGATTTCTTACTAGTTGAAATTCCAATTTCACAAATCAGAAATACAATTCTTACAAGTAAAAATTATAATTTTTGACATCAATAATTACTTTACTAGTAAAAATGCAAATTCCTGATATCAAGAATTCAATTGTCACTAGTTGAAATGTATTTCATGATATCTAAAATGGCTTTCCTACTAGAGACAATCGAATTATTGATATCAAAAATAAACATTTTTACTAGTAGCAATTCAATTGCTGATTTTAAGAATTAACATTGTTACTAGTACAAATCGAATTCCTGATATCAAAAATGAGCATTTTAACTGATATCAAGAATTCATATCCTATGGGAATGAATAAAAGTCAAAACGGCTTGCCATAGTCACATGATCACTTCAATGATATATTTACTCCCTTTTCTGAGGCTCGAAAGTGGTCTTTGCGTAGCTGTCAATGGAGGGACAGAAAGCTCTCAGATTTCATCACAACGCACACAAAATGATACATCACGTTTACAATAGCAACCAAACACAGACAATATGCTAAAAACACCTCAGCAATGCCCTGACAACAAATCATGTGACTATAGCATTGTGGCGACAATTTCTGAACATGCAAACATCGTTTACATTCGTGGAGTGTTTGGATGGTTCTATAAACATATCTGTTCATATATTTACTCGTTTTCTTGTAGGGGAGATGAACTTGACTCACGATGATATCAAGATGTTCCCAGATAATCAGGTGTTACGGGAGGGCTCCACTGTGATGTTCTGCTGCATTTATCCCACAGAGACACACATCACCTCTATGTTCTTCAGCAACACTCCCTACAAAGTCATCAACATAAGCCCACAGGTCAAAGCCATTAGAGTGGAAAACATCAAAGTCACAAATGCATTCGGTGTCAACTTCTACTGCGGGCCGGACAGTGAAGTAGTATTGAACTATGTCACCTGTGAGTACTAGAGGTCAACACAATTTTGAAACAAAAAAAAAATTAATAGGCACCCTATACAGAAAGGGACAATTAAAGATTAATAGGCACCCTATACAGTACAGGCTAAAATTTTTCTTACGCTATTTCTGCAGTAATAATGAGATTTATTACTTAATCTCAATATTTATTAACTCACCTCAGTATGTTACGGTAATGGTGGAACAATTATTTGTCAAGGCTTTTGCATTCTCTCACAAACGTTTTGTGTTCCCCCGAGAAACTTAGCAAAATTTCTTGGGGAAATGCAAAACATTGCATCCCATCTCATTTTTTTTCCCCACCACCATGGCCCTTTAGGGGCTCTGTATTATATTAATTGAATAAAGCACAATTCATTTTGTGATTCCTGAAGTTCCAAAAACAATTAAAAAAGAAATATATATATATATATTAAAGGAACACGCAGACTTTTTGGGACTTTAGCTTATTCACTGTATCCCCCAGAGTTAGATAAGTCCACACATACCATTCTCATCTCTGTGCGTGCCATAACTCTGTCTGACGCACACACCGCTAGCCTAGCTTAGCACAAAGACTGGAGGTAAACGGCTCCAGCTAGCCTACTGCTCAATAAGAGACATACACAGCGCCTGAAAATAGTCCCCAGCACGCTCCCTGTGTAAGCCGGTTGTCATGTTGGTTATGTTGACGGAAGTAAGCCTATTTTCAGGTGCTGTGTAATATTATTGCGCCGCTGCACCCATGGGAAGGCACAAAGTTCCTTGATTATTACGCAGGAATGAGAGTATAGCTCCTAGCCATATCGGTCTAGTACACAATGTAACTATACACATCACAAAATGTAAATAGGAAAATGTTGGTGTTATTTTGTCACTTATTGAGCAGTAGGCTAGCTGGAGCCGTTTACCTCCAGTCTTTGTGCTAAGCTAGGCTAGCGGTGGGTGCGTCAGACAGAGTTATGGTATGTGTGGACTTATCTAACTCTGGGGGATATGGAGCTAAAGTCCCAAAAAGTTGGCCTGTTCCTTTAAGTCATAATTCGGCCCCTTTGGAAGCTTGAAATGTGATATATTGTAATTCTTTCTGAACGTCATTAGATAATAAAATAATTTGAAAAAACAATTTTATTTTTAAGACAGACAGCACAAGCACACTTTTGAAAGAAATATTTTCCCACTAAATTGAATATAAACATATTTAAGACCAAAGACAACTGTTACATTGAAATAAGCTTTTTTTGTAAAGTGCTATACAAATAAACTTGAATTGAATTAAATTCAATTAAGAAAAATGCTATAGTAATCCATTACAAACTTCCATTACAAACCATTTTCTTCTAAGCATGATGGGATGCTTCTGATGAGAGATTTTAATGTCTGCTAAACCACGTTCAGTTCCTCCTGAGAAACTGCAGGACTTCAGATGCGATACCGAAGACATGCGACGCGTCAACTGCTCATGGAAAATACGCAGAGCTCCTAACCTAAAACACCCGCAGAGAAGGAATTACACATTACTAATCAGGTTAGTCTGATTTTATCACTACTAAAGAACACAGAGTACTATCTCTGTCTCTGTAAGGTTACCTGCAATGCCTGCTGATTTTCAGTGGAAATTAACCAGTGGCATAACGATTAACTGAAACACCTACCTAAGAAGGCTTTACAAAAGAGATATGCAAAAGACAGAAAAGATTAAATAGATATAGCGAGTCACGACAATACACAACACATATATTCATATATGCTCTTAAAGGGATAGTCCACACAAAAAGGGAACTTCTGACATTATTAACTCACCCCCATGTCTTTCGATACTGGTACACTCTTAAATATAAAGGTTTCAAAGGGATTTTTTTTTGCAGTGATGCCATTAAATAACTATTATTCAGTCACCAGTTCTTAAAAGAACCACTTTCTTTTATTACATTTGAATAATCTAAAACCTTTGTGGAATGTAAAGGTTCCATGAATGTTAAAGGGTTAGTTCACCCAAAAATGAAAATAATGTCATTTATTACTCACCCTCATGCCGTTCCCCACCCGTAAGACCTCCGTTCATCTTCAGAACACAAATTAAGATATTTTTGTTCAGCAATGACATTTACACTCTCAAGATCCATCAATGTCCTAAACACATATTTAAATCAGTTCATGTGAGTACAGTGGTTCAATATTAATATTATAAAGCGACGAGAATATTGTTGGTGCGGCAAAAAAACTAAATCACGTCTTATATATTGATAACCGATTTCAAAACACTGCTTCATGAAGCTTCGGAGCGTTATGAATCAGCTAGTCGAATCATGACTCGGATCGCGTGTCAAACGGCCAAACTCATAGATATACATAATAAAGGCGAGATGTCTCGTCTGCGCTGCTGGCCAATGGAGGTCGACGTCCGCACCTGGCGGCCATCTTGTCACAGTCAGCTCGCTCACTCGTAACATTGTGTTTTAATGGTGCATGTACTTTTTAAATAACCATATCTTGCTCAATTTTCTACTGATTTTCAAACTGTTTGTTTTGTTATAAACGTCAGATATGTAGTTATGACAGCATACTTAGGAATAATTATTCATAATTTGTTCAAGCATCCAGAATTATAGCCACGTTAATAATGTTTGTAAGAAACCAAACAATTTGTAAATCCGTCAAGATTTCAGCGAGATAAGAGTATTTGTGTTCGTGCAGATCACTCGCCTTACATCAAGTACCACAGAGACCTGCCTGTGACAAGATGGCCGCCGGTGATGACGTTAGAGACTCCGCCGTAAGACATCTAGCCTTTATTATGTATATCTATGGCCAAACTGCTGAAATCACATAACTTTGGCACTCCGAACCGCTGATTCGATTCACTGATTCATAACGCTCCGAAGCTTCAAGAAGATGAACAGAGGTCTTACTGGTGGGGAACGGGATGAGGGTGAGTAATAAATTACATTATTTTCATTTTTTGGGTGAACTAACCCTTTAAGTTATTTGTGGAACCGCTGATGCCTTTATTTTTAAGAGTGTGTTATTTCTTCAACATATTTTGAAGAACGCTTGGGGTTCACTGAACCCCATTGACTTTCATTAAGGACAGATTTTCCAAAATATCTTCTTTTGTGTTCATAAGAAAGTAATACAGGTTTGAAATGAGTGTGAAGCAAATGTCATTTTTGGGTAGGGCTGTGCGATATTGAAGAAAAATGCGAAATCCTTGTTAAATAATGCAATATTCGATATGCGATACGATAGTGCTTTAAGTGTGTAAAATCAATTTAAATTATATTTTAAAAATTATTTAAAAACTGAGAAAGATACCATTTATGTGTTTCACATTCTTTCTGGGAAAAGAAAGCATTGACAGTTTGAGTGTGTAACAAGACACAACAAAAAAAGAATGGCTTGTGCGCACATTTCAGTGTGTTTTGGACAGCAGACAGCACAAGACTGCAAAGAGTAGTTTTTCGCAATTTATTGTGTTTAATAACACTTTTTAATGTCAAGCAAGTCACATAAGTAACAGTCATGTGCTCAGTCTATTCTCTGCTATATGCGTTGACCTAAAACATACAAATTTCACAATGTTGAAGTAGCCTATTAAAATCATTCAGATATTGTGTGCCCTTGCGATATGTGCATTTGTGATATTTCGATATATTGTGCAGCTCTATTTTTGGGTGAACGGTCCTATTAACTGTGTTCAGCAGGGCGGGCGGAATTCATACTTATTTTAATTTTGACTCAATAAAAGTCACTTTGACTGCATTTTCTCCTTCAGTGACTCTACATTTGTCAACTATAAGCCTGAGTCCTGCAGTTTTGAAGTCGTCCCACAGCAGATCCACTACAACCTCACCTTGCTTGTGACAAACCCTTTGGGGCAAGAGAGCGAGTCCTACATATTCAATATCACAGAAAGAGGTGAATATGATTAATTTCAAGTGACGACTAAAATTCATACAGCAGAGTTTGCAGCTTTGAGGGATCATACAGCTCAGTGATGTGGACAAAGATCTGGGTCAGATAAGCAAAAGGTTGTAAGTTGAAAACTCATATGAACTATCACCATTATACTCTAAATTAAGATGCTTTACCTCAGGTTGCAGAGGGATTGCCCTGTCAATAAGTTAATTTGACATTGTTTTGAGAGGGAATAATGCCAACATTTTGGGATCACCTCTTTAATTTCTTAACCATTCAATCTCGCATTAGTTTTTCCGGTCCCTGTGCGTCTTGACGTGACTGCAGGTGTGTTGGATTCAGTGGTGGTCTTACAGCTCAGTGGGAGTTTCAAAGGACTTCTTTTGGTTTGCCAGATTGAACTTGAACCAAGAGGGACTATACAGGTAATGCATCACATTAAAGGGATAGTTCACCAAAAGAAATGGAAATTCTGTCATCATTTACTCATGTCGTCCCAAACCCTTAAGACTTTCGTTCATCTTCAGAACACAAATGATGAGATTTCGGTCCTCCCAAAGCTCTGACGCTTCAAAACGTTCATAAAGAGATTGTAAAATAATCACTTTAAGGTGTTTTTTTTCTGGTTGCACAACATATTTTTGTTATTCCTCTGAAATGAGACAAGAGGGACTTTCATAAGCTCTATAACCCTGAAACACCACATCAGATAAAGTAAATTAACTTAACAGAAATGCTGAGGCACGTCCTGTGTTGTTGTCTTACAGGAGTTAGATAAGAATGGATCTGACGCAATGCAGCATTACACATTTAGACTACTGCACCTGAAGCCCAGCACAATGTACTCCACTAGGGGGCGCTGTCGAGTGCAGGGGAACGACTGGGGGCGATGGACACCGCAAAGGCAATTCATCACAGGTAAGTTCATGAAAGAATGATCACCAATAATAGATAGAGAACTAAGGAGTTTTCACAATGGGGACCAGGGCTTGACATCAACACCCGGCAAATGCGGGTGTATTTCAGCAGTGGCGTGTAACGCAGTTACTCCTACTAGCTACTTTGGCAGGTTGAATTTTATAGGCTATACAATATATACAGTTTTCAATTGTAGTCTGAAATAATAAAGTAAAATGTAGTATTTTTTTTCGATACAAATCAATTCTGAAATATCTGAAACGCTTCCAATACTCATTTTCCTCAGAATAGATACGCGATACCAGCTGCTCTTTCTCTCTCTCATCTCTCAGACAGTGAGTTACACACAAACTCGCCTCCCCTCACTCGTTTCATTTGCTCCGGATGAATATTGTTGGTGCTACAGGGCTTGCATTTTGGTGTGGCGATTACCCGTATTGTGCATAACTTTACTCATTCCCGCAGATTTTGTGCTCATACCCAAAGTGCGCACTCATAAGTCCGCCTCTCAGAACTAAATTGAGTGCTTTTTCGCTGCTTATTGACCTTAAACTGTCAAATACACACAAAATAATGTCAAAATGCTGGTCTTGGAGAGTATTCAGGTAAACACAGTCAGTTATGTCTTAAGTGAATATGAAAGAGACTTAAAGTGACAAGTACTGGTCTTAAAGTGACAGCAGCCTAATATACCTAGTGCTGAATTAAGAGATGGTATTAAAAATATCAATATGAATAAAGCCTATTAAATGTTAAACATTTTGGCTTTCAATTATACTGTAATGTTGAATGATTATAATTACTTATTTCATCCACAGAAATTGAGAAAAAATTGTTTGAATAGAGACATCAGTATCAGTTACTGGTATCAGTCATACTGGCCTTCATTCACAGTGCTTAGAAAAAATGGCATTAAATAAATATTTAAATTATACTGTGTTCATGTTTTTACATTAATTTGGAGATTCGATGTGAAAATATGTATTACAAATATATATACTTGCAATATAAACTTTTGTGTTAGATGTGATTAATTGTTACACACACACACACACACACACACACACATATATACATACATACATACATACATACATACATACATACATATATATATATATATGTGTATTATATATATAAAAAATGATGAATAAAATGATATATATTTATATATACATTTACTTTTGGCCTTGTTACAATGACGATATAAAAGACATATTTAAGTCATAAGATTACCTTATGAATTCAAGAAAATACAAAAATATAGTTCTACATTGGCTTTGGCTTGCTCAGTTGGGGACACTAAATATTCAACTATATTACTGATGAGCTCATTTCAATTATCATAAAGTCATAAATAAGAGATACAATGTTGAAAATATGATTTTAAAAGTCCTCATTATTAGATAAAAAGTCAACTATATGACATGCTAAGTCATTGTGAGATCAACAGTTGAAATGAGGACTTTCTGAGATAATTCTGAGATAAAAAAAATCTAAATTTTGGATTTAAAGTCAAAATTATGACTTAAAAATCTAAATCTTAATTAAAAGTCCTAATTATGAAATAAAAAGCTGAAATTAGATTTAAAAAAGTATAAATTATGACCAAAACACACACACAAAACAAGACATTTAAGAGATATTTTTATAGCTAGATTTGTTTTGCTTTTAATTTTTTGATTCACACTTATAATAGTAATATTTACATTAGTTTTCATTTTGTGAAATATATTTTTTACATGCGTTTTTACATTTTGAAAACAGTTTTTACAACAGAAATGAATCAATCAAAAACTTACTTTAACATTTCATCTAAAGCAAAATGAATTTCCTATCATCACTGTAAAGCTGCTTTGAAGCAATCTGTGTTGTGAAAGGCGCAATAGAAATAAAGGGAACTTGACTTGACATTATTTTGTTCTGCAGAGCCTCTAGTGACCGTAGATCTGTGGAGACGAATCCGGGACGATCCCAATCGCACCGTCACACTTGTGTGGAAAACTGTAAGTTTACATATTCAACATTATTCAGACTTATTAAGGATTTTCACCATGCATGGTACTTTATATCATGTTTAGTACAGTTACTGGCCGAAGTGCATTGCAGCTATATTAGCAATATATTTTTGGTATGTTTTTTTTGTACATTTTGAAATGTATTTAAATAAATATATATATATATATATATAGTGTTTTTTGTTTTGTTTTTTGCTGTAACAACACAAACAATCGTATAAGCAATCTGTGTGAACACATTTCCCGCTTCCTCAGGTCAGCAGTGACTCACAATCAGATATTGAAGCCTATGAGGTGTGTGTGAGCAACAGAAATCCACAGAGGACTGTGTGCATGAATGTCACACAGACGCAGACAGAACTACCCTTGGATCTTCATATGTGTGACATCACCGTGAGGGCCGTCACTCAATCTGGCTTATCTATACCATCCCACATCACTATTCAACGCACTTCAGCATTTACAGGTGACAAGCGTAATGCTCAATGTTCATGGGGTTCATGTATAACGCGAGATAACTGACTGTTGTTACTGCAGCAGACACACAGAAGGAGAAGAGGATTATAGGTAATGCAAAAGGATTTCAGCTCACCTGGACGAGGGACTCTGCCGCCACATGTGATTACATCGTAGAGTGGTGCATGCTGGGTATTGCACCCCCTTGCAACTTACAGTGGAGAAAAGTCCCAGCTAATCAGAGCTCCTTAAACCTGAACGCAGGTATAAAGCTGTTTGTATGTGGTGCCATATTCTTACAATACAAGTAAAAGTAGTACCGTTGATGTGTTTTTAGATATGTGACAGCATTACTGTATATATATAAGTAATCCAACGCTCTCCATTGACTTTGCATTGCGTGAGGCAGCCTCCTTGTCATTTATGAAATGAAAACAGAACAATGTCTAAAAGCTGATATGTGACAGGGTGTACAGCAAACAAGCTAAAAAACACAGAACTAAGTTTTTATAAGCCGTCGCCCCAAAAAACGAGCGTTTAAGGAGACAAAAGTGGATACAGGCAATAAGACGTGAAGCTTCAGCAGGAAGAATGGGTACATTTTGGGATCCTGATAATCAGTATGCCTATGTGTGCAGTAAACATTTTGACACTGTTAAGTCAAACATCCCAATATCAGTTTTATATATTATATTTCCTGTCGCTGATTACGTTCCCCTCGTGGTGTAGTTCTGAGTGTAATATAGCGTGTCGCACTCTGGCTCAATGGCCTGTATCCACTTTTTTGTCTTTAAACGTTTGTTTTTTGGGTCAACAGCTTATTAAAACTTCTGGGTTTTTGGTTCTGTGTTCATTAGCTTGTTTGCTGTACACCCCGTCACATGTCAGCTTTTAGACATTGTTCTGTTTTTTGTTATAAGTCATAAATGATAAGGAGGCGCTTCACGCAATACAAAGTCAATGGAGACGATTTGATTGTTTTTGCCCCCGGTGGGCGTGGTTTTCAGATTATGACGCATGTCGCTCTGTCTCTATAGTGAGCCTAGGCAGAATTTAATGATTTTTTAAAGCATTTTTTTTTTGAGCTTGCACAACTGTATAAAGACTGTAAAAACATTAGGGTTGATGGTAAGTTCACTTACTATATACGGTGAAAAGCTGTAATAAATCAAAACGAACAAAAACAAGTAATCCTAAAATGTATATATAGTTAATGAGATATGATTCATCACATGACTTTCTCATTACCACTCATGTTTTTGTTGGTTGTTAGCATATTATAAAGGTGCGAAAGATTTTAGCACATCAGTAGGTTGGTATATTAACCTTATATCAGTTAATACAATATAAATATCATTTTACTGTAAATTTAAGTTCAATCTGTTAAGCCAAAATGTTGCTACTATATTTTTTTTAGTGTAGATATAAAAATGCCCATGGCCCATGACTTTTCCAGTTCTAGAAATCACACTTTTAAAATTAGACCATGGGAATCATGGTTCTTCAAATAAAGAAGAAAAAACTGAATTAAAAAAATATATATTTAGATTTTGAGGGCCCTATCATACACCCGGTGCAATGTGGCACCAGGCGCAACGCAAGTGTTTTTTGCTAGTTTCAGCCCGACGCAGTTATCATTTTCACGTCCAGCACCACGTTGTTGAAATAGCAAATGCACTCGCGCCCATCTGTTCACCCATGGGCGTGCTGGTCTGAAAACCAGGTGTGTTCAGGCGCATTGTTGGCGCGTTGCTATTTTGAGGAACTGAAAACGACTGCGCCATTGACCAACAAAAACCTGGTCTTAACCTGGTGCAAGCGCAACTGGCTTTTAAAGGGAATGGTAGATAAGGCTGTGATTGGTTTATTGCACGTTATGCCTAAAACACACCCATTAATCATTAAGAGAATAGGGACAACCCTTTTGGACCATGCGCTGGGCACGCCAACCATTTTCCCCGTGGATTCGAACACCATTGGAATCACCATGCACTTCAGACCATGCGCTTAGATCGTTAAAATAGGGCCCTTAGTGGTTTATTTTAATGCTTGTTTTGTCTTATTTTAAGTCATCTTGAGGAAAAACTAGGTTTTTTTAATTATTGTTTAAAATCTCTGTAAAACTGACATTTTTTTACAGGGGATTTTAAAGCAGGAGTTCAATACACCTTTACAATCTACAGCTGTAGCGCTGAGGGACATCGACCTTGTGAGAAACAGATCGGATACTTAAAAGAACAGGGTAAGAGTGCACACACACACACACACACTTTACCTGCTACATATCTATAGGGCATTAAAGTAAATAAACAGCTGCTTATACTGTACTAGAGGTGCTATATTGCATTGGAAAAAATTACAAAATGTTCTGTATCGTGCAATATAACATATAAATAGTACATTTTTTGGTGTGTGTGTGTTGTGAAGAGCCGACACAGAACCCTACACTGGACACTAAACCAAACATAACTTGGTCATCTGTAAACCTGAAATGGAGTTTCAATGAGGAGGATCCGAGTCACGCTGGATTCATCACAGGATACGTGATCACGGTACAAGAAGATTCAGAGGCCGGCTCCCGTCTCAGTAAGTGTTGTGATGCCCTTAAATGAGAATGAAAATATATAATAAAGTTTCTGTAACATGTAGATCATCTACACCCTATAAAACATGACATATGAAATAATAGTCAGAACAATAAATTTTTTTTGTAATGAACCGTTTATTGAACCTGAAAGACAAAATCTAAAAAAGAAGAGTTTGTATATGTGTTTTTTGTTTTGTGTCATATTTAATACATCAGGCTTTTATGCCTCATATAGTATGATATAGTGAGAATATGGAGCTCAGACTCAAGGAGAAAAAAAACACTAAGCAAACATATTTGGTGCATTTGCTGATATAGACAAAAGGAAAGATAAAATTATGATCACTTGTAAAGTAAATCAATTAGATCTTTGTAAAGGTAATAGCAGCTTACTTACCTAAAATGCATATACATATCAGTTGTCAATCTATATCTCCCAATAATTTAGTAAGATGATATTTAGTTGCTTAGTTTTAGAATCAAAGTCTTGTAGTTGTAAAACATATAATGCAATAAATACAATGATGATTGAGAGACGAACAAACCGTCCTCAAAAGTTTCTAATCTATCAAAATTGATGGTTTCTAAAAAAATGATATATGGATAATCAGGTTGCTTCACTCCAGTAAGTGTTCATCTTGAAATATTACTAACAATAGAAGTTTTTCTTACGATTTTTTATAAAAAATCAGTAAAGATTGTACAGACACGTGAACCACGAGCTGAAGGGGACATTTTTACAATTACACTAAAAGGCCTAATTATAGCATAAACTATAAATCAGAAAACAGAAGGCATGTAGTAGATTGTGTTCAACAGATTTTCCACCGCAAAGTTTTGATCATGTTGATAATTAGAGTTAAGCAGCTATTTTTTGTTGTTGTTGCCATACGCCAATTGAATAGCGTGAGAAAATACATTTTAATCTCACATTATATTACTAACCCGTCCGTTACGCTCCCCTCGCTGTTTGTTCTGGCAGGTTCCTTCAGACAGACCGTGGGCGATCCTCACAGCAAGTCTTTCACAGTCAGCGGTCTTGCGGAGGACCAGCCGTACACATTTCACCTGGCAGCATGTACGTCTGCAGGCTGTGGACCGGAGACCACCGCCACCTTCAGAACCAGAAAGAACTGTGAGACAAACGCCATACGATCACATGCACACTAACAGAAATGAGTTTTATAATATAACAGTGTTCTGCAGTAATAAACTACACTGTTGTGAGTTCACCCCCAAAAATGAAAACTGTCATCATTTACTCACTCTCATATCATTTAAAACCTGTGTCACTTACTTTCTTCTGTGGAACATAAAAGCTGCTGTAATATTTTTTACAGCATTTATTAATTTTGGTTAAGTGCTTACCAAGGCTGCATTTATTTGATAAAAAAACAGTAATATTGTGAAATAGTCTTACAATTTAAAAGAAATGTTTTCTATATGAATATATTTTAAAATGTCATTTATTCCTGCGATCAAAGCTGAATTGTCAGCATCATCACTCCAGTCTAATATGATGATTTGCTGCTCAAGAAACATTTATGATTATTATCAATGTTGAAAACAGTTGTGCTGCTTAATATTTTTGTGGAAAACGTGATGCTTTTATCAGGATTTATTTGATGGACAGAAAGTTCAACAGCATTTATTTGAAATAGAAATCTTTTATAAAATCTGCTTTCTTATAATAGAGAAGACAGAAAAGCACAGGACGCTGATAAAGACTTTTTAAAACTAATAATACAACTAAACGCCTAATCTGATTATTTCAATATTTGACAAATGTTCTACAAAAGTAGGTACAAAATAACTTTTTTAGTGTGCAAAATGCTCCACAGAAAATAGAAAAGGTTTGTTTGCATATTCACAGTGAATATTAACTATATGGTTTACAATAAGGTTTCATTAGTTAACATTAGTTATCTACTTTAGTTAACATGAACTAATACTTCTACAGCATTTATTAATCTTAAATGTTAATTTCAACATTTATTAATTTAATACATTATGGAAATCAAAAGTTGCATTTGTTAACATTAGTTTATGCACTGGATTTGTATTAACTAACAACAAAAGATGAATAAATATTGTAACACGTGTATTGCTCATTGTTAGTTCATGTTAGTTAAAGGGATAGCGCACACAAAAGTGAAAACTAGCCCATGACTAGGTGTACATGACATTCTTCTTTCAGACGAATACAATCTGAGTTATATTTAAAAAAGTCCGGGCTCTTGTAATGGTAGTGAATTGCTGTTTCTGTTTTGTAGTCCATAAAAGTGCATCTATCCATCATATAACTGCTCCACACGGCTCCGGGGGGTTAATAAAGGCCTTCTGAAGCGAAGCGATGCGTTTGTGTAAGAAAAATGTCTTTAAAACTTTACAAACTGTAATCTCTAACCTCCACTACCTGTTGTACGCGCGTTCACGAGAGACTGAGTTCCAGCGTAGGACGCTCCGGTGAGAATATGTGTTACTAACTATTATTTTGTGGACAGTTTCATAATGTTGAAGTATAATAGGAGGTGATAATTCTCTCCACAGATTACCTGCTGGCAGCCAGGATTTTGACCCCTCTCCTGGTTTTGGTCGGTTGTTGCTTTTGCCTGTGGTCGTACAGAAGCACGTAAGTTCTTATAGTATATTAGCTGTGATGGTGATGGACTGCAGTTTGTGTCGGTGATGTGCTGATGACTTCTGTCCAACCATTTCCAGGATAATAGGATTTCCAAAAGAAACGTTCAGCTTTCTGCACCTAAAAGCTCTGGACCTGGATGAAGATCTTTATGAAGTAATTCATTATATTGATGCTGTAACTGCAGTGCCTCTATTTATTTTGACAGCCCAAACCAGCCTAAGTTGGTTTGATGGTCTTTTCTGGTATCCCAGCCTGGCCATGCTTGTCTTTTTTTGGCGGGTTTTAGACATATTTTAGGTAATTTTCAGCATGTGAGCTAAACCGGCAGATAACAGGCTTGAAGAGGTTTGAAAATCAGCTTAAACCATCTTAGGCTAGTTGAGCTGTTTTTATGAGCAGGTTGCATTACAGTTACAAATATATCAAAGTGATGTTCTAGTTGAGCTCTTTAACTCCGCTCTCTATCTATCTGTCTGTCTATCTGTCTGTCTGTCTATCTATCTGTCTGTCTATCTATCTATCTCCATCCATCCATCCATCCATTATATTTTCATAGAAATGAAAATTCTGTCATGTTTTCCTCACCCTCATGTCGTTCCAAACCCCTAAGACTTTCGTTCATCTTCAAACACAAATGAAGATCTTTCTGATGAAATCTGAGAACTTTCTGTCCCTCCATTGACAGCTACACAACTACCACTCTGAATGAACCTCATTGGTTCTCAATGAATCTCAATCCAGCTGCGTAACACGAGAATGAACCTCATTGGCTCTTGCTGAAGCTCAAACGTGCTGCGTAACACGAGAATGAACCTCATTGGCTCTTGCTGAAGCTCAATCCAGCTGCATAAGACGAATGAACCTCATTGGTTCTCACACATCAAGAGAACATGCTTGAGCTTCCACAACTGATGTGTGTGCTGATGAATGTTTATATAAACCCGTCTCCGGCGTGATGACTCCGATTGTTCGAATATTACAATTTAATAAAACTTAAATCGATATGTCATCCTCAATAAACCCGTCTCCGGCGTGTTGCCTCCGATCCTTCGAATATTCCGATCTATTATGATCTCTGACCTGTAAAGTTGCCAGAATAATAATAATAATACGCTGTTTGTTAATTGGCCAGAGGAGAACTGGCACCCCGACTGAGCCTGGTTTCTCCCAAGGTTTATTTTTCTCCATTAGGTCGCCTGATGGGGTTTTGGTTTCCTTGCCACTGTTGCCTCTGGCTTGGCTTGCTCAGTTGGGGACACTACATTTTTCAACTAAATATCCAAATAAATCTAATTATTAAACTAAATTAACCATATAAACTAAATTACTGATCTAATTACTGTTCTAAAGCCCACACTGTCACTGTATGATAATTGAAATTGAACTGACGACATCACCGTTTTCTCCGGAGCGGCTGTACGGCCGAATAAAATTCTGTTGCATTATTTTCCTGTTTAACTCTGTGAAGCTGATTTGAAACAATCTGCATTGTTAAAAGCGCTATATAAATAAAGTTGACTTGACTATATGTAAATAAGCCTAAAGGAAATCTGTTCATTAAATAAAGCGATTGAGTCTCTGCAGAAAATTTGGACTAAACCGCTCAATTCATATGGATTATTTTTACTATCTATTTATGAACTTTTTGAAGCGTCAAAGTGGTAGTTGTGTAGCTGTCAATGGAGGGACAGAAAGCTCTCAGATTTCATCACAAAGATCTTCATTTGTTATTAGATGAACGTAAGTCTTATGGGTATAAATATTACCCAGTAATTTTTTTTTTACTTCTTGACAGTTTTTTTTGCTCTTTTCAAGGCGAGTGAAAAAATCCTTTCTCTGATGATAGAGGACTGCAAATGGTGCGATGTCGAAATTTTAGATGTGCCGCCCACCACGACAGAGAAAACATGGTTGGTGAGCGCAGAGGATCCAAGTTGTGCATTCATTAGCCCTAAAGTCACGCCACCATCCTGCCATCTCACCGCAGACATGCGTGCAGCCACAGGTCTCACAAACTTCACTTACATGTCCTATGTGCAGCAAGACGTGCCTTCAGAGCTGCTGGAGACTCCTGAGACGGAAGCCACAAGACAGGAGTCTGAGATCTCAGGCTTTTCAACTGACTATGTCACTTCTGTTGCCAAGTCATGAAAACTCACAGTTACACAGTGATATTTTATACACACACCACCAAACAATATGGCTCTGCTGATCGGATCACAAAGATGTTCAGTGAGATCACAACGTCAGGACCCCTCTTCCTTCTGCAAAACAGCCTTTAAAGACAAGAAGTGTTGTGAAATGCGATTTTTGCAATATGTGACACTTGAGATTTTGCAATATATTCCAGGTTCTTTATCTGTGTTTTGCATGTTACACAAAGTACAAAATGTTCTCTCCTGAGTGAATGTGTGTTATGAGGAACACTTCAGAATCAGGTTAATATGTTTCATGAACTAACAATGAATGTGTTCATTTTGAAAGGAGGACTCTTTTCTATTTGAATATATGATAAAATGTAATTTTCTCCTGTGCTCAAAGCTGTATTTTCAGCATCATTACTCCAGTCTTCAGTGTCGCATGATCCTTCAGAAATCATTCTGATATGATGATACGAGTCATTTATTATTATCAGTGTTGAAGACAGTTGTGCTGCTATATATTTTTCAGGATTCTTTGTTGAATAGAATGTTCAAAAGAACAGGATTTATTCGTAGTAGAAATATTGTGTCATATCTTAAAAATCCTCACTGACTTTTGAACAGTAATAGTGTAGAAATGAACATTAACCAAGATGAATAAATGCTGTGTAACGGATATAATAATGCTGTTTAAGTATCGCTCATTGTTAGTTCATGGTGCATTAACCAATGTTACCAAATGACAGTATTTCTGGTCAAATATTATCGCTTTTTCAGAGCAATGTGCAATTGCCTATACTGTATATTCTGCCAAAAATCTTGGCTTTACATCTGAAATAAATGATTCGAAGTCTACTGAAATTGGGACGAATCTAGTACCAATCTACTCCTAGAGAAGAGGTAAAATGCCTCCACACACACTCAAATGACACAGATGCACTCCATGAGTTTTCCTCTTTAATTATACATCCCTTTGATAAGACTAAGATTTCTCCAGAGCTAAAAGTGCTCAAAAACACACTGTACACACTTTACAAGGGAAACCACAATTCAGGCAAAACAAAACAACTCCTTTAAATTACACCGTCTCTTGCAATGTCATCTTTTAGGAAAAATATAAATATATATTTTTTCATTACGTTTCTGTCTCACGCCACTATGGTACAGATCCAGGCTAAGCCATGGCACTCTCTCTTCAGCCAATCAAATCGCAGTCATCGGCAGTAGCAGCAGCGCTGAGACGCGACGGGACACGAATATTAACAAAAGGTCTTGCCGTTAATAAATAAGCAACTGGATTTGTGTCGATTCAACATGCAATCTAAACATCATTTTGGGAGAACAGGAAAGATGGATCAGTGCTTTGTGTGGAGATCAGGAACACGTCAAGAACATCGAGAAAAAGACAAATGCAAAAACTGTGGTTTACTACGAGACTACTACGGAATTGGTCGAACATTTGAACAGCTCTGTGCACGCGTGTCAAACGGTTCAGTGCAGGTTTGGCTCGCTCAGAGCTGAAGCGATAAACCAGGTGCACGTTCAAGGTATCGCACTGGGAAATCAATCGCAACGCTACCGGCATATAAACAACACGTCAAGATAATACTTCAAACTCTTTCGTAAGCAGTGCTTTGGCAGCTTAGAGGAATATTTTTGGTTCGACAAGTTACACTTTCATGTATCCCATCGGTAGCATGTGTCGATTACACCAGAAAATCATTTTGACAAGGCCATCAGTTTGAATAAGGAATAAATAAATGAAAAGTATAGGGATTTTAAAATAAATAAAATTAAGCCAGTTTTATGATATTGACATGACAATTAAGCACATTTTGCTTCCAGAAAAATCCCAATGAAATTCCCATTACTATAATATAAAAAGCAATTCTGACTTTATACGTTTATATCACGCAATTCTGCGAAAAAAAGTCACAATTACCTTTTTTTTATTTGTCATTCTGTGGCGGAAAGAAGATTCCATAGCAAAATACTATGTATTTTATCTTTTTTTTTGTGGTCACATTACAATAATGAGAAATTAGAAGGGAAATGTGCTTAATTTGCATGAAACTTCCAGAAAAAAGAAAATAAAAGTATATATTTTACATAAAGAAAATGAAGCCTGTTTTAAGGAATATTATTTTGCATTGTGACATGATTACTCTCATGACAATTAAGCACATTTAGCTTCCAGAAAGATGTAAATCCCTCTGAAATTACCATTATTGTAATATATAAAATATATTTTTTTATTAAATCAGCAACGAGGCAGTACAAAAATACTACTATGATGTGTATAAATATTTTACAAAAAAATGTGTCACATTACAGCGAATTTAGAAGGGAAATGTGCTTAATTGTCTTGAAAATGTCAGAATGCAAAACCAAACAAAGAAACAAAAAATAAATAAAGCAGTATTCATTTGCATTCTGACATTATTGTTATGACAATAAACACATTTTGCTCACAAAAAAAAAAATCATATCCTAAAGAAATTACCATTGTTTTCAAGCTAATTTCATTACTGTAATAAGACCGTTATTATTGGTAAATCTGAAGGATGAGACAAAAATGTAAAAATTAAATCCGCATCAAGGCAGTAAAACAAATATTACCATAATGTGCGTAAATAATATATCACAATCAGAATTTGTAAAGGAAATGTGCTTAATTGTCACATCAACAAAAATGTTAATGCAAAAATGTGAAATATACTACAGGCATGTTCTTGACTAAATATTCAGCAGTTTGTACAAACACTTTTATGGAAATCAATGGAGAGGAACTGCTTTCACGGTGATTTCCTGTTGTAATCAACACTACGCCAAAGATTTGGTGCATCGCACATAACTTGTACTGAACTTAGGATATTCCTTCAAAGGTGATCACTTTTATTAAACATATGGCAATTAAACTACACCATGCATGAGTATGTTTATCCGGTTTCATTTCCTGTAGGTCAGAGTCAAACTAAACGCCACCATATCACGATCACATGAGATCAGATCAGATCACAGCACTGAACCGATATAGTAAGATATGAAGAACGAGTCTGTAAACGCTTTTTGTTGTTAATCCGATTCAAATTATTGGGTGAATCTCACTTGACTACAAAATCAGATTCAAAAAGATGCAATTATTGTTTCGGACCATTAACATCATTTGCATTATGACACAATTTTCATGCTAATCAAGCACATTTCTCATAGAATTGAGAAATGAGCTGCTCATGGTCTTGACAGCTGTCATGAGATTCACCCTGGAGGTGTTGGAAACACCCACACTATATACCGGTCAAAGTAGCTCTGTGATTGTGTGTGTGTGTGTGTGTGTGTGTGTGTGTGTGTGTGTCGGTGCTCACATGCTCTTTGCCTGCGTTTTTTTTTGGAGGAGAATTTCCTGCAAGAGTATTTCTGATGGTTTGCGGATGACGGATATCCAACAAAAGATGTGCGACACTAAGGTTCGAATGTCCCACACTATGTTTTTTTTCCCCCCAAAACACTGAATTCTGATTGTCTGGAGGTCATAAAAAATCCCAACACGCATACAAAAGAAAAGAAATTAATAAATAGTACAAATGTAATCAACTCTCTCGCTCACTTCTGGAAGTCCTAAATTCATAGTCAACGCATTTGCACTGAATCCAAAGCAGTCTCAGAATTCTTTGTAGTGTTTACGTGATATTTTCAAACATTAGCATGGCAGTAATATGTACACACACACACCAGTGCAGAGAACCGTTTGTCTCATCCGTGCATCCAGCGCTCTTAAAGTGTCAACAGCATTTTTTTTCTTTACTAAAATCGAGTCTTTGTGATGTTTTTGTGGTGAACAAGGAAGTGTTCCGGTTCACCTGTTTCACAGTCTGAAGATGTTATTTGGTAAACTGCTCCTCGGTCAGAAACACCGTCTGAAGTCCAGGGGCTCGTTTCAGTATTCCTGTAATCGCTTCCTTCCTCTCCTCCATCCGCAGTCCTCCATTTTCAATGAACCGTGTGTCTCTGTGCCGTATGGGAGGTGAGGTGATGGAGGGATGAGGGATAACGGGGGTGTTCAGGAAGCTGACGGGGGTATCAAGACTCGGCAGTCTCCACTGGAACAGGTTGTGATGGTTTAGTCAACACCGCTTCAGCTTCCTCATACAGCTGGAGACAGAACATCACAGACACATTAGGGTGTGTTCAAACTTGACATGTTTGGTTCAATTAAAACAAACCAAGGTGCGATTGCTCTGTTAGTGCGGTTCATTTGAATAAGTGTGAACACTGCCATCCGAACCAAACAAGCGGACCGAGACCACTGAAAAGATGGGCCTCGGAGTCGTTTCGCTTCCAAACAAACTCTAGTGTGGTTTGAATGAAGTATGACGCAACACGGACCAAAGACATGTAAACAAATCAAAAACGGGACATGATGTCAAAAGGACAGAATGCTCAAGCATACTTTTTTGTTGTTGTCACAGTCGTGATGTTGCCCGTCACAGTTTGGTACAGGCATCAGAACAGCGTCTCCTCACAGCAGATCTTGGTTTGTGTGTGTGACGGAGGGATTCCTGCCACTGTTTTGACTCCTTTACACATGTTATAAGCTTTTCACGAGTTCTCAGCTAAAATACCATCATATGTAGCTACGCACATACAGCGAGCGCATTTAGCCCAGCACACAGCATTGTTTTGGATGTTTGCTAAGTTCCGTGGTGAAATATAAGTCATAAAAGATGACCAATCAGGTAGTGAACATATCCCTATGCCTTTAGGTTCAGTATTCTTTAGGTTAGGTTTTTTGTCCGGACCAAACAAACCAAGCGAACCGAACTACAAGTGTGAACACACCCTTAAACCCTAGTGGTTGACTGATATTGCATGTTCAACATATTTTATTCAAAATTTGCTAAAAAAAATAAAAAATAATAAAAAGTAGCGTCTCAAAGCAGTTATCATCAGTCAGGATGGATAGACGACAGCTTTGATTGTGGGATCTTCGTAGCTGTCATTATATTACTTTATCATTTTTAGCAAGAATCAAGTCTGTATTTTTATGTGTTTTGGACATTTGTTCTGAAATATGTTCGTCAGACCAAATTTTAATAAGTCATTTCACAGGTTAATCCACAAATCATTTTGAGAGGCATTAGCAAAACAAATCCTGCTGCTTTTCATGCAACATACGTAATTATTACCCATCATATATTGTGATACAGCCTGGTTCGTTGAGTCAGATTGCTCCAGAGTTCGTTTGCAATGGGGCAGAGACCAACTCGTTCAGGCGATCTCAGACCCATTATTTTGGTGCGGATCCGAGCGCGATTGCGGGACAGAACACACCAGGTTTCGGAACAAACGCTCCAAACAAGCAAGGTATGAAAACGAATGTTTTTGAAAACAGTCTCTTCTGCTCACCAAGGCAGTATTTATTTAATCAAAAATACTACAGTAATACTGTGATTTATAACTGTTTTCAAACTTTATATCTATTTTGAGATGTTATTTACTCCAGTAAAGTCTTCAGTGTCACATGATCCTTCAGAAATCAGTCTAATATGCTGATTTGCTACTCAAGAATCTTATTATTGTCAATGTTGAAAACGTTGTGCTGCTTAATATTTTTGTGGAAACTGACTTTTTTTGTTGTTGTCAGGATTCCCTGATAAATCGAAAGTTCAAAAGAACAGCATTTATTTGAAATAGAAATATTTGGTTACATTATTATTTTGGTGTAGATGTACTATAGAGAAGTTTCGGAGTGATGTCGTACCGGAATGAACTGCACATCCTGGAAGAGCTCTTGGATGAAGCGGCGTGAGGCCAGACGGAACATGCAGTTGGCCAGCAGGAAGGAAACCTCAGAGTACAGGCAGATGTCATCGAACGCGTACGGAAACTTCTCCTTTATCCTGCAGAGGGCAGCAGACCATTACACAGGGGTGAAATGAGAACACACACTCACACAGTATTTCTCAGTTGTTCTTACGTGAGCAATCCGGTTTCGTGTCCTTTGGTACCGACTGAAGAGCTGAGGTTGATGACGAGTCGCAGAACCTCTTTCCTCAGCAGAACTCTGCAGGCTGGACCGTCCTCAGATATCGCATTCCCACCTACACACACACGTCAGGTCTTCAGGTTTTATGGGGATATTCCATAGACATAATGATTTTTATACTGTACAAACTGTCCTAGCCCTAAACCTACCCATCACAGAAAACTTTTCAACATTTTCAAAAAAACATCACTTAGTATGATTTATAAGCTGATTTCCTCATGGGGAACAACATTTTGGACATCTTTGTGGGGGCATTTTGTCTCTATGACAGGGAATACCTGACACACACACACACACACACACACACACACACACACACACACACACACACACACACACACACACACACACACACACACACACACACACACACACACACACACACACACACACACACACACACACACACACACACACACACACACACACACACACACACACACACACACACACACACACACACACACACACACACACACACACACACACACACACACACACACACACACACACACACACACACACACACACACACACACACACACACACACACACACACACACACACACACACGTTTGTTTTTGTGAAATGTGAGGACATTCCATAGGCGTAATGGTTTTTATACCGTACAAACCGTATTTTCTATCCCCTTACACTGCCCCTGCCCCTAAACCTAGCCCTCACAGGAGACTGTGCAGTTCACTTTCTGTGAAAAAAAACTCATTCTGTGTGATTTATAAGCATTTTGAAAAGTGAGGACATGGGGAACGTCCTCATATTTCACCCTCTTTTTGTAATACCTATGTCATACCCATGTCATTATACACATTTGTGTCCTGATATTTCACGAAAACATGCCCACACACACACACACACACACACACACACACACACACACACACACACACACACACACACACACACACACACACACACACACACACACACACACACACACACACACACACACACACACACACACACACACACACACACACACACACACACACACACACACACACACACACACACACACACACACAGAGTTTTTCTATCATGGACTTTCCATTGCTTTTTATTCTGAACTAATGATATTTTCTATCTCCTAAACCCCATAACTTCTCCTCATTTTTACATTTAGACATTATTAGTTAATGTACAATATATCTGTGACCGTATCCATGTCGGACGATTTCAATATTTTCTTAGATTATTTTTTTTTTTATGTAGTTGTAAATGTGGTAAGATTTTTATTTATTTATTTATTTAAAAACGGTAACAGATACTGTTCTGATAACTGTAATTTAAGTAGTTTTCTAATGCTAAATGTATTATTATTTTAATTATTATATACTGTATGTTGGGAAGGGAAACTTGTAAATGTTCCTTTGGACAGAATAACACAAATGAATGAAAATAGAACAAATAGAAAAAAAATACTGAGCAGTTTTTCATCTAGACGAGAAACCGCTGTTAGAATAGATGTCATATTTAATTTTACGCTAATATAAAAATATTATAAAAAAAATTACATTTATACTTATGCATCTGGCAAATGCTTTTATCCAAAGCGACGTATATTGCATTCAAAGAACATATTTACATATTATCATTTCTTGCTTTCCCTGGGAATCAAACCCATGACCTCAGAGGTCAGGCAGAAGTAGTCTTGTGCATTGATGGGATTTTATCTCACCCAGTAAGATCTCTGCGCTGGGAGTGCTGCTGGCCGAACCCTGACTGACGGCCGCGTCGCTGCAGCCCGAGATCCCAGAGAACTTGGACTGGGCGACCACCTCCAGGTGATTATGGGAAGGCTGGCTGTGCCACTGAGAGAAACCATCAGACAGATCTGTCGGAACACAAGACTAAATTACTAATTTTTACCCAAATCTGGAGACTGTAGGACTGAGATTGGGGTTTGAACCTACAACCTTTCCAGTTACCACAACCCAGATCTGTTTCACCAACCTACCTCTAATAACACTTCCAGGAAGAAAGCAGCAGTATCATACATTCACAAAAAAGATATAATGAGGAAGATGTTTTATGAAGTCTGGCACTGTGTGAGATTGCTCACCTGTGCGAGTGTGTGTGTTGTTCAGGTGGCTGTGTGTGTGTGAGCCGAGGATCGTGAGAGCGCTGCAGTAGAGGCAGTTCTGCTCCGTGTGCTCCTGTAAGCCTGTAGTCTCATCAGAGCCCAGCAGGTGGTGCTGCTCCGACCGGCTGCTGTTTAACAGCTCCGTTATGCTCACCTGAGACTTCAGAGGACCGCGACACGAGTCTAAGAAACCTACGAGCGCAGACAGGAAAAACACACAGATTAGCGTTTCATATTTACTATTATTTCATTATATTAAATACATTACCATTTTGGGGCCAGTAAAATAAATTAACCCTCTGATGCTGTTCGTCATTTTTGACCACATTTTTTTCTGGTTTGTTTTATTTAAAGAATGTATTACTTCATCGGAAGGTTGAAAATGAAAGTGAGACGAATTAATCTATTGAAAACATTTGGAACTGTGCCCAAACAAAATCTAAATTTTTTTTAGATACCAGCCTCACATTCGAAACACAGCTTGTTTTGATTTATGGCTTTGATTTTAGTTTTAGAGTAAACGTGTTTTGGGAAAAATATATTTCATATAAAATTTGAGCATTTTTCAAGTTCGCTTTTTAAAAACTTTTTTCACATCAGCAATAATCTGTCATCTTTAAAAAGAGACCAAACTTCAGTCTGTGCTCCAAAGCAGATTTATGACCGTTTAAGTTGGAAACGTAATTCAGATCCATGCTCAAAAAGTGGATTATAATTACTGCATAAATATAATTTCGTACCATAAAATCCCCTAAAAATACAAAATATTAAATAAAAAAATATTATCAAACCAAAATATAGTACAATCAACTTATTTTTGACTGACACGCAAACAGTACCACAGGGTTAATACTAATATTCAGCAAGGACACATTAAACTGATCAAATTTGACAGTAAAAATATTTATAATACAAAATATTTATATTTCAAATAAATGCAGTTTTTTTTTCTTCAAAGAATCCTGAAATATTATGAAGCAGCACAACTGTTTTCAACATTTATCATAGTAAGAAATGTTTGCTGGTGAAAATTCAGCTTTGATCACAGGAATAAACTAGATTTTAAAAAGACATTTATTTTAAAATTGTAATATTTTACAATATTACTTTTTTTTTAATCATATAAATGCAGCCTTGGTGAGCAGAAAAAAAATCTTACCAGCCCCATACTTTTGAACGGTAGTGTATTTTTATTTAATACTAATTTAAAATATTACTAATAATTTTTAATGATATTAGATATACAGAAAAATAAGGACGAGTCATACCATTAGATTCTGCAAAAATAAATTTGGAGGATTTTTCTCCAGCAGGAGGGCTTGTTCTCTTCTGGAAATATGATGTTTCTTTAATCTAAAAACAAAATAAAACAAACATTTACAACACAATTAAAAAGGTACATCAAGTACTTTATCCTAATTTGAGAAAAAAGCAGATAACAGTACTTTCGGCAAATATATTTTAAATGTTTTGGCTAAGCTCACTGCATTAATGCAAGTCTACTGGTATATTTTGAACTCATCTTGTCATCGGACAGGTGAAAATAATAATACAAAAGTCTGATGCCACACAATCAGAGTTATGTCATGTCCACAGTGAGGGCAAAAAAGTTAAAATACAGCACCTTATGAATCAACACTCATGAAAATTGAATCAAAAACCTCTATATACTCCACATGCACATTAATAAAAGTACACGTGACAAAATGTACCTGAAACATATTGTTTATGTCCAGGGGTAGAGCCAGGCCAATGTAGTCCTCACTGCAGCCAAAGGTGGCGCTAGAGACCATAGAGCGCAGGGAAGAGGAGCGCTGCAGGGTGGAGTGATTGATCGGACTCAGTAAGTCCTCCTTGTCCAGAGACGCAAAACTCAGAGCTTTCAAAAACCTGCGAGGAGAGCAAACACAAGAACACACACTGCAAAACATTAGATCTAATCCTAGAAATCTTCATCTACACTTTCGCTTTTATTAAAATGGTCTACGGACAGTCAACAACTTGTAAAAACAGCTACTAAATCACAACTTTTACGACTGAAACATCTAAAAACTAGACCTACTCCTGGACATCCATCTTACTTCAGCAAATAATTTTAATCCTGACACAAATTAACTGGCTGTAATTCTGAGTAAACACAAAGGCTGTGTCCCAGTACACAACATTAATAGTATGCAATACCACAATTAGTGCATACTGCATACACAGTATTAAAAAAAAAAAGTTAGGATGATGAACTGTTTTCCAAATAAACGGTTTCTGATTTTATAAACAACATGTTGCATCTTATCATCCAAACTAGACTAGATTATCTGTCTGATAACAGCATGTGAACTGGGATGCAGCCAAAGATATTTCTAAGCCTTTTTTTCAGTAGTTTTGAGTCAAGTTGGTATTGGATCTGCAGGAGTAGATGGGTATCCCGGTTCAGAACAATATCAACAAGGTTTGGAGTTTTCTGTTTCCACAGGCATCTGACCAAGTCTTTGACGCATATTAGTATCCAGGCACTCACTCATCACAAAATGTGAACGAATGAGTGAAAGATGGAGAAATTATTTTGGGGGGGAAATGACTGGAAGTGTAGTCGCATGGGATGGGATGTTGCCTTTTATTCTACAGTGTTTCTAAAAATGGAAACTCTACGGTTGTCCGAGCTAATGAGGGGATGCTACTGTTGAGCTGCTCTACCCACCATGGCACAAGAGTTCTGGACACTCTGCGATGGGAGTTGAACGGCCCAGAATACCTTTCATGAGAAAACCTGAGGACCAGCAAAAAACACCCTGAACTTCAATTGCACTTTCATATGTGGGTGAATGTCACAAACCTGTCAAGAACATGTCCAAAGTCATATTTCAACCCAAAATCACCAACAAATATGCACTGTTTATTTTTAACAAAAAAAGTATTTTAATTATATTATTATATATTAATTATAATTATATTATTATATATTAACTATAATTATATTATTATTAATCATTAATATATATTAATTTAATAATAATTTCATATTAAGAAAAAGGTCATTCAGACTTTTTGGACCATCACATTATTATGACAAATATCTTCAGGAAAATCAAAATGTACTCAAATTCTTATTACAGTGGAGTGTCTGGACATTTTATTTTAAGCCTTATTAATCTTATTGCTACTTTTTAGATTCTCATTCATGTAGTTAATAAAATAAAGTATTTTACAGTAATTTTTTGTAACCAAATATTACCATAATTTTATATAGTAATGAATTAGCAAAGGCAGTACAACATTTATAAAAACTATATATAGTTTTTATATACATACATACATACATACATACATACATACATACATACATACATACATACATACATACATACATACATACATACATACATACATACATACATACATACATACATACATACATACATACATACATACATACATACATACATACATACATACATACATACATACATACATACATACATACATACATACATACATACATACATACATACATACATACATACATACATACATACATACATACATACATACATACATACATACATACATATACATACATACATACATACATGCATATGCATGTTTCTTCACCACCTGTTTTTGTCAGATCCTGCTGACCCAACGAGCATTTCACTGTCCAATGGTCATGCCTTAACTGCAATGTCTAGTATTGCATTAGTATTGCATCCTTCTCATGGGCATTTAATACTTTTTGACTTTTCAGTCTGAGTTAAATCTCTTTTTTGGCTCAATTTATCTGTAAAAGAAAACATGCCTAATAATTCTGCACACCTGAATATAAGGTGATTTTCATTTCCAGCCTTCATGAACAATTATATATCACTTATACATTATTAAATACTAAATCAATAGTAGTTATTAGGATTACTGTGGTTTGGAATTGGTCAAATGTGCCTGGAAAAAAAAATATGATCAGAAAATCAACGTGCCTAATAATTCTGCACTCCCTGTATCTGTATGTATATATATATATATATATATATATATATATATATATATATATATTAGCAAATATATTATATGTATATATATGTATATATATATATATATATATATATATATATATATATATATATACATATATATACACGTACACATACATATATATATATATATATATATATATATATATATATATATATATATATATATATATATATATACATACATACACACAATTTATTAATAATAATATAATTAATTCTTCATATATAATATAATTAAAAACATTTTTGTATAATACATTATTATTAATAAAATAAATAAATATTTTGGGCTGAAATATGACTTTGGACATGTTTTTGACGGGTTTATGTGTGTGAGAGAGTGAGCGAGAGAGAGAGAGAGAGAGAGAGAAAAGCTGAAAAAGTATAAATGTCTGTATACCTGCGTGGGGTGAGCCGCGAGTCGAGGCTCCGCGTTTTCATGGTGATGGTGTCTGTAAACAGTATGTCTTTAGCGGGAGACGCCAGCGCTTCGCTGTGAGACAGAGACGGGTGGATCCTTTGCTGCTGCAGCCGTTTGAGTGTGGCGTAGCCCAGCGCGTCACGGGGGCTTGTGTACATGTAGCTGCAGTCCACCAGGCTCTTGATGGTGGCCACAGAGGGAGATTTCAGCGACTGCGCCCTGCGCGGCAGTGTGTGCGCCGACCCGGGAGGAATCAGCGAGGTAGAATTGGACTTGGACAACAGGATGTGGTTATGGTTGGACTGAGGACTGAGCGAAAGTTGCATTTTCACAGTTTTAGCGCTGACCACCGTGTTGAGGCTGGCACAGTCTGTATCCATGGCCACGCCAGAGGGCGGCTCTCGGGAAGGGGAGGAGCTCATGGAGCTGATGCCACTGGTAGTAGTGTCCGTGTTGAAGCTCTGACTGCGGCTCTTAAATGTGCCGCCTCCTGGCAGCACAGAGGCACCGTCGCAGGTCAAACGCTCCCTGCTGCTCCGCTCTCGCTTATGTGGACCTCTGCCCTCTGAATCCGAGCTTCCCTCGGTGGCGTACGGCTCTGCTAGTGCCTTTATACCCACAAATGAGGTCTCAAGGCTAACCGTCGGGCTGCGGGGAATACGACCGCCATTATAAAAGACCTCGTTTTGCCCCGAGTGGCCTGGAGAATAGTTTGAGGGTTCAGTTATGGTCCGGATGCGCCTCATGAGCTGGAGCTCCTCGGGGGATTTTCCTGCATTGGTTGTGCCTTTATTGTCAGTGGGGCTTCTGCCCTTCTTACTGGGGAGAGACAGGGAGTTGAGAAAGCGGTTTCTGAGATGTGAGGGGGTGAGGATGTTGAACGGGCTTCTGTCCTTCAAGGTTTTTGTGTGTGTAGAGAGAGAAGAGTCCTCGTACATGTCCAAACCCTCGCGATCGTCATCCATGAAATACAAACCTGAGAGTGACACGTGCAATGTTACAATAGACATAAAACAACAGATTGCAATGGCTATTTATGCATATAATTTTGTGCGGATACAACAATCAGTGTTACTGTTAACTAAAACCAAAACTAATAATAATAATAGTGTTCATTAATTGAAAAACGCTTTAAAAAAAAAAAAAAAAGTAAAACTTAAACTTAAATGGTTAATGTTTAAATGTGAATAAAAGCCTAAATTCAATCTGTTCATCATATGAAGCGGTAGTTGCGTAGCTATCAATGGAGGGACAATAAAGATTTCATCAAAAAAGATCTTCATTTGTGTTCCGAAGATGAACGAAAGTCTTGCGGGTTTGGTGAGGCATGAAGGCAAGTAATTGATGACAATTTTCATTTTTGGGTGAACTATTCCTTTAAATTAAATGAATTAGAAATATTGCCTTGTCACCCAACTTAAATAAGATTAAGTTAAAGTACTAAAATTACGGAATGCAGATGTAAATATAATAAACTAATAAAAGTGACATAAGAACATAAAATGACTTGGTTAAACTAAAATTAAAATGAAAACTGAAACTTCAAAATAAATAAAAGCTAATTCAAAATAACAATAAATACTATAATAGCATATTAATAATAGTAAAATAACAATGACTACAATCAACATGAAATACTATTTACATAACCCAATTTACTTCCATAATCTGACATATTAGTGATTGAAACAAGATATACAATTTAATCATGCATAAAAGTAAATATACAGCAATTTTTTAACTGCATTTTTTCCTTTTTTCCACCAAAAACCAAATGGAAAAAAAAAAATATTTTTCTAAATATCCTTTAAAAGGTGCACTGTGTAACTTTTCTGTCCGCTAGAGGTCGCCTATTCAAAACAAAGGCGTAGTTTGATGACGGCAAGTTTGAGCGCTGAATCTTGGGACGTGTGGTCTTCACCTCACAGCCACTGGAAAAGAATCGGGATTGGACTCGTTACTGTGAAGCAGAGCAGGACCGTGTGTTGTGGAGCTGAGCAAGGCCGCTGGAGCGATTGTTAATAAGATGAACGCAACACACGCCTCGTGAGCAGCGGGACTTTTATTATGCCACAGTCACCAGCGCCATTTCCGCTTTTCCGGTCATGAGTATGAGGTAACGCAGCTCTGTTTATCATATTAGATACATCTGAGTGTGTTGAAAATGATGTTATGACCTTACTCTGTGCGTTCGCTCGGCGGCTGCTATGACACTTGTTCACACTGCAGTGAGAGTAAAGCGTTTCTGCAAAATAAAACCGGAAAACGAGGGTAACGCAGATATGACGCAGGCGACTCCCTCACAAGTCCCGGTTCCTTGTTTAAAATAGAAATTTCTCACGATTTACAAATAGTTGGAAACATTTGGGATATTGTGAGTACTCAACTGAACAAAATGTATAATACTGGCCAAGTGGTTTTTGGATATTTTACTGCAAAGAAGTTACATATTGCAGCTTTAAGCAACGTTAAGTTACTTTGAATAAGAAATAAGCTAAACTACAGAAGGACTAAAAAAGTTTTCAGACAATTTATCTTGAAAAAGAGTTTTAAAATCTTACTTCATTGGCATATTTAAAGAATTTAGAGATGAAAAATGCCAATTTGGTAATAAAAATATTATGCAACTATGCAATATTATTAAATTGTTTTGATGTTGACATGTTAACCATGTGCATTGACTCACTGGGTTGACTTTCGCTCTCGCTGTTGTGGCGTGAGCTGGTGGACTCAGAGTTGAGGCTGAGTGTGCTGGGCACAGACGACAGTTCGCTGGGCAGCGGAGCGTCCACTTCATCAGGGCTGATGGGCCACAGCTGCCTGCGGCTGTGCCGTACGGAGTCCCATCCCAAAGCCTTCAGCACATCACTGCCCTGCCGCGTGCGGCTGATCACACCCAGCACATACACACACGTACTGCAAGGACAATGCTGATGGTTACATACTGCACATATGCTGCAAGTTTACTTTAACTCTCTCCCTGCCCACGTTTTTTTTTTTTTTTTTTTTGACAGTCACGTCAGCATTTTTTATGTTTTTCAGAAAACTTTCAAGGCCCCCCTAATATTTTGTTGTATCTGAACATGCAATAATATATATTATATATTATCTCAAACGAAAGAACAGAGCCTCTGCTTTTAAACAAAAATAACCGTTTTATTCTAGCTTCATGCATTCTTTTTTTTTTTTAAATCAACACTTGATTGTGTGTACGTTTTGAACAAAAAGCTGAGAAAATCAAGCGCTTGTTGCTGCTCCCTTTTTGCTTGTGTTTTGATCCGGAGAGTCTGTACTCTTTCAAAAGTTGTATAATAGCACCACCTCCCATATAACAGTGAAAATTAAAAATTTAAAAATCTGTCAATGGCAGGGAAGTGTTGTCTCATAAATGACAGAAATTTCCATCAATGGAGGGGAAAGAGTTAACTGTATTGTTGTATGTAATGTAAAATATGAAAATATGTCCTACACTACCATTCACAAGTTTGGGGTCAACAAGATTTTTTAAATGTTTTTGGAAGAAGTCTCTTCTGCTCACCAAGACTGCATTTATTTGATCAAAAATATATTGTGAACGGTTTTCTATTTTATTACATTTTAGATATAATTTATTCCTGTGATCAAAGCTTAATTTCAGCATCATTTCTCCAGTCTTCAGTGTCACATGATGCTTCAGAAATCATTCTAATATGATGATTTAATGCTCATGAAACATTTCTTGTTATTATCCATTTTGAAAACAGTTGTGCTGTGTAATATTTTCATGGAAACCGTGATTAATAGAAAGTTCAGAACATAAATGTTCTTACTGTCCCTTTTGTTCAATTTAATGCATCTACGACAAATAAAAGTATTAATTTCTTTAAAAGAAACCTTACTGACCCCTAACTGCATGTAAACATTGCTTTACAGTAGTTACGTCAAACTACCAGGACTACTTTTTTGCAGGTCCTGACATAAATGCCTGTTCAAACCAAGTACGATAACTACATTAGCATCCACACCACTGCACAATATCGCTCTGTTTATTTTGAGTGCATGCTGCAGTTGCCAGCCACTTTAAGAGCTTTAAAATCAGGTGGATTCTGATTGGCTGTCAATCTATTAATCGTTCATCAGCTGGAAAAAATGATCAACAATATAGTTTCTCTATGCTGTTATAGTTGCGGCGTGGACTTCCCTATTCTCATAGAATTAGAACAAATATAACTATATTTTTATCGTTTATGTTATAGTTTTCGTCTTTAGTGTGAATGGGCCTGAACTTGTACAGAATCAATATATATTGGATATGACTATGTTACACATCAACCTCTTGATTTCCGACAGATGCCGTCTATGTGCAATAAGTTGTGAATAACCCAGTATATTCCTGTACAAGGCAGTCTTACCCACGTATGGACAGAACCTCACAGTGCTGAGCCAGAGCAATAATATCTGGAATGATATTCTCCTCCTGTAGGAGGTTCAGACCCCAGTTTGAGCTACCAATGTTGCCCTGGAACATATAAAATGTTAACCATTAAAACCATAAACATTGCACACAATGCAACTCGAGACATTTAAGGACATCCTTAGCTACTAAACGCATACAGTAAGTCAAAACCATCACTGACCAGAGCCCATAGCGCCGCCTTCAGCTGTTTAACACCTTCCCATTTATCCAACACTGGAGATCGGACTGTGTAGCTAAGATCCGGGATAACACCCTAACAAATACACACAAATACTAACAAATAAATGCACAAAAACACACAAAGCTTTACAGTGTCAGCCATCAGCGTGTGCATAATCAGGTACCTGAGCTTCCAGCAGCAGGCAGCCGGTTTTATCATGGACCAACTGCCCATATAAATGCACAGGGAGAAAGACATTTGGCCTCTGTAACCTACAACATGAGAGCGAGAGATATATATACACTGTCTGCAGTCAAAAAGAAAGAGCATGCTTCATATTCATAACAGTGTTATTTTAGTATAACTTCTACACTATTATAGTATTTAATTCATATTTTGAATGAGCTTTTATGGTAACTTCACAATAAGGTTTCATTTGTTAATATTAAGCCCCTTTCACACAGCACGTTGATCCCGGAAAATTGCCATCAAATTGCCAAAGTGCCTTCTGTGTTAACGCAAACACATCCCGGGATTGATTCCGGGATAGATCCCGGAATGTGGACCGAGTAACATTTACGGGACCAGTCCAAAACGCGCCCTGTGTGAACAAAAGGCAGGATCAATGCCATAAAGGGCTGTGCCCTAGTGATGATGCTGAAGCTGAAATCGTTCACCAGAAACGGTACACGAGGCGCTAGCTTATGATCAAATCAGAAAACAACTGAACTGAGCGTGGTTTCTCAAGAGAGAAAAGTAAACTTTAGATGCTGCAGAGACATTACACGTTACATCAATGTTACGTGTCTTTACGGGATCTTCACAGGATGTGTGTGAATGCTCACACAAATTCCAGAAAGTCACTGACAGTGTGAATGAACCCAAATCAAATGATCCCGGGACTGTGTATTTTCTGGAATCTCTGTGTGAAAGGGGCTTTAGTTAACATGGACTAACAATGAAAAATACTTTCAGCATTTACCAATACATTACTAAAATCAAAAGATCTGTATCTGTTTATATTATTTTATGAACCTGAGCTAACATGAACTAACAATGAACAGTATTAACATATGTATAATTATATGTATGTATTAATGATGAATAAATGCTGTAATAATGCATTGGTCACTGTTTGTTGGTGTTAGTTAATGCATTAACTTTAACATTAACTAATGGGACCTTATTGTAAAGTCTTCTCGCTTTAATTTTAGTCATTTAGTTGTGCTGTTGTTGTCATTTTTTTTTTTATATCTATCTATCAAGCTTTATTTGTTTATTTCATTTTTAGAAACCTTTAACAAACATATTTACAAGGTAACATTTTTACGTTTTTTTACATTTTTCATCTAATATTTTATTTTATTTCAGCTTTATTTCAATTACTGAAAACTATATTTTAGTTTTAGTTTACAATAACACTACTAATTCATACCTAGCGTCTGGGACTTGTTCAAATCACTAACCTTAAGTATGTGCAATACTTATGGTAATTTGTTAATATATGACTTCATTTACAAGATAAGCAGACCTTTGGTTGCTGCGCCGGACGTAGTTGTCTCCGTCGACAGGTTTGCGGTATGTTGTGAGAGCTTCATTCAACTGCTCTTCAATCATGTCCACATACTTCAGATTATACTCCTGCAAAAACACACACGGCTTTACACATCAGCATTCAAGAGGAACAAACACTCACAGGCGTGAAACAAAGGACTGAGAGAGTTATTGGTTTGATGCTTTCACCTTCTGCCATTTATCTAGCTGTTTGTTGACGTAGCCTCTTTCATTGAGGTAAGAGAAGCCCTTTGGGATGGACAGGAACCTACAGAGGAGAACAGAGAGACAATTAACATGGTATTGTTCAGAATATAAGATAACGTTTTTTTCTTGTAAATACATTTGAAAAAATGGGTTGTCTTATATTCAGGGTCTAGACTTAATAATATACCCGTCAATTTCTTTAAAGAGGCTGCTTTGATGCGGAGTAAGAATAATACGGTGTAATGGATTAGCACTATGCCACAGAACAAGTCTTTTCCGTGCTATGTGATCGGCCTAAGGAAAAAACATTCATATCCCCTGGATCAGATCAAACGAGTTTTTTGACATGCCAAGCGCTTCAGATTGTCAAGAATGCGCTGAGGACTGTTTGCAGAGGCTGTGGATTAGAGGTAATAATGTTCAGTTTCTTGCACAGATCAATTGTTTCACTTCATAAGAGCCCAATGTATTGTCAGGAGGCACAGGTGTGCATTTTGTTTTGGCTGTATGTGTTTTTTTGACTCTCAAAGTGACAAGAACCATCGACCTTGCATTATATAATTCACAGGAGGACCACAGTTTCAGCTAAAAATCTTCTTCACTGTTCTATTGAAGAAAAAAAAAGTCACCTACATCTTGGATGGCCTGAGGGTGAGTAAATTAAAGGGATAGTTCACTCAAAAATGAAATTAATTTACTCACACTCAAGCCATCCTCCAATTATAAAAGTAATTATATAAAAGTAAAATCCACACAGCTCCGGGGGGTTAATAAAGGCCTTCTGAAGTGAAGCCAAGCGCTTGTGTAAGAAAAATATCCATATTTAACACATTTTAAAGTAAAATATCTAGCTTTCCACCCAAAATTTGAAGCCCAAAAAAGTGCATCCAACCATTATAAAAGTAATCCAATTTAAACATATCCAGCTTCCGCCAGACCGCCTTCCTTATTCAACTTACGAAGAAGGCGGTCTGGCGGAAGCTGGATATTAAATGTTTTAATTGGATTACTTTTATAATGGTTGGATGCACTTTTTTGGGCTTCAAAATTTGGGCTGCCATTCACTGCCATTATAAAGCTTGGATTCATACCGAATACCGGTATTTATTTTTGTTATGATATGAATTTTGATGATACCGCAATACCGGTATGTGGCACAGCGCGTCACTGTTCAAGGGGTCACGTTTCACTGTTGCACTGTAGTGAGAGCACAGCCGAGATCGCATCACAGCCCATGGTAAGTCCGAAATCACCCCCTAAAGCCTAATTCACTATTATTCCCTACGTTATCCACTAATAGTTCACTTGAAAGAGTGAATGAAAACGAGTTAGTGAATTCGGACAGCTGTTGTGTGTACATCGGATCGGCTGTATACTCGTTATTGCGGTGCAATGTGAGATTGAATGAGTGCACTCAATAACGTCCACTATGGTTTCGGACACCACTACAGATGGCTGTCCCCTCAAATAATGCCCTATTTGAGGTTATAGGGGGCGATTTCGGATTCAGCCCTTGATCACATCGGAGAGTTCAACACACGCGGCGGGCGAGAGAGAGAGCGGTTTCTGCGCGGAGCTGAGATTAACGTTCTCCACATGGATCATATTATAGCACATATAGACCGGAGCGAGCGCATTTAAGTTTTTTATGGACATATTTCATATACTCTAGTGCTCTAAACATAAACCAGCAGCGTGTATGCACACACACTTCATCACTTCGTCTTCTTCAAATTAAATGTAATGTTATGCAAAGGACACTGAACGGTACGTCTGATCACGACCGCGATGACACGATGGGTTATTCTGCTACACAGAAGACGATTTAAGTTAATAAATAGACTGACAACGCAAACAAGAATGGGCTAAAATTGAACCGCTTTATTCTTTCGGTGTTAAACTGACGTGTGTCATTTGTTCAGAGACTGTAGTGCTCTTAAATGCATTGCAAATATCCTTCAACCTTTTAAATGTTCTTCCGCATTTCACCTCATTTTGGCAGTTTGTTGTTATATAGGGTTACATTTTTAAAATGCTTAGGGTGCCATCAACTCTTTTTTTTTCTATCTCCATGGTCATATTTTAAGATGCATGTCTGTAATGAGTGTGTTGCATGTGTTTTATTGGTTGTAGTCTCCCCACAGCATCATTTTGTGGGGCTTTGCACAACTGTATTAATTCTAGTGTGGAATTTTTCTACAATATTCACTCGTCATAACAGTAAAACGGGTTTTCTACAGCAGCATCCTCTTTCAATTAGCAGAAAATGTGGTTAACACCTGGTCATCCATAGGGGAAAAAAATACCGTCATATACTGCGAAACCGATATAATTTTGAAAAATACCGTGATATAAATATTAGGTCATACCACACAGCACTAACTCAGATTGTATTTGTCTAAAAGAAGAAAGTCATACACTTTGGACGGCTTGAGGGTGAGTAAATCATGGGCTAATTTTAATTTTTGGGTGAACTATCCCTTTAACAGCAATTTAAAATTTTTGAGTGAACGATCCCTTTAACAGCTCATTTAAACTATCCCTTAAGCAATACACTTATGTAGTAAGTATACAGTAACTAAGAGCTAAGTGTTTTACCTCAACAGCAGCAGAAGGCCTTTCTCTCCCAGGTGAGACAGAGCAGGTTTCATGTGGATCAGAGCATGCAGGTTGGCCTGGAGTGATAACACATCAGAAATAAAGAACATCAGAGTTGCTGTAAGAAACACATTTAACTAATACGAACCAATCAGAGTCCTGGGTAACACTTTATAACACCAAAATACAGAATTACATGATTTAATGCTTAGCAGACCATTGCCTAAATATTTAGACATTTTCACATTCATTTCTGAAACTGCATGAAATAATGATCTGGATTACATCAACTTCCTGTAGCTGTGATGCTGATTACCTTGTCTTCACAAGCTTCGTCCAGGATGTCCAACGCCTCCATGGAGACGGTTTTGTTGTGGTCATGCAGCTGTGTGACCAGCAACTCCATCCCCCAGTTACTGAAAAACTCAACATTAGCGCGCAACAGCACGCGCAGGTGTTTGGTGGAGTACAGACGGCAGTTCTGTAGCAGGACATATAAGGAGAATCACTCAATCACTCATTCAGATCAATCAGAATACAAATATACAGTCAGGTTTTACAAGAATCGTATAGGATGGATATAATAAACCCAGCTCAGAACGCAGAAATGCCATGAGTGTGATCTTACGTCAGTGGCCGCCGTGAGGATCTTGGACAGAATGACTCGAGCGAGTCCGTCTCTGCTGTAGTCCAGAATGGAGACCGTTAATTTCAGCAGGTGATCCTGGTTTTTCATCGAGCACAAGTTCAACAGACTGTACAAAACAGATCGAAACCAAACATAGTTTAATCACACTGCTACCAAGGAAGGCACCATAGTATTAACATGACTGGAACATTATTTTTTTGTGGCATATTTGCGGCACATTTTCAGTAACGTTCAAGGTTTGCTGGAACACAACATTTTTATAAGGTGTGTTTTTTTCCTGAACATGGTACTATGGTAATTCCAAAATTAAATGGAGTATCATGATACCACTGTGAGATTTTTTAAATATCCTGGAGTAACAAGTAAGGACTGGTGTATATGAATAAGGTAATAATACCATTCGTTACATCACTGTAATATGATACCACCACAGTCAACACTAAACATATTAAATTGTGTGTTCTCACCACTGAAATGCACCACATTTCTCCAGCATTTTGACCCCATTTGGCTGTGAAGAAAGAGTACCCAGAAACAGGAAGTAGTGCTGACTGAGGGTGCTAAGAAGGCCATTGCTATGGAGACTGCGTTCAGGTTTAAGTCCAGAAGAGGATGTGAGCCACAGGACGATATCCTTCACTAATTCCTCTAAATACATCTGACCCTCCTACAAAAAACAGAAGACAATAAACCAGGTTAACTGCGACTAGGTCTGATGATTTGGGAGGAAAAAACATTCCCAAATCAGAGCAGATGCAGAGTTGGAGCAGCTAAATGAACCGAGATGCTCCAAGACACTGAAAACACCAGAACATGAAACATCATGAAACTCTGAAACATGCAGCACATTATGTTTATCACAGCCTTTGTGATTTGATAGTTACACTAAGACATATCACTATTTTGGTTTTATTTCCATTAATGGTGCAACCCTAACTGCTGCTGTGCTTCTCATGGAGTAATTTAACAAAGGTTCGGGGGTCTTAATTGTTTGCCTTCTCACCTCATCCGAATCCAAGAGGAACTGATTGAACTGGCAGCCGGCCACTGTCAGCTGTCTGGCTTTGGCGTGATCCAGCTCCAGGGCTGAGTACAGCTTACTGCTGGGCTTATAGAAATACAGCAAGCGCCTTACAAACCTACACACACACACACACACACACACACGTTAGGGATGTAGTTTGCAGTAAGTGCTTAGCAAGAAAATGCCGCACATGTCTGATTTCATTATGTGTGCTGACGGGTCACAAAACACACGTTGGTCTTACTTGTGCATCTGCTCATCCTTGTTGTTTCTGAGATTTACGTTTGGCCACTAGAATAGAAAAAACAACAACACACATAGTAGGATTGGTAAGATTTTGTAATGTTTTTAAAGAAGCCCACCAAGGCTGCATTTATTGATCAAAAATACATTAAGAACAGTAATATTGTTTTCTTTTTGCATATACACTCACCTAAAGGATTATTAGGAACACCATACTAATACTGTGTTTGACCCCCTTTCGCCTTCAGAACTGCCTTAATTCTACGTGGCATTGATTCAACAAGGAGCTGAAAGCATTCTTTAGAAATGTTGGCCCATATTGATAGGATAGCGTCTTGCAGTTGATGGAGATTTGTGGGATGCACATCACGAAACTCCCGTTCCACCACATCCCAAAGATGCTCTATTGTGTTGAGATCTGGTGACTGTGGGGGCCGTTTTAGTCCAGTGAACTCATTGTCATGTTCAAGAAACCAATTTGAAATGATTGGAGCTTTGTGACATGGTGCATTATCCTGCTGGAAGTAGCCATCAGAGGATGGGTACATGGTGGTCATAAAGGGATGGACATGGTCAGAAACAATGCTCAGGTAGGCTGTGGCATTTAAACGATGCCCAATTGGCACTAAGGGGCCTAAAGTGTGCCAAGAAAACATCCCCCACACCATTACACCACCACCACCAGCCTGCACAGTGGTAACAAGGCATGATGGATCCATTCTCATTCTGTTTACGCCAAATTCTGACTCTACCGTCTGAATGTCTCAACAGAAATCGAGACTCATCAGACCAGGCAACATTTTTCCAGTATTCAACTGTCCAATTTTGGTGAGCTTGTGCAAATTGTAGCCTCTTTTTCCTATTTGTAGTGGAGATGAGTGGTACCCGGTGGGGTCTTCTGCTGTTGTAGCCCATCCGCCTCAACGTTGTGCGTGTTGTGGCTTCACAAATGCTTTGCTGCATACCTCGATTGTAACGAGTGGTTATTTCAGTCAAAGTTGCTCTTCTATCAGCTTGAATCAGTCGGCCCATTCTCCTCTGACCTCTAGCATCAACAAGGCATTTTCGCCCCCAGGACTGCCGCATACTTGATGTTTTCCCTTTTCACACCATTCTTTGTAAACTCTAGAAATGGTTGTGCGTGAAAATCCCAGTAACTGAGCAGATTGTGAAATACTCAGACCGGTCCGTCTGGCACCAACAACCATGCCACGCTCAAAATTGCTTAAATCACCTTTCTTTCCCATTCTGACATTCAGTTTGGAGTTCAGGAGATTGTCTTGACCAGGACCACACCCCTAAATGCATTGAAGCAACTGCCATGTGATTGGTTGATTAGATAATTGCATTAATGAGAAATTGAACAGGTGTTCCAAATAATCCTTTAGGTGAGTGCATTTTACAATGTAATTTATCAAAGCTGAATTTTCAGCATCATTACTCCAGTCTTCAGTGTCACATGATCCTTCAGAATTCATTCTAATATGCTGATTTGATGCTCAAGAAACATTTATTTTTATTATTTTTAAACGCCCCTTATTATCCAACTCAATAACATTCTGACATTTAAAAGTGTGACTAAAGAGTCATGGGTCACTGTATAGCACACTATAATTGTAGTATATAGCCCACTGTACATCACACCATCATATTACACGCAATTTATGAAACATTTTACAGATTGGAAATGCTAAATATGTATTATTTCAGGAATATTTGAATGCAACTTCCTGAATTAAGCATGCAATGTAACAGCATAGCACTCTACACTCTGAAAAATACTCAGTTTATCATAACAGTTTTACATACTATTTTTCAAAATTAGTAGGCAGTAGATAGTATACTGCACAGTATGCAGTTAGCATTACACTTGATTTCTATCCAAACATGGCCTTAGGATTTACCTTCAGTATAGTGATGATCAGAATCCAGTTCCAGTCCAGGTTCTGCTTGTGATTGAGGATCTGACTGTCCCTCAAGTTCATCATCAGGGCCTCTTCAGTGTCCTACACCACAGAAACAACAAACGACTCACTGTCAACGAAACAATGTCTCTGCAGCATTACCTCTTTTCTCACAGTGTCTGATACAGTTCAATAAAGGATTCGGCCTCCTTTCTGAGAGCCTACTCTGCTCTGATTGGTCAGATAGCCCAGTGTTGTGATTGGTCGAGAGCTAACAGCGCGTAACAGAAAAGAAACTCCTATTACCATGTCTGAATTTCAGCTCCACAGGCTTCCTCAGCACTTGTATACACAGTGATACGAAAGGTAACGATGGTGTTGGTTTTATCGTATTAACTCGAGCGCAAGTCCTCATCCTTTGGAAGTGCATGCAAAGGGAATTTGTTTTCGTAAAGCAGAAAACAGCGTCTTCTCAACATGTCTGCAATATGATCCAAACTATTCCAGTCTCAGCTACAACTAGAGGTCATATTAGACGTTGTTCGCTGGCAGCCAATAAAGACCATAGGCAGATATGCAAATATGTTACAAACCTTTGTAGATTCGAGCAGGGAGTAAGACTGGAATTACTGACAACTCGTTTCAGTCACTTCAGAATTGGTTCTCTCTTTTGCAGGACAATAACTCCATTTATCATGTACGTTGGTCTTTGAAACTTTGCAGACCTTTTACATTCACAAACAGCTATATTACACACTACATGAAAGGTAATATCCACTTTGATGGTTCTAAACCTAGGCACCATTTTCTTTAAAGGGGTGGTAAACCACGATTTCACTATTCTAACTTTAGCTAACGTGTAATGTTGCTGCTTGAGCATAAACAACATCTGCAAAGTTACAACGTTCAAAGTTTAAAGCAAAGGGAGATATTTGCTTTTAAAGAAATCAGTTTCTAAGGACTACAGCAAACGGCCGCTAGGGACTACTACACATTCACCCAGGTTTTGCTGACATCACCAGGCCCAATATTTACATAAACCCCTCCTCCGGGGAATATGAAATAAGGGGGGCGAGGCAATTTTGTATCGCCGCGGGGAAGCGTTAGTAGGCTGTGTTTTTGCCGCAATGCCGAAGAAACGCTGTTATTTTCATCCGGATTGCAGGTCTGGGGTACTTGCTCTGTTCAGCCTTCTTAGGGAAGGGGGTGCGTTGCAGAGCGTTTAACATACAGCATGTTATATGCACGTGTGTTTGAGTCAGCGGGGAATCAGGCGCGCGCAGGGCTCCCTGCATCCACCGTCTTCGCGATTTCAATACCAGATTTGCACAACGTCAGCTGCGTGAAAAAAACACTGCCGGTGCGTGGATGCACGACGCGCGCTGCACATTTCACGGAGGACAACACAAACTTCCACAAACTTCGCGAGTTCAATACAGGATATGCACAAAGGCTTGTCCTGAAAGCTGGATTTACAAACAGAAGCTGTTTACGGGCCACAACCTGTAAGTCTGATTTATTTTTCATCGATGTGTTTTCCTGTAATAGGTTGTAGCAAGGAAGTAAACAGATGACAACGCTGTTCTGCAAACCAGTCTGTTAAATGCTCATTCATACTTAACGTTATCCGACGAACACCAAACGTTACAAACACTAACGTTAAAATCTCAACAGCGAACCTGGCATTAGTGTAAATGATTCTTTGATTAGAGCTTTTATGTATTGTTTATCTACAGGCATGCTAAACATGGTTCTGTGTGTGATTTGGCTAACTTACTAGTTAAAGCCAGTGCTTAGTGTTTGTTTTGGGTTAGTTCTTGCGACAGATATTTGGCTATAATCGTTCTAAAAATACAAAAGTTAAAGTGCCATTCAGTAGCGATCATTATAGATCCGCAGTCTTTACTCTCGAGGACTGAACAGGTTCTGCTCGATCATCTTCACTCAAATGTTCTGGGTCTGATTCGGGCGGTAAGGGGCGTGACGTTTCCGACGTGCACTGCGGTTAGCGAATCACAACACACTGGGCCAGCTAACCAATCTGAGCCCACTGCGTATTTTTGAGGGACTGGCTTCATACAACCCGGAAAGCATCAGACCGTTTTACAAGGAGGGACAGAGCAGTGTAGAATAAAGGTCAAATATATGAAAAATAAGGCAATTTTTTTTTAAACGAAGCATGAACACATGTTACAGTGCACCCCACAAACACAATAAAGCCTTCAAAAGAATGTGTTTTACCACCCCTTTAAGCAAAATCTAATTTCGTTCTTTTGATTTACCTTCACAATATAAATGTCCTTATACGGACGCTGGTGCTGGTCTCTCTTGTGAGTGGAGGTGGACGTCCTGTGCAGGACGTGATCCAGGTAAAGACTGTAAGGTTTGGGGCCACGCCGCTTCTTTTCGTGGAATCGCTTCAGGTGGTTGACGGCTGCACTGGCACGCCTGGAGAAAACAAGATTCGGAAGCAAAAATGAGCTACCCATTACCGGAGAATGCTGTTGGACACATGCTCATGGATTATTGTTTGAGTGTGTGTTTGCACTGTTGCACTCACAGCCGTTTCTCCTGAGAGATGTCAAAGGAAGCAGCCATGTTGATAAGCGTGGGAAGACAGTGCAGATGATGACTATGAGAGTGAGGAAGAATCGTATTGGCCTGGAAGAGAGAAGAATCAAGATGAAGATGTAGGTGAACAAAGCATTTTAGGTTGTAAAATAAAGGCTAAAAGAGAAATTAAACAGCAGTCCAGATGTGTGTGCAGACAGAGTGTGACATTTACATACGTCAAGTAACAAGCGCAAGCAATTAACATACATTTTTACAAACTGTAAACTGTACGTTTTAAACCACATGTAAAACAAATGGTTCGCTAAATAACAGATCAGTCACTATCAGTGTTGGGGAAAGTTACTTTGAAAAGTAATGCATTACAATATTGCCCTACTCCCTTAAAAAGTAACTGAGTTACTTAGTTACTTTTTAAGAAAAGTAATGTTACATTATTTTTGCGTTACTTTTTCTCACCTGGGCTGGGATTGTTTTTCTTTTTTTTATAACAAAAAAAGTTATATTTTTGTAAAGACCTCTTCATACCAAAATTGAAATAATAAGCCCCAGGCTGGGGTAAAAATGCAAATTCACGCATGAACAGTAGAGGGCGCAGCTCTGCTGTGCTGCCATTCTGGGTAATGGTAGAATAGGATGCAGGAGAAAAAAGTTTTACCAATAAAAACAAAATCTAGTAATTTGTCATCAAAGGCCAGCAACAAGACATTGGTAAATTAAATATAAAGGTAGATTAAATGCATAAAAATAGTTGTTTTATTTAACATTTAATTATTTGAGGTTTTCATAGGACTCTGATATCTACAATAACCGTCATGTTTAAACACAACGCCTCTGAACTTATTGTTCTCAATATAGGGGCAGGAGAGCTGTCAGTCAAATGAATGTGAAAAAGTAACTCAGATATTTTGTTGTAAATTTGAAAAGTAATGCGTTACTTTACTAGTTACTTGGAAAAAGTAATATTATTACGTAACTCAAGTTACTTGTAATGCGTTACCCCCAACACTGGTCACTATGGTGCATTGTCCGAAAACTTTACCTTTTGTTTTTGTTTTTACTTTTACAGAATTAATTTTAATTTATGATCAAACGTTCATCTAAGAAATAAGCTTTAGGATCATTAAAGGTTATTTGCATTGTTATTATCATGACAATTAAGCACATTTTGACACCCAAATTCTCAATTTCACAATGATTCTCAATTTATTTCCAGGTGATATATATTTAAAGTTTATCTAAGAATGTTTTTTTCCCCCTTTCACTGCCATACAGTGTTATTTTAGTATTTTTTATATACTATTATAGTATTATTTTTTTACTATTTTGAATAAGCCTTTTATTTTATCTTACTTAAACTTAATTGAAGTTTTGTTTTGTTAATTAAATAACTTCTTTATGAGTTGTTATCATTTTTGTTAATAAAAAATAAAAAAAATCTATTTAGCTTTAATTTATTTTTATGTCAGGAATTTAAAAATTAAAAACTTCTTTACAATAACTTTACAATTTTTTTTTATTTGTATTTCAATTTCAGCAATTGTTAATAGTTTTTGTTTTAGTTAATAACATCACTGGTGCCATAGACCAAATTAACATACTTTGTTCAATAGCGCCATCAAAATGTGAACATTGAAAAAAAGAATTACAATATTGCATAAATTACAGTAATTAAAGTTGCAAAATCTGATTGTTGTAGAGCTTTCTAATTTTTTAAAAAGTAAAGCTACATTTGTGTACAGTTAGTTGTCTAAAAACATAGTTGTCTACTATGAAATATTACATCATAATGTAATAATGAACAAGTTCACAGCCCAGTAATGAATAATAGAATGTAAAAAGTTAATGTTGGGCCCTGTTTACAGGCCTGTTGTAGTGTAGTACCATGTGCAGAAGTTCTCCGAGCAGTATAGTGGCTCTGACTGATATCTGTCCATCACTGCTGGTCACAACCTCCACCAGACCCTGAGTAAACAGAAACATTATCAACATAACATCACAGACCTGTCGCATTAAAGAAAATCCAGGATCCATCAAGTGATCTTGTGATTATATACCTCCAGTAGTCCGCTGTTGATGAAAGCAGACAGCAGTAGTGCCAGGTAGTTGTCCATGAGGTCTGGTCTGGTAATGGAAAACCGATGAACAGGAACAACATATAACCCAGAATATTCCCAGAATATGTGATTTGTGTTATGTCAGTTGGACGCGTCTCACCTGGATCGAGCTCTGTGAGGCAATATAACTTTGGCTTCTGCAGCAACAAACCCATCGGATAGTCTCCAGCTGTCCTGAAACCTGCTGGGGTCTGAATGGCACAAACATCCGCGTGAAACGCACATCCCAAACCAAAGACCTCAGAGTTTACAGCAGTCCGTGAGGCATTTTTGCGTTAATGAATTCGAGGTGTTTCTTACCCACACTGTGCAGGGCTTCCTCAAAATCTCCTGTCACTATAGGAACAGGCAATCTGAAGATCTCGTACATGACTTCTAATAAGGCTTTCTGTAGACAAAAACATAAACCGACAGATCTGGCTTTAAAATTGATTCATTGCTGTGAATCAGTTCTTTCGAACTGACCTTTTCAGTGAATCAGTTGCAAACAATGCTTCACTGTAGGTTTCCAATTCATCATTCAAATGGAATTTAATGCACTTTATAATGTTTTAGTTCAAATATATGTAGGTAAATATTGCTGTTTATGCCCATGTACGCCCAAAAGTTTATATTTGTTTTAATTTTGTCTTTTAGGGTGTACTCACACTAGGCACGGTTGCCTTGTACCGTGCCCGAATGCGATTGTTTTGAATTTACAATAAGCATTTATTTGAAATAGAAATATTGTGTAACACTATAAACGTATTTTTAAAAAATCTTACTTATCCCAAACTTTTGAATGGTAGTATATACTGAATAAAAATGTTGTATTAGTCATTTCGTCCAGCATTTCTGGTAAGATACAGCAGAGAGTTGATAAAGCTAACACATGCTAGTCTAAACAAATGGGGGGAGGGAAGTAAAAAGAAAAACCATCACCCTGACTTCCATGTTTGGTATACAAAGCAGGCCTATTAAAGACTGGACCCCTGAGTTCCCTGCTTTACACAGGTTTATAATACCTGTAGGAGAACAGCAGAAGAGAGGGATGAAGAGCAGAATCTGGGCATTTCTCTTTTCTACTGATGGATGAAGTAGATTTCATACCTGACCAAGAACGGAACGCTGCCACGATGGCCATTTTACTTGCTAAAAAACGAGCTTCTCTGTCCTCCCTGTGGAGCACAACGATTCATTAAACTATTAAATTAGAAATGCACATGATCACAGTGCATTTGCAGGTAAATAAGGTATTGGCACAGCACAGAAACATGCACAAAAGCATCATACAGCATCACCAGCACACACAAACAGTTGCTATGAACTAGTTGCTTATCATCAGCATGCATATTACTAGGATATTGGCTGTTTATTAGTACTTATAAAGCACATATTAATGCCTTATTCTGCATGAACATATTCTAAATTCCACAAAAGCATATACAAATTAGGCCACACTTTAGTTTAGGGTCCAATTCTGACTATTAACTAACTATTAACTACGACTTTTGCCTCAATAAACTCCTAACTACTGCTTATTAATAGTTAGTAAGGTAGTTGTTAAGTTTATGTATTGGGTAGGATTAAGCAAGGGATGTAGAATATGTTCATGCAGAATAAGGCATTAATATGTGCTTTATAAGTAGTGTTGGGCACGTTACTTTAAAAAAGTAATTAGTTATAGTTACTACTTACAAATAGTAACTGAGTAAGTAACTGAGTTACATCATTATAAAAGTAACTAATTACCAGGGAAAGTAACTACTGAGTTACTTTTTTTTTTTTCAAAACTTTGATGCCCCCAATATTAAATATGTTAAATGAATTGGACACTAAATAGAATAAATTATTATTATAAAACATTGTACATTAATGTACACTATTGTAATGTTGCTGTGGAACAATGTGAGAGACACCTATCAAATTCAATACATTAAAACCGCTTCAGTGAGCTCAATTATAGTAACGCCGCGTTTATTTTCTCAGTAACGTTAACGGCGTTGTAACGGGAGAAACAGTAATTTGTTTGATTACTCGTTACTGAAAAAAATTATTCTGTTAGTAACGCCGTTTATCTATAACGCCGTTATTCCCATCACTGTTTATAAGTACTAATAAACAGCCAATATCCTAATAATATGCATGCTAATAAACAACTAGTTCATAGTGAGAATTGGACCCTAAACTAAAGTGTTACCGAAAATGATACTATGGAAATATGGATTATTTTCATACATTTATTTTAGATGAATATATATAGAAATGGATTATTTAAAAATATTGTTTTGATCTCGGTGTTGTCTAATCAAATTAATTCATGAAACTTTTTAATTATGTAATCCATCATTTAAAATGTAATCAAATGAAAAACAAAAATAACAGGGCTCACTTGATTTGTGCCTCTGCTGTGTCAGGGTTGTGTCTGTAGTGAAAGTCTGTGTAAGGTGCGAGGATTTGCTGAAAAAACAAGAACATATACTGCTGTCAGACATTTTTACTTAATTAAATTTAATGAGTATGCATGTATGGTGTGCATACCTCCAGTTCAACATCAGGGCGTATGTACTGGCGTGTGTGCGGGTGATTGAGCAGGTGCAGTACGGTGGTGATCAGGGCCTCGTTGATGCGGCTCAGCTGACAGTCGATGACGTTCTTCAGGATGGTGCTCAGACCCCCGCGCTGGGCCACCACCTCTGGGTTCTTCAGCGCTGGATGACAACAGAGATATATATTGTTGATATACATGCAAAATACCCACAGTATATGGTTTAAATTATACAATAACACAGGGCTGGGTGATAAATCGATATTTATCCTACATCTAGAGCTACATCTAAAGTCTGCATGTTCTGTGTGTCTCTACAATAATAACAATAATACAAATATTCATTAAAACATTAACAGTATTATTATTAAGGAAAAAATCATACAAACCAGATATTTTTCCATCCATGTTTTAATTAATACAGTACACTAATTCTGTTGTGCAGCACCTTATTTGACCAAAAATAAAAAAGCTATGTTTTGTTGTAAATGATTTGTTATATTTAAAATTGATTGATTAAACTGTTAATGGTTTAGGTGTTCATTTCATTAGACAACATTTTGGATAACCTTTATTGTATTAAATCATAAAACACAGAGTCCAGAAAAGATCAAATGAAACAATTTTTTGGGGAAAATAAATAGAAATCAAAAAAATTGAATAGGATCAAAGTAGTTGTACGTTTCTTATAACTTTACATTAAAATATAAAATTATAAAAAAAGTTATAATAAAAATTTAGATAATTTATGTCCATGTAATACTTAAAAAATGTCACCTTTACATTAACCTATTATAGAACTGGCATTAAGGCTCTGTGTCCACCAAAGCATTTTATTTTATTTAAAAAAAAATTCTCAATTGTTTTTAATGGGAATGACGCGTTTTTAAAATGGCAGCAGCTGATTTATATTTCACATTGAGTGCCAAGCGCTCAGTGTTTTTTATTGGTTGCTGAGAGTTGAAGAATGTTTAACATTGGGTAAAATGCAGCGCTCATCACTGTCTTTTTACCCAGCTGTCCAATCGCAGTGGAGGAGGGGCGGAACAAATACAACATCGACCAACTGTCACATTCTGCTTGTACAGCGATAACAAGTCAAGTCAAGTCAAGTCAACTTTATTTATATAGCGCTTTTAACAATGTAGATTGTTTCAAAGCAGCTTTACAGTGTTAAACAGGATAATAATGCAGCATAATTTTATTCAGCTGTATAGCCATTCTGGAAAAATTTCAAGTATCATACAGTGACAGTGTGGGCTTTAGATCAATAATTTGATCAGTAATTTAGTTTAAATGGTTAATTTAGTTTATTATTTAGATGTATTTCGATGTTTAGTTGAAAAATTTAGTGTCCCCAACTGAGCACGCCAAGCCAGAGGCAACAGTGGCAAGGAAACCAAAACCCCATTAGGTGACCTAATGGAGAAAAATAGAGAATAGAGAATAGAGAACAATAGAGACAATAGAGAATTCTATAGAAACAAACTATTTGCGGAATCAGATATTAGTAAGAGTTTCGTGGATATTCCATACAAGCACATTTATATTTAGCGTCTAAATCTTTTTCACATGTTCATTCACTAAAATGAGTATAAGTGCACCTCTCCTCAATGTGCAGCAAGATTTGCTAGTGTGGTATGTGCCACAGAATACTAACAGTGTTCACCGACTTAACAAACACCACTAATAACTCACCAAGTTCACAAATGATGGCAATGCAGGCTCTAACCATGCGATCTCTCTCCTGCAGCCCGTCGTTGCCCACTGCGATCAGAGAGTTCGTCACAGAGCTGGGAAAGAGCTGTGCGTTCACCGTTATCATCTGAATGGGCAAAATAACAGATTGAGATCAAATTCACCCAGCACAAAAACATAAAGAGGTTCAACGGAGAGAGGTTAGAGGTTGTACCTTTCTGACCAGTCTGAGGGCTTGAGTTCTCTCCACCTCATTACTCTGCTGAATGTCAATACACCTGAACACAAATCAACAAGTTTGAAGATAAATACTCAAACTTCTCATCTGAGGCTTTCTGACCAGGACACGGGCACTTAGTGTTGTTGAACTCGAGACCGGTCTTAAGACCATTTTTTGAAGGTCTTGGACTTGTCTCGGTCTCGACTGCATTTCTCCTCGGTCTTGTCTTGGTCTCGGACTTGGAGGACTCTGGATTTTATCTCAAGACCAGTCAAGACCACAACTGCAAGGATATCACTAAATTGCGGGTGCATTGTCTGATTTAACATCATTAATGTGATTTGATGTAAAACTTACAACTTAAAATGCAATCAATAACTTCTTTGAAATGTGATTTATTTTGTTACTGTGCTGCTGCGTTCAGAATCAATGCAGCATTGTCTCAAAAATGCCCAAAATTAATATAAATGCCCACAAAATTTAATTTTTTTTATACAACATAGAATATAATTAAGTGTTTTCATGAATATAAGCATGATTGCAAATTATATTGATTTATACAAACGTTCAATAAACAAGAAGTAAATATTAAAATACATTTTAAACTGCGTCTTTGCTAATTCGGCAACGTTTCTTTATTAATTGAATCAACTGCTTTGAACAAATCGGTTGAATAAAGGATTCTGTGACTGTTAAATAATGTTAATGTTTTAATGTTAAATTAATCTGAACATTATTTATGCAGGTGTAATTGTACCAACTTCTGTGCCATGAATTTTATTGTTAGTGATTTGATTGGTAACAGCGTTATAATGTCTTACTATTCTAATTGTATTTATTAATTTAATACAAGACATTTCTCAGACAGTAGATATGGATCTTTTAGATTAATTTAAGGAGTGCTGGCCTTGTCTTGGTCTCGGTTTAGGTGATCTTGACTACAACACTACGGGCATTGAAAGTCAAGCTAACCCACCGAGAACTTTAAAGCTTAACAAATTAATTTTACATTGTAAAGACGAGCTAATTATTTCACAAATCTCAGACATAAACACAACATAAGACAGTTGGGCATCTACATCATCTCATTGTTTTGTGAAGACACTGAGGAAGTTAAGCAGGTGTGCGAGCTCACCTGGAGATCAGGTAATCCACCTGCAGCTGAAGAACTTTCTGGAGGATGCTGCTGTCACAGATCAGATACCTCAGCGCTCTCAAACCTGCAGCCCGAACCTCCTTCACCTCATTCAGCAATGCCACACGTAGGCTAAACCGATAAAGACAGAATGAGAAACACAAGAAGAGCTCTCAAAATCATTCATCTGTGAGATTCCAGGATGGATGCTGTCTGTGTGGTCAGTGACCAGCCACTGGAACAGAATAAGAGAAAGTTCAACTGTTGCACTTACCAAATGATGATTTCCTCATGAGTAAATCCTAATTTCTCTTCACAGTGACTTACACTGTTCAGGAGCTGAGAGAAAATGAGAGAGATTATATTTATTACCATTCAAATCCTTGATTTCAATGTTCAATGTTTTTTTAACCCTCATCCCTCCCTCGCACTTTGTAACAAATCCTTCCCTCACGGGTCAAAATGACCTGACGCCCTAAAATTATAGTTTTTTTTTGTCCAGAAAGCTTATATCATTTAATTTTGATTTTGAAAAAAATCTATTTTTATAATGCAATTTTTTTTATATTTACTTTAAAATGTCTATATTTATTAAATAATAAATAAATAATAATTTAAGCACATTCTTCCAGATTAAATTCTAAATAACTCACAATTTCATGCATAACCCTTTTAATTCAGCACAAAATATCTTGCATCGGTTGTCTTTGCTGACCTCGTGGAAAAAAAATTATATAACATGATATTTCATGACTCTTGCCACTGGCCTTATAGCTCTATATGGAGCAAATGAGCTGTTCCACTGGGTCCTAAAGTCAGTTCTCGAGTTTCTCTCTTCAGTATGCATTCAGATACACATGTAGACGTTATAAAATAATTTTTTGGTAAAGTTTTAGCATTTTTAGTTTGAATTTTGAAAATGTGTCCTGAAGCATTCCATTCATTCCTAATCCCTTGACCCACGAGGGAAGGATTTGTTACTGTTTTAAATTTCAAGCACAAAACTCCTTGAATCCAGTCAATTTCTGTGTATTCGTAGTTCAAGTGCGACAAAAGTCATGAGGTCTTGGAGCACTCTGATGAACACTCAATTTTTTTATTTTAAAAATGAGTTCCGAGTGAAAATGACGCGATGGAAGGATAAGGGTTAATAGTACTAATCACAAATATTTATGCACCAACTCAGAGTTTATAAGACTGTTTATGGTTTGTGCATTCATTTAAAATTTACAAAATACACTACAGTTTAAAAGTTGTTTTTTCTCTAAATAAATACTTTTATTCAGCAAGAACTAATAACATTGATCACAAGTGACAGTAATATTACAAATGATAATTTAACAAAAGATTGATTTGTCAAATTAATGCTGTTCTGTGATATCAGAATATTAGAATGATTTCTGAAGGATCATGTGACACTGAAGACTGGAGTAATTCAGTAATTGGAAAATTCAGCTTTGATCACAGGAATAAATTACATTTTAAAATATATTTAGATATAAAACAGCTATTTTAAAATTGTAATAATATTTCACAATGTTACTGTTTTACTGTACTCTTGATCAAAAAAATGCAGCCTTGGTGAGCATAAGAGTTTTTATAAATTTTACTGACCCAAAAATTTTATTGTATTTTATATGTAACAACAGCTTTAAAAATGGATCATCAGCCCCTTCAATTTTATACCTAAATAAGTACTAAAAAGGTACTAATATTAAGAAATATTACCAGTCAACGTTAAAGGATTTGTTAGGCACAGTATATGTGTATATAACAAATTAAAAATAAAAGTAATGATTTTCACTATTTTGAATAGTGTCATCATTGCACTAGAATTAGATCTAGTTTCTGACATACAAACAAAGGTAATCATATGCTAATATATTGACTATTTTAGTGCAACCACTAAGCATCCAGGAAAATACACACGTATACAATTCTTTAAAAGTGAACAAAGTCCCTTCTTTAAAATCTCTCAAAGCTGGTGTGAATATGATCAAAGATGCAAAACATCATCTGGTAATGATAAGATTCATAAACTGAACCCAAAAATAAAATGCAAGACAGACACATCAACAATTGCTCTAAGCTGACCATACAGTATAAAATTAGTGTGCTGTGTCTACTAAACATTTTTGTGCGTTACTGTGGAGTGTGAAGACCTTGGCAGGCTGTGTATGCATATGTATGTGTTTATGATGATGTCAGAGCTCAGGCAGGCAGAAGGGGCCGTGTGACCCTCGGAGAGGATTACATCGCCTCTATCTCAGCATCCTTAAAAGGCCACACACGGTATTCAGGCACACACAGCGTTCGAGTTATTATTCACAAAAGCTGAGAAAATCCCACACACACAAACAGTCTTAAGTTTTAACCTCAGTCACACTCTCACATACAAAACAAACTCAGTCAGAAAGAAACTGAAAGTGAAAGGAGGGCACCCAAGATAAACAACCCAACAACCCACCCACACACACGCACACAGCTGCTGTTTACCATGTTACAGATCTGCTTACAGGACCAGCCCAAAACACACTGCATTATTATTTACATTACATAAAAATGACATTATTAACTCATTCTAAAACAGTGCATCTCAACCTTATTGACTCCGAAACCCCTCTTTGTCAAGTCAAGTCAAATTTATTTATATAGAACTTTTCACAATACACATCGTTTAGATTAGAAGATTTACAGGAAAGCATGATGATTAAATGTTTATAATATCTTCATATTTTCATGCCTTATAGTCACATAATCATTTAGCAGATTAAAGCTGTGCAATAATATAGTTTACATTTTGCAACAATTTGTAAGGTTTTGTTTGATTTATAACCCTTTGAATGACTATTTGATAATCACTATCTACATATTATTTTTTTTAAACTATTTGATTGTTTTTGGCATCACTGCCACAGGTAAATGATGCATATAAAAAGGGTTAAAAGTAGGTTAAAAGGATTAAAAGTCATGGCATAATATAAAAAGATAAGATCCAAATGCCCTTCTATGTAAGCTGATATGTACCGTACTTCTGTTTTAATAAAAAATACAAATTGTAATGTTTAACATTCTACATCTTTTTACATTTTTAGTGAGCCGAAATGTAATACTTTTGACTTAAAGCAAGATACTACAGGTAAAACTGGTTTTGGTGTTGGAATGGTGTAGGTTGACATGGAGCGAGCAAAAAAGGTTGACATGGAGCGCTAAATCTCCAACCTCCAGGGATAAAAAAAAAAAAAAAAACTGAACAGAGGAGACTCTGCTGACTCTGATAAATTCATGAAGCTCTCTAACAGAGTTCATTGTAAAACATTATTTATTGTGATGGCTCGTTTCATTATAGTTGTTGTAGCGCTGTGCTGGAATTTATTTTCAAGGAAGTACCGTGTCTATTAATGGGTAAAGATACAGTAATGTCTTCAGCTAGTAAACTTGAGATCCTTTCCATCTAAACAGATTTGATCTCTTAAGCCTATTGTTTTATGAGCAGTGGGATAACCATATTCATCCACACAGTCAAGCAAAGACAAAGCCTAACCAAAACAATGTTCTTCTGGAAAATGCATGCAGTTTTGTTTTGTTTTTTCCCCTGGCTCTTCATATTATTTTCTGCTTTATGTCCCCTTTGTTAAAACCTTTAACTTTAATATGTAAACAAAGTGAAACAATTTCGAATGTGGCTTTTTCCAATGGTAAGATTTCTGTTTGGGAAAAACTTGAAATACAAAACTATTGTTTTAATGTACTGTGATAACTGAATTGGGGAAAGTATAGTGATATTTATTAGATGAACCCTATTTTTACCCTATTCACCTGTGGTGTGTTGCCTTATTTTGTAAGGCTGGACCAGAATCGTTCGATGGGTTGGTATTAAATTTTCAATTTTGGGATTTAAATATTCTGGGGGGGGGGGGGTTTCATGGACACCCGGCATCCCCTTTGAAGCGGTTTCCATTTGCACTTGAATATGTTTACACTATAAAATCTGCCGAAATACCATACTCTTTTTTTTTCCCCTTCTTTTTTTTTTTACATCATATAGCCTAGCCGTTTTTAATAGGATGGACAGTTGAATAAGAACCCAACCTCGTTATACTTAATAAATATAGTTGCTTCTTCTTAGTGTTCCCTGCAACTGGAGTTTATTTTCTGTCTAGAGCGCACAACGGCATGAGCTTATATGGAAGAAGCGCATACATCAGCTTGCATTTTGGGTTAGGCTGCGTTTGTTTGACATTGTGGAAAAAAGAATAATAGATTCAAAATGTATTAGCCTTTTTACCCGTTAGAGAAAACAGTGCTTGTGCACTGTGTGGCTGTGAACGAATGACAGTGCAGCCGTGCGCAGTTTACTTTCGGTTTGCCAATTCGGGGGTGGGTTGCTTGAATGGTGGGTTTATTAGCCTAATATTCTTAATGAAAAACACAACAACAAAACAGTACAATGACAAACTCACTTAAACTTTGAAACCAAATTATCTTGTCATTCAGCTCCTCACTCTCGTGATGAATGAGATCTGACTCCTGCTTTAATTGTAGTTAATCTGTTCTCTTGATGAACTAAACATTTTATTACTATAAAATATCAAAACGACGGTGGGGGGCGGTGCTGCGGTTGGCAGGTGATGTAACCGCCGCCGGTGCTATGCCTGAACACCGGTAACTCCGGCTATCGCAGCAAGCCTAATATTACCCATTATTATCTATCTAAAATGAATCTACTGAGAAATATAGGAGCTTGTTACTGGGACGTAACAGCCCTGTGTGTTGTTTTGTATCACTAGTGTAGTGTCCGTTCTCGGAGCATATAAGCCCTGCCCGCGTGAGGCGCACAGCTTCTCCAGATTCCTGCTTTTATTAGAGAGAAAAATATGTGCAGCCCTCTCCTTCCAAAGCTTCGAATATTCGGTGTTGATTGCTACCGAAGCTCAAAAAATGGTATTCGGACCAGCCCTAGTATTTTGGGGAAATTTGCGTTCAGCAATTAGTAAATGTGTAGTATTCTCAACTTCATTTAAAAACATATTCTACCATGTTTACATTACTGTTTTCAGTGCTAGGTCTTCAATTCCATGCAAACCTAGTAATGATCTTCTCTCATTGCTGAAAACATACACAAGCACAACCAGCATAAATAAAAAAGTTGCACTACCTTAACAAAATTGTTCAGGTGGCCGAGCTTCCTCATGTTGGAAACCCCATGAGATTTGGCAACGTTCTGCAGGATCTCACGCATGTTATCTGAGGGTTCTGTGGAAAGCATAAACAATAAAATAAAAAACACTTAAGATTAATCGCCGGTTGAACAGATATTTTAGAGCAACTGCAAAATGCTTATAAATTGGTTGGTATTCTTTAAAATCACTTGAAATAAAATAGTTTAGAACATAATGTAAGTACATTATCACAGTTCATCACCATATGTACTATGAAGCCTAATTTCCCCTGTGCAGAACTCAAATAAAACCTCTCGGGATCTTTTATGAGAGAGACTTTTTATATATTAGTCTTTATATAGTACATTTCTCAAGAGAGATTTCACAGTTCCATCAAGATAAGGCTTATCAAAGACCTTCTGCATTTAATACCCACCAGCTTACATGAATCAGAGACTGAAACCTTGAAAACAGATTTATTAAGGCAAAACACGAAAATATGAAGGCATCATGAACGCTTTTTAAGCCAATGAATGTTTGTTTACTAAGAGCCTAACCTAGCTAAATGCACTGCAGTTATTCTGCTGACATGAAGATGTTTACTAGACAACACAAACTGATGGGACTGTGCCTTACAGATCAAAACAAGAGCTGGTCCCAAATCCTAGTGAGCTGCCCAGTTAGACTACATATTTGGGGCAGCACAGGCGCAAAAAAAATGCTGTCTATTAAGAAAACCCATTAGGTTTTGAAACAGACAACATCCTATTCACCCTCATTCTCCTGTCTGCAGGCCAAATTGAGGAGATGGAAAACTATTAACACCAATTTCATTAATTTAAGGTGGCTTTGGTCATGGCCTGGTTGTTATTACTATAGATAAGCACTATGAAGATGTCCCTCAAGATCTCTATGATGACACTCACCCCGCGTAAGATCCAGCGGTACATTCTCCTCCCCGCTGTCATTCCGACCTGTCAAACACAAAAAACGAACCAATAAAGACATAGTAAGCCCTTATCCGAGGCTTAACGGTAACTGCACAAGCGGAGGTGTTTAAACAGCGCATTCTGCGCATGGTGACGGGGGTGTGGGTGCCGTTAACTTGCCTCTCATCCGTACACTCCGGGTCGGACGGCCGCGGATGCTGACCGCCATGTTGGCGTTCATTATCACAACACCGGAACTCTCGTAAACTCTCGCGAGGTTTACTTTTTCTTTCAATATCTTGGCCGTCAGAAATGTTATAAAAGCACGAAGCAGTCACATTGAATTGTATTATTTATCTAATACTAATTGAACATATAGAGAGCACTATATATAATTATAAAGTTTCGTTAAGATTAGCTGCTTCGAACAGTAGTGAATCAAAGGAACCGTAGAGCCACAAGATAGAAGGTATATAGGTTTCACGACATTTAAAACCAGTATGCACATTTATCTGCAATATTATAACTTTATTACATAATATATTATATCTAGAATAATATTATACAAAAGCCACATGCCTCAGGTGCACAGGTTTGGATTTGTCCATTGTCAAAACTTATTTTTGGATGGCTTGGGGTGTCATATACGTGGAAAAATTCTATTAAATGTACATTTTTAAAATCAGTGCTGCTTCATTGGTGTACGTTTTTTACATTTTAGTTAAAGTTGTAAGAGAAAAACATTCAATTCATGAAAGAAAGGACATGTTCAGAGTTTTTTGATCACATTACTTTATTCCTACTGAGGTCACTATGTATATACAACGTATAATATTCACTATATATCATTCTTAAACAATGAAAAAATGTGTTTTGTGAAAGGATTGATGACAAATAAGGCTGTTCAAAGTGATGAAAACACATGCAAGATGAGTTGATCCGTGCTTAGTCATTGTCGTAGATACACTCTGTAAGAGAAAGGAGAACAAAAATAATTGCAGTAAAAGGATGTACACTAAATGCATATTCATTAACTGTGCCTGTGCAAGTTAAGTCTTACCATTACCAACATCATCATAAATAGATCCGTCCCTTAGAGAGGAGAGGAAGTGAGACAAAAAAATATGAGGTTGTGGTCAACTGATCAGCCTGATGAATATATGATATCAAGAGAGCAAGGTGGCTAATGGCATTGCACAGTACACAATATTTACTTAAAACTCACTAATATTCACTAACATTTAGGCATATCAAAACTGTAGCTAAAGAACTGGTCTGAAAGAAAACACATTTTTGCATGTAAAAAGATGCACCACAATAGAAATAGAACTGAACAGGAAGACTACTTACTGCTCCAAATTAGCAGTAGACACATAACCAACTGAAACAGAGAGATACTTTAATAACAGTTTCATCTTCTGCTGTGATGTGCATCAAAGCACAAGTATTATTTCCTCAAGCAACTCACATTTCCCTTCGCTGTTCCGTCCGATGAGTTTGTCATCTACTGGAAGAACTATCACGTCAATCATTTCTCCAGGTTTTATCAGCAGGTCTTTATTACCAAACTTCTTTATAGACAGTGCTGGGAGAACAGTAGCTTGATAAAGCACGTTGATGTCTGCATTATACTGCAAGAAGAGGCAACAAGGGTTAGCAAACAGAGTCATCTGTCCGCTTCCATACCAGCAGTCAAAAGAGTGTGTGTCTTACTTTGAACTTCTTCCTAAACTCTTTTTCCTCCTTCTCAAACTTTTTCTTTTTCTTCGGGTCCATCTCGTTTGTCTTGCTAGTTGAGCTGAGCTTTGGGATACTAGAGTGAACATGAAAGAAAAAAAGATACAAAACATGATTTTTACATTGGAGTGGTGCAAAACTCACTGACATACATTTGTTTGTTCTGCTGAACACAATATAAACTATTTTGAAGAATATGGGTAACCGAACAGTTGATGGGCCACATTGACTTCCGTAGTATGAAAAAATATATATTAGCAGAAGAAAGAAACTCATACAGGTTTGGAATAACATGAGGGTGAGTAAATGATGACAGATTTTTCATTTTTGTATGAACTATGCCTTAAAGGGATAGTTCACCCAAAAATGAAAATTCTGTCATCATTTACTCACCCTCAAGTTGTTCCAAACCTGTATGAGTCTTATTGTTCTGCTGAACACAAAAGAAGATATTTAGAAGAATGTTTGTAACCAAGCAGATAGAGCAACCATTTACTACCATAGTATTTTTTCCCCTACTATGGTAGTCAATAGTTGCTCTATCAGCTTGGTTACAAACATTATTCCAAATATCTTCTTTTGTGTTCAGCAGAACAAAGAAACTTTTTGGTTTGGAACAACTTGAGGGTGATTAAATGATGACAGAATTTTCATTTTTGGGTGAACTATCCCTTTAAATACTTTACAATTTACATATACTCCCTTTCAAAAGTTTGGGATCAGTTGGATTTTTTTTTTTTAAGAAATCAATTCTTTTATTCAGCAAGAATGCATTAAATTGATCAAAAGTGACAGTAAATAAATTTAATAAACACTATTATTTTGAACTTTCTATTCATCGAAGGATCCTGAAAAAAAAAATGTATCACAGTTTCCACAAAATATTAAGCAGCACAACTGTTTTCATCTTTGAAATTGTATAATAATTAGAATTATTATTATAAAAGCCAGCGGTCTGTGGGCCTGAAGTCTGAGGCGGAGACTATGCAAAATATAACGAGTAACTGCATTACTCATCAGTGATCACAAATATATTGGATTAAAGAATATATATATATATATATATATAACATAGACTGTAAAAAAATATGGACTTAGTGTCCATGACGTCACCCGTAGGTTTCTGAGTGGGCGGAGCTGGCCGTTGCCATCTTGAGCTGAAGTGCCTGGTTGCTGAAACCATGCCCGCCTAGCTCGACCATAGTGGCAATCCACCTGTCACTCAAGTGGCCACGCCCTAAATTATGTAGAACTTCAAGGCTTAAAGGAACACTCAAAGGAATTTTCCAACTCCCCTAGAGTTAAACAGTTGAGTTTTACCGTTTTCGAATCCATTCAGCCGATCTCCGGTAGCACTTTTAGCATAGCTTAGCATAGATCATTGAATCTGATTAGACCGTTAGCGTCTCGCTCAAAAATGACCAAAGACTTTCGATATTTTTCCAATGATATTACGCAGTGCCTGAAAATAATCCCCAGCACACACTCTGTGCAAGCAGCTTGTCACGTTGGTTATGTTGAGGGAAGTTAGCAAAGGTCCTTGATTATTACGTAGGAATGAGAGTATAGTTCCTAGCCATATCGGTCTAGAAAATTGCAACTTTTCATTTTCCGTCGGTCTTAGTACACGACGTAACTACAAAAGATTCAAGTTTTAAATAGGAAAAATATCGAAAGTCTTTGGTCATTTTTGAGCGAGATGCTAACGGTCTAATCAGATTCAATGATCTATGCTAAGCTATGCTAAAAGTGCTACCGCCAGACCCGGAGATCGGCTGAATGGATTCGAAAACGGTAAAACTTTAGGGGAGTTGGAAAATTAGCCTATTTTCAAAAAAAGTGGAGTGTTCCTTTAATATAATTAAAACGGATGAGTTATAAAAAAAATTCACCCCCCTCACAGTTGTCATGAAGGGCAAAATTAGCCGTATAGACCAAAACCACTTTTTGTACCAGGCTGTAAAATAATGTCTACTTTAAAGTTTTTAGCATGGGGGAGATACAGATTTGACTCTCTTTTGGAGCATGTCTCTAGCGGCCAGTCGATGAATTGCAGTTTAAGTTTCTTCCGTGGTTGACTTCAAGAGAAACTGCGGGAGATTGCCGCTTGATATACTTATTAAAAAATGTAATCGACTAGAGAGTAAAAGTTGCTAATATCTTTGATACTCAGTAAAACTACAAAACATACAAAAATATACTTAAATACAGTATCTAATTACATTTACTCAATTACTTTACACCACTAGTGGCTTCATAATTTAATTAAAAACATAAAAAAGCAAAACACACCTGAGGCACATTCTTTGATCTTCATTTTCTAGAATGTATTTTTTGTGTAGTCAATTCAGAGAAGGTACACCGCCGTCATGCTTCGACGACAATGACTTGAACACACCTGGCGTCTTAATTACAACTTCACAACTCATAAATATGAACTTGAACGCAGCAAAACTCAAGGATTCAAGGACAACAGGAACTTAAATTCTAGACCATTAAAGGGTTAGTTCACCCAAAAATGAAAATTAGCCCATGATTTACTCACCCTCAAGTCATCCTAAGTGTAAATGACATTCTTCTTTCAGACTAACACAATCAGAGTTATATAAAAAAAAATGTCCTGGCTCTTCCAAGCTTTATAACGGCAGTGAATTGTTGGGTCATTTTTTCAAGTCTATAAAAGTACATCTATCCATCATATAACTGCTCCACACGGCTCCGGGTGTTAATAAAGGCCTTCTGAAGCGAATTGGCGCGTTTGTGTACAAAAAATAACTCGCGGTCAGCGGTACGGAAATTTTCCGTGGTCCCCTCGGAGCCGTGTGGAGCAGTTGTATGATGATAGATGCACTTTTATGGACTTCAAAAATGACCCAACAATTCACTGCCGTTATAAAGTTGGGAAGAGTCAGGACATTTTTTTATATAACTCCGATTTTATTCGTCTGAAGGAAGAATGTCATGTACACCTAGCAGGACTTGAGGGTGAGTAAATGATGGGCTAATATTCATTTTTGGGTGAACTAACCCTTTAAGGTCTTGAGGTAAAAGACCAGTTTAAAGTAATTAAGCTTAAAGTGACAGTGTTGCCAATTCTCATAAAATGGATACCTCCAAAAATAACGTCAATGAAAATATGTGTCTGCTATACTTCTACTGTAACATGTATAAAGTAACCTGCTAGGAGAGGGAGGTGGAGGGAAGTTTGTTGGATTCACATCATCATACGTCTCATCAGCGGCACCTGTTGGGCATAAACCAAAAATATCTCAGGGGCTCTGGGTGGAGCTTATTCATTTACATGCATGTATCTGGCAGATGTTTTAATCTAAAGTGAATTACACTGCATTCTTTTTTTCGTACTATGTTCATGCATTCCCAGGGAATCAAACCTATGTTCTACTGTTTGAGCTACAGGAACACTCAATCCTTATAGGAGTGAGATATCATTATAGTTTATAGATTTCTAAAAGTTAAATGAAAGACAGTGCTATTAGATTATAAATATGGCTGTGCTTATACTAAATTAATATTATATTAATGTACAGTTAAAGGGAAGTATTACTCATCCGCACCATTAAATTCAAGAACTGGAGGGGGTGGAGGGAAGCTGCAAAATGACAGAAAACTTGCAGTAAATCCACTACATATGCATTTCTCAAAGGTTAAATATGCTTAAAATAATATGATTTCTAAAAAAGGACTTTAGGACTTAAGCTGCACACATTAGTGTTTTTTTCTATTTGAAACAATATACTTGTTTTACTATAAATATAAAATGTTTACATTTATACAGCAACATGTATTTATTTCCAAATATATGTTTAATATACATCTTAAACATTCTTTAATATAATTTAAAATAAAATGACATTTATTTATTGTTATACAATAACATTTATTATACATGACAAGCTCAAAACCCCTTCATTTAGAAATAAATAATGATTTCATTCATTTAATACTTTTATTCAGCAAGGATGCATTTAAATGATCAAAAGTGGCAGTTAATATATATTCATAGTATTACACACACACACACACACACACACAAATATGCATATGTGTGTGTGTGTGTGTGTGTGTGTGTGTGTGTGTGTGTGTGTGTGTGTGTGTGTGTGTGTGTGTGTGTGTGTGTGTGTGTGTGTGTGTGTGTGTGTGTATATATATATATATACACACCGATTAGACATAACATTATGACCACCTTCCTATTATTATGCTGGCCCCCTTTTGCTGCCAAAACAGCCCTGACCCATCGAGGAATGGACTCCATTAGAACCCTGAAGGTGTGCTGTGGTATCTGGCCCCAAGATGTTAGCAGCAGATCCTTTAAGTCCTGTAAGTTGCGTGGTGGGGCCTCCATGGATCAGACTTGTTTGTTCAGCACATCCTACAGTTGCTCATTGGATTGAGATCTGGGGAATTTGGAGGCCAAGTCAACACCTCAAACTCATTGTTGTGCTCCTCAAACCATTCCTGAACCATTTTTGCTTTGTGTCAGGCGCATTATCTGCTGAAAGAGCCACAGCCACCAGGGAATACCGTTTCCATGAAAGGGTGTACCAACTTAGGTTGGTGGTATGTGTCAAAGTAACATCCACATGGATGGCAGGACCCAAGGTTTCCCAGCAGAACATTACCCAAAGCATCACTGCCTCCGCCGGCTTGCCTTCTTCCCATAGTGCATCCTGTGCCATGTGTTCCCCAGGTAAGCCACGCACCCGGCCATCCACGTGATGTAAAAAAAGAATGTGATTCATCAGACCAGGCCACCTTCTTCCATTGCTGTTCTGATGCTCACGTGCCACTGTTGCCGCTTTCGCCGGTGGCCTGGGTCAGCATGGGCACCCTGACTGGTCTGCGGCTATGCAGTCCAAAACACAACAAACTGCGATGCACTGTGTATTCTGACACCTTTCTATCAGAACCAGCATTAACTTCTTGAGCAATTTGAGCTCCAGTAGCTCGTCTGTTTGATCGGACCACACGGGCCAGCCTTCGCTCCCCACGTGCATCAAGGAGCCTTGGCCGTCCATGACCCTGTCGCCGGTTCACCACTGTTCCTTCCTTGGACCACTTTTGATACTGACCACTGCAGACCGGGAACACCCCACAAGAGCAGCAATTTTGGAGATGCTCTAACCCAGTCATCTAGCCATCACAATTTGGCCCTGGTGAAACTCGTTCAAATCCTTACGCTTGCCCATTTTTCCTGCTTCTAACACATCAACTTTGAGGACAAAATGTTCACTTGCTGCCTAATATATCCCACCCACTAATAGGTGCCGTGATGAAGAGATAATCAGTGTTATTCACTTCAAAGTCATAATGTTATGCCATATATATATATATATATATATAAAATATATTTATAAAAAGTAAAAAAGTAAATATATTTGTAGTATTACACACACACACACACATATATTTATATTAAATACATTTACATATTTTTATATTGTGACAGCACAAATATCTTAAACCATATCACATTTATTTTCTTATTAAACTGATATTTATCACTAAATTTAGGGGTTTTCAGTTTGTACACCTATATAAACCCTTTTAAGTCAACTTTGTGGCCACTATCGGGCAATTAAAACGTACACTCAGTGCCCATTTAATAACTATAAAAGTACTACAAAAGAGAAACAAGGTAAATTTTAAATAAATGAAAATAAACATGCACAAACATGAGCTTTTGAACATGAAAAATGAAATCACCTGAAATCAGCTTGAACATCATCTGCACACTCATAAATATCAGCATCACATTCCATGGCTGTTAGTAGTCACATGACAAAACCGTGAACAAGGGGAAACAAAAAGACAATTATTTCCGTTTACGCTTCCTTCACTTGACACTCACTAAATTATTCCAATGTTATTTTGATTGATATTTATTAAAATGTAAAATGCAATGGCTTACCATCTGGTAGACTGAAAAAAAAGAGAAGTTTTTGTTTTAGTTAAAATATAAATAATAATGTAACCTCAATAATGTTAATAATCTAAATAAGTGTATTAGTTACTCTCTTACTTTTTGACTTCATCACCTCCACCCACATCATCATACACCTCCTGTCCATCCTGTGTTTGTCTCACTTCACCACACACATCTAGAGTGTCAGGCTTCACAAAACCATCTATATGGAAAAACACACCAACACAATAACAGTAGCTGACCATGGCTAGTCAACGAGTAAGAGACAAACAGGATGCTTCAGTCTAATATAGACTGAGCATATTCAGTTTAACATGACATATCAGCATATACTGAACAAACACTCACCTAAAGGATTATTAGGAACACCATACTAATACTGTGTTTGACCCCCTTTCGCCTTCAGAACTGCCTTAATTCTACGTGGCATTGATTCAACAAGGTGCTGAAAGCATTCTTTATAAATGTTGGCCCATATTGATAGGATAGCGTCTTGCAGTTGATGGAGATTTGTGGGATGCACATCACGAAACTCCCGTTCCACCACATCCCAAAGATGCTCTATTGGGTTGAGATCTGGGGCCGTTTTAGTGCAGTGAACTCATTGTCATGTTCAAGAAACCAATTTGAAATGATTCAAGCTTTGTGACATGGTGCATTATCCTGCTGGAAGTAGCCATCAGAGGATGGGTACATGGTGGTCATAAAGGGATGGACATGGTCAGAAACAATGCTCAGGTAGGCCGTGGCATTTAAACGATGCCCAATTGGCACTAAGGGGCCTAAAGTGTGCCAAGAAAACATCCCCCACACCATTACACCACCACCACCAGCCTGCACAGTGGTAACAAGGCATGATGGATCCATTCTCATTCTGTTTACGCCAAATTCTGACTCTACCATCTGAATGTCTCAACAGAAATCGAGACTCATCAGACCAGGCAACATTTTTCCAGTCTTCAACTGTCCAATTTTGGTGAGCTTGTGCAAATTGTAGCCTCTTTTTCCTATTTGTAGCGGAGATGAGTGGTACCCGGTGGGGTCTTCTGCTGTTGTAGCCCATCCGCCTCAAGGTTGTGTGTGTTGTGGCTTCACAAATGTTTTCCTGCATACCTCGATTGTAACGAGTGGTTATTTCAGTCAAAGTTGCTCTTCTATCAGCTTGAATCAGTCGGCCCATTCTCCTCTGACCTCTAGCATCAACAAGGCATTTTCGCCCGCAGGACTGCCGCATACTGGATGTTTTTCCCTTTTCACATCATTCTTTGTAAACCCTAGAAATGGTTGTGCGTGAAAATCCCAGTAACTGAGCAGATTGTGAAATACTCAGACCGGACCGTCTGGCACCAACAACCACGCCACACTCAAAATTGCTTAAATCCCCTTTCTTTCCCATTCTGACATTCAGTTTGGAGTTCAGGAGATTGTCTAGACCAGGACCACACCCCTAAATGCATTGAAGCAACTGCCATGTGATTGGTTGATTAGATAATTGCATTAATGAGAAATTGAACAGGTGTTCCTAATAATCCTTTAGGTGAGTGTTTATCAGAACATCAGCATATACTGTACATATATCAGAATATCAGCATATTCTGTACATATATCAGAATATCAGCATATACGTTGTATGTAAATCCAGTGCAGTGTAGCAGATGAACTCACAGTGGCCTTCAGTGTTCCTGGCGAGCCAGTAGTCCTTCGGGTTTTCTGTTTTGCGCACAATTTCAATGGTCTCTCCCGGCTTCAGTGGAAGTTTGTTCTTCCCACCCTTGTGGTCCACTCTGGCCTTCACTGTGTCAACTACCGCAATCGTACCCTTGATCTGTCCAAGCAGAAATTACAGTGATGGTGAACTCTCCACGTGCTTACAGCCAACAAGACTTACTAGTGTTCGCCTTCATTTGGAATTTCTTTTTTTATTATCATGCAAAAAAAATTCTAGTTACTTAATGTCTATGTATGGGTAAAACTCATGAAAACTGAGTCTAGGTCACATTTATCACCTACATAAACATATACACACATTATATATATATATATATATATATATATATATATATATATATATATATATATATATATATATATATATATATATATATATATATATATATATATATATATATATATATATATATATATATATATATATATATATATATATATATATATATATATATATATATATATATATATATATATATATATATATATATATATATATATATATATATATATACATATATACACACACATATTTAATATAACTAAAATATAAATGTGTGTGTATATATATATATATATATATATATATATATATATATATATATCATGACAATCGAGCAAATTCTAATTTCTGTAATACAATTATTTCTAAAATCAGCATGAACTAAATTATTTACATCATATGATTATAAAAAAAATTATGTCATAATCCTAAAAAAATATTTTAATGTGAAATATAATTTCGATTTTGAGGTGAAATGTGTCTCCAGGCACGTTCTTGACAGGTTTTGTGAGATTCATGAAAATAAAACCCCCTTACTGCCACATAATGTCAAAACAGAGATATCCAGCACTGAGCTGTTTGTAATCACTTTAAACTTTTTCCTGGCCTCCAGCTCCCTTTTCTCCCTCTCCTTCTTCTCTTTCTTATCCTGCTCCAAGCGTTTCTTCTCTTCTTTTTCAAGCTTTTTCTTGAGTTCTTTTGATTCTTTTGGCGTCTTTTCCTCATTCGTTTCTTTGTTTTCTTCTGACCTGTGTAGAGGAGAGTTTTCCATTAGCGGAATTTTGAGACCAACTGATTTGCAGCCTTTGCTAAAGAGAAACTACATTTCCTGAAGGAAATGTGAGTGGCATTTGCCTGTGCAGAACTTGCTTATACAATGGGTGCTGGTTCACAAGTTTGGTGAAAATTACTTAAAGTAAAGTAACAGTGATGGATGAGTGAAGATTAAAATCACTGTAAAATCAAAATTGGCTATTCTTATTTTTTTTTTTATAGAATATCGCAGAATTTATTATAAATGATTATTTCGAGTTTTCGGTAACACTTTACAATAAGGTTGTATTAGTTCACATTAGTTAATGCATTAGTTAACATGAACTAACCATGAACAACACCTCTGTTCAGCATTAGTTTATCTTTGTTAATGTTAGTTAATAAAAATCTACCTGTTCATGGTTTGTTCATGTTAGTTCACAGTGCATTGACTAATGTTAATAAGATTTTAATAATGCATTACTAAATGTTGAAATGAACAAAGATAAATAAATGCTTTATAAGTGCAGTTCATTTTTAGGTCATGTTAACTAATGTAGTTAATTAATGTTAACTAACGAACCTTATTGTAAAGTGTTACCGATTTTTCTTTTATTTATGTGTGAATAATAAATGTAATGTAAATTGTAATCTTCAAATGAAAATAACTTTCCCTCCCCCTGCACCTGTCACTCACATGAGATCGCCCAATAGCAAGCCACAACCATCCAATCAATTCCCCATGGACAAAATCAAGTCCCACCCATTTGTTTTTGTTCGAGATGCTGTTTCACTTGGATATATACGTCACAATAGGGTAGAAAAGACTATCGCAACTTTCATTTCACGCTGTGTTTAAAGAGGAAATATTATGCTTTTTTACATGTTCAACTTTCTTTAGTATGTAATGGTGCTGTTTGAGTATGAATGAGGTCTGCAAAGTTGCAAAGCACAGTCACTCCAAAGGAAGTTGTTCTCTATTTCAATAAAAACAAAATCCCTTGTTGTCTTGAGTTTTCTTCCAGGAATGAACGTCAACGTCACAATATTCCTCATTTAAATAATTACCGCTCAAGGCATAAGCAACATAAAGGGGCGGGGCCTGGTTGAGTTATGGTAAGTGACAGGCCATTTCCAAAACATTCTCAAAGCGATTGACCAATCACAACACACATTGTGCTTTTTGGAAGGAGGGGCTTCATAGAGACAGAAATTAAACAGAGCATTACTGACAGACTGGGACGAGAGGAGCTGCAACAAAAAAAGTAAAATACAAAATCAAGACATTGTACAAGGGTTTAATGTGTATAAATATTTTGGTTCAGGGGTTTGTTCAAATCACTAATTCTAAGTTTGAGTAATGATAATGCTTGTGTTTTGTCTGGCTATCACCAGACCAAGCTCAAATCTTTTAAAGAGCACCTATTATGGCATTTAAAATGTTCCAAATATTGTTTAAGAAGTCCCCAACAACAGTTTTGCATGCATGCAATGACAAAAAACACTTTAGTTTTCTTATAATATGCATTTATTTTTACCTGTTTTGACAGCGATTCTCAAATGATTCCTTTAGTGATTCACTTTTCAAAACCCCGCCTTTACCTGACGCTAATCTGCGGTGTTTGGTCCGATGACCCAGTCAGTTGTGATTGGTATAGTCTGTGCCGTCTATGGTCTGTGCAGATATTTTCGGAAACGGAACGCCCATCAAAGTCTTATAGTGACAGTAATTTGTTAATATGTGTCAGGAGTTATGAATATGAAAACCGCGTCGGTACCGTTTGATTGTAATATGAGCCTCAGCTGATCTCATTCATAAAAAAACTCCTCTATTCTCCTCACGAAGACTCGCGACAAATCAACATCCCTCAGGGCTTTTAGTTCAAAAGTGTGCAGATGAGGAGACATATTGATAGATTCTCATATGTCTGTGTCAAATTTCTAAACTGAGGAGTATTTTTTATTCAATACTTCCTCAAAATGCGCAGAAATAGCCTAATCATGAGCGATTGAGTCTCTTATGTGTTGTTTTCAGTTCATACTGGCAGCCGGAGGGCGCTCTGTGCACATGTAGTCCATATATGGTACAGACAGACGAAGAAGAACCATGTGCCATAATAGAAGTCCATAATAAAAGCTTCCTGAGATCGCGAAACATGCAAATAGAGACATTTGAAGACTAATAAACACACAACGACGATGTATGGTTTGTCTTCAAGCCACTTAGTCTTCAAATGCTCATCCTTGGGCAGATTAAAAAAGTTTGCTTTTGAGTCGCACTTCAGAACACAGCGTCTCGTGGCCATGATGTTTTCTAGTTTTCACTATCGTCTTGGAGCGCAATAAGTGGGTGTATCGTATTCAAATAACTTGACAAGTTGACGTCATCTAGTCAGAGAAAAAGCTTCGGTCTTCTAAAGATTCTTAAAAATGACTCAGAGTCGACTCTTACTTTTGAAAGAAAATAACTATATATACGGTGCACTGTCATATTTCAAACTTTGCAGGATGTTTTTGTTCACTTAGATCTATGTTACACACTACATGAAAGGTACATTTCAAAATTCCATGATAGGTGCTCTTTAAGATCGAACATTAGTCTGGGGAATCTGCTGTGTATTTTCTACTGCACAAGAGGCGTGATCAATGGGCGTAGTTCAAATGACTCTGTACGCAATTGGATTGTCCTTCAACCAATCAGACCAACGATCCGGGTGACGTACTTTGCAGGGCGGTCGGTAGTAAGGCAAACACATCCTTCTTTTGTAGGAATTGTTCCAGGGCAAGTTTCTGTTGCCTTTGAAATCTTTTAAGACAGCAGCGACAGCGGCATCAACAGGTTACTGTGCTTTGGTGGCTGCCATGTTGAATGTAAACTAAAAGCTGCTTGCCGTCGCTTCTTTATTGTCATCGCGTTAGACCCGCCAATAGGTGGATAAGCCAGTTTGTGATTGGTCCCTGCAGATTTGTAACGGAAGTAGGAATAGAAAAATGTACAGGTTTCCAGCCTGAGCTGCAGGGCGAAATCAAATCGCCGGCAGATTGGGCTGGGTTTACCCAGTCTAGCTCGTCTTAGCAAGCACAATTAAATAGGAGCTCTCACCACTTGTGGTCAAGATCCTCGTACAACTCCTCACTCGAATCCTACACAAGAAACAAACAGTAACCGTGAAAGTTGAAATGAACTAATCGTAAAAATTAAGTGTTTAATGTTCACTATCATTTCTTCAGTCTGTTATAATCAGACTGTCTTGTTAATCCCCTCTTGTCCTTTTGAGATGCTGCTTCTTTTGCAGACTATTTTTACCCAGCGTCTCAGAAGCATCAGATGTGTTGCTGATATGCTATTTAAAACAGCTCTACAAGAGATGTCAGCTCATTTAAGCAAACACAATCTTTACCTCAGGGTCGTTGCTGCTTTTACCTAAAACAGAAAAGAGAGCTTTATACAGATTTTGAAAAAGTCTAAAGTCACACCTATAAATGTCTAAATGGCATTGCATGTGATGCATGCGCTCTTTCTTTAAAATAAGGTCGATATCTTTGATATTTTGTAATTGAATGCAATGACATTCAGACATTAGGTAACCAAACATTTCTTGGGGTCACTGTATGTATCAAACGATAATTTGAAACTCATTTATATAACTTTTCTGTGATTATATGAATACCTAGTGAAGACTGTGTCCTGTTCATGGTGTCCGTATCGTCATAATAATCCTCCTGGAGAGTCTGATCCCTGTTCACAACAGAACAAGCAGAGTTGTCACAGTAGTAAATACAAGCTTACTTTTGAATTGCTGCTTCACATCTTTGGGCCCTATCATACAGCCGTGACGCAAGTGTTTTTTGCTAGTTTCAGCTCGACGCAGTTATCATTTTCATGTCTTGCGCCACGTTGTTTAAATAGCAAATGCATTTGCGCCCATGGGCGTGCTGATCTGAAAACAAGGTGTGTTCAGGCGCATTGTTGACGCGTTGCTATTTTGAGGTAACTGAAAACGACTGCGCCATTGACCAACAAAAACCTGGTCTAAAGTCAATAGTGCAGAATTTTTTTTTATGTAACCCTCTGGGGTACTTTATTTATGGGTCACACTCAGGATGTATATATATATACCTACACAAAAAATTGGTGTAGACTTTACTTTGAAGCCATTCTCACTCAGAAACTACTTGTACATTTCACAAATAATTACAAAGAAACAAGTGACAGTGAATTAAATGTGAAGTTTTGAAGTAGAAAGACTGAAATAGATTATTGGAGGATATTTTACAAGAAGGTACTTTGTTTTATTTACAACTTTGAAATATTAGTTTTTACAGTGTACTTCATTACTAAACCTTTGTGTTTGTATTACTACAGTACCATGTCCCAAGTAATTAATTAATAGTAATAATTAATTCATGATACTTTTTTTATTATTGTATTGAATGTTTGTATGTATTTCCAGAATTCTTTTTGATGCAGATTTTGATGCATCTCATTAAGTCAACACTCACATTGGAGGTGGAGCAGGTGGAAATGTGTCTGGCAGTGGGGGTGGAGGCAGGGATTCAGATGGCCGTGGGGGTGGGAGGGGGAAAACTTCAGGATCAAGCTCAGGATTGTTGGTGTTGGATACAGATGAACCAGCTGATAGAAACAGAACATAAAGCAACAAGAATGAAACAGTTAGACACTGAATCGTGCACAAGTGTGTAAATGTAATCACTTTTTTAATCTAGAGGTTATACGTCACAGTTCAGGGAAATGGGTTTTGGATGTTTAGACAAGAATATGGTAAAAAAAAAAAAAAGTATTTGGAGACTTGAGTCACACTATATTTTCTTTATGCAAAATATATAATAAACCATATTTGACTTTAAAATAATTACATAAAAAATGTGGTTGTTAATTATTCTTCTAGCATCTTAAAATTATTTTAAACTTATTTTTGTGAAATGTATTCATTTTTGACACTATATTGATATATTGTTATATAATACAATGACAGTTAGACATTTTGAAGTGATTTCAAATAAAGTTCAAGAGTTTGGGGTCAGTCATTTTTAAAAAAAAAAGAAATGAAAACTTGTATTCTTCAAGGAACACAATAAATTGTGACAAAAAAGCAAATAATTTTATAACGTTTAAATAATTGCTGCAAAGTATTCTGAAAATAAGAATTTTTTCTTAAGGAACAAAGGATTTCTGAAGGATCACATTTGATCACAGGAATAAATTACATTTTAACATATATTTAAATAGAAAACATTTATTTTAAATTGAAATAATATTTCACAATATTACATTTTTTACTGTAATTTTAATCAAAAAAATGCAGCCTTGATGACGAGCATAAGAGACTTTTCACAAAACATAAAAAAAATCTTACTGACCCCAAACTTTTGAACAGTGTCTGAACAAAATCTTGGTTGTATACTCATTTAATTACAGACATTTAAAAAGAATTAACCCATACATGGTGAATCTGAAAGAAAGCACATCAGATTAAGCTTCATCATGGATGTCCATGTCTTACCATTCCCTCTGAACTTGTTGAGGTTAACACAAGGAGGTCTCTTTGGTTTGGCAGGACACTTCCCTACAGCAAACACACTGCGGAGAGGCTTTGTTTTTGGCACTGACAAATCATCAGTCGCAGTTCCCTGTGCTGCAGGGATGTCTTTACGGACAACAGGTTTCAGTTTGGCATTGATCCAGGGGCTGGCTTCAGCAGAGGGGGCTTCTGTATACGAGTTCTCCTGCTGTCCTCTATTGGCCAGCTTCGCTCCACCAGCCACACTTCTCGAGTCACCATTGGTCTTGTTGCCAGAAACTGGAGGATTGAATCTAGTCTCCATAGAGTTGACCGTGAACTTGGGTTTGACCAGGAGTGGTTTAGGGAGAGGCCCGGGGCCTGCGCCTTTACGCATGTCCACAGGTCTGAGTTTCACCGGCTTGGGGAACATCAGTGGATTCTGGTCATCAGTCCTGGTGCTCCTGAATTGATTGCCCTGATCAGGTCGGGAAAGTGTACTTTCCCCAACCACCGACTTAAAGTGAGACATCAGAGCTTGTACATTAGTGGAAGTGGCCTAAAAGAAGTCAAATATAAAAGAAACATTGGTGAGCTAATAAAATATTAAAACTCAAATCAAAATTTTGTGTACAGTTTAATTATGTTGTAGCAATAATGCTCTGATTCAATCAGATATCTGGCCGGATGAAGCAAGGATGGAACTCCACACACCAACTCGTGACTTTCCTAATCAAATCATCCATAAACAAAGGGTTTTTGTGTGTTGACAGGGCTATCTTAAGTTAATTAACAACCCAAGGAGCCACAATGTCTCCGCAAGGGAATGGAGCGTTGAATGTTATAGCCCCGAGACATTCACATGACTTCACGTCCACACACACACCCTTTGTACGAATGGACACACACACACACACACATAGCGAAGCACGCTGAAATGTTCAAGACACACACACACACACACACGCGTTACTTGAACATGTCTCAATAATGTTCAAATATATATATTTTGTTGATTTAATGTCTTTATACGATGTATTAGAATAACTAGGATGTTTACTGTATGTAAATCAAACCCTGTATGCCAGTAACTGTGATAATCCTGTATATCTGTACACTCACGTCGCAGAATGACAGTTCTTGGTATCTCTGTTATCGCAGAGACCAGACTGTACCGAATCTCGTTCACAAATTACAACAAGATGCGTTATTACAGAAGTACCAGCTTTATAAGAAATAGAGGCTTGAAATTAACACACTATTGATTAACCAAGAGGAGGGGTATCCAAAACAATGGAACACTCGCGCCTTCTGTCTCCACGGACGAGATTGGATCCCTTCAAATCTCTGGGCGTCGGCCATTCCATCTATAAGATCAGGAGCTGATCATTAACTCTTTGCACTCCGCCACAACGAGGAAGACCATCCCGGCCTTCGCCACCCTGACAGAAAGACCCCTTTGGCCACGGAGAGAGAAACCGGCAGACTTCTGGAGCGACTTTCCTGAACTTCAAAGAAATTCTCCTGGGACCCACAAATCCTTAGCGAACTTCCCCGACGATTCGAACTCAGACACTTACACGAGAAGTCATAATGCAAGTATTCTATTTCACAATCAAACTGCTTGTAAAAGGTTGTCTGAATTATTCCTGATTCACGGAATTGTGAATTTCTTGAGGGCTCTTGCGAAATTGCTGTGAAGCTGCCTCTCTCTCTCTGTCTCTCTCTCTCTCTCTCTCTCTCTCTCTCTCTCTCTCCTCTCTCTCTCCCTCGTTAATTCTCTCTTTCCATCATTCTTTTCCCTTTGATTTTATTCGTTAAGTTTGATTTTTCCTTTTTTGTACCATATCGTTTGTTTTCTCCTACATATATATGCATATTTACCCCCGTGTGACTTGTAGCTTTGTATTCTGTAGTTGTTTTATTAAAACCCAATAATTGCATTAAATTGAATCCGTATTGTTTGCTCACAAATATCGAAGTCAATGAGACGTAAGATTTTAGCTACCCATTTAAGCTTGATTTTCCTGTATTACTACTTCAGTAGTACAAATTGTACAAACATAAGAAATATTATGTCCTGATCAAGTAGATTAATGTTTCTTAAGGTTTGTAAGATTGATAATTGATGAAGAAATCAATTTGGATAAAGGTTACTTTTATATGATTAAAGGTTCCATTTTACGTTAATATTGTCTGTACAACAAGCAAATCATATTCATAGACTCATGAATATTTATACCAGTTGAATTAATTATTCCCCGAAACTCATTGTTGTTGCAATGTCATGTGGTATTGCGGACTCGCTCTCTCTTGTTTCATACACTGTAAAGGATAAGATAACAAACAGGTAAGATTTAAAACGGTTTCATCTCAAATCAATATCTCTTATCCCCATAATTATTTACGGTTGCAAGAAAAAGTATGTGAACCACTTGCAGAATCTGTGAAAATGAGAATAATTTTAACTAAATAAGAGGGATCATACAAAATGCATAATTTTTTATTTAGTACTGTCCTGAATAAGATATTTTACATAATTTACATTACATACAAAAAAATAGCTGAATTTATTAAAATAACCCCGTTCAAAAGTTTATGAACCATTGATTCTCAATACTGTGTGTCGTTCCCTGGATGATCCACGGCTGTGTTTTTGTTTTGTGATGGTTGTTCTTCAGTCTCTTGTTTGTCTTGAGTAGTTAAACTGGCCAATGTTCTTCAGAAAAATCCTCCAGGTCCTACACATTCTTCAGTTTTCCAGCATATTTTGCATATTTGAACCCTCTCCAGCAATGACTGTATGATTTTGAAATCCATCTTTTCACATTGAGGACAATTGAGGGACTCAAACACAACTATTAAAAAAAAGGTTCAAAGATTCACTGATGCTCCAGAAGGAAACAATGCATTAAGAGTGCGGGGGTGAAAACTTTTGAACAGGATGAAGATTTTTCTTATTTTGGTTTATATATATATATATATATACAGTGAGGAAAGTAAGTATTTGAACACCCTGCTATTTTGCAAGTTCTCCCACTTAGAAATCATGGAGGGGTCTGAAATTGTCATCGCAGGTGCATGTCCACTGTGAGAGACATAATCTAAAAAAAAAAATCCAGAAATCACAATGTATGATTTTTTAAACTATTTCTTTGTATGATACAGCTGCAAATAAGTATTTGAACACCTGTCTATCAGCTAGAATTCTGACCCTCAAAGAGCTGTTAGTCCGCCTTTAAAATGTCCACCCGCACTCCATTTATTATCCTAAATTAGATGCACCTGTTTGAGGTCGTTAGCTGCATAAAGACACCTGTCCACCCCATAGAATCAGTAAGAATCCAACTACTAACATGGCCAAGACCAAAGAGCTGTCCAAAGACACTAGAGACAAAATTGTACACCTCCACAAGGCTGGAAAGGGCTACGGGGAAATTGCCAAGCAGCTTGGTGAAAAAAGGTCCACTGTTGGAGCAATCATTAGAAAATGGAAGAAGCTAAACATGACTGTCAATCTCCCTCGGACTGGGGCTCCATGCAAGATCTCACCTCGTGGGGTCTCAATGATCCTAAGAAAGGTGAGAAATCAGCCCAGAACTACATGGGAGGAGCTGGTCAATGACCTGAAAAGAGCTGGGACCACCGTTTCCAAGGTTACTGTTGGTAATACACTAAGACATCATGGTTTGAAATCATGCATGGCACGGAAGGTTCCCCTGCTTAAACCAGCACATGTCCAGGCCCGTCTTAAGTTTGCCAATGACCATTTGGATGATCCAGAGGAGTCATGGGAGAAAGTCATGTGGTCAGATGAGACCAAAATAGAACTTTTTGGTCATAATTCCACTAAACGTGTTTGGAGAAAGAAGAATGATGATGAGTACCATCCCAGGAACACCATCCCTACTGTTAAGCACGGGGGTGGTAGCATCATGCTTTGGGGGTGTTTTTCTGCACATGGGACAGGGCGACTGCACTGTATTAAGGAGAGGATGACCGGGGCCATGTATTGCGAGATTTTGGGGAACAAAATCCCTTCCCTCAGTTAGACCATTGAAGATGGGTCGAGGCTGGGTCTTCCAACATGACAATGACCCGAAGCGCACAGCCAGGATAACCGAGGAGTGGCTCTGTAAGAAGCATATCAAGGTTCTGGCGTGGCCTAGCCAGTCTCCAGACCTAAACCCAATAGAGAATCTTTGGAGGGAGCTCAAACTCAGTGTTTCTCAGCGACAGGCCAGAAACCTGACTGATCTAGAGAAGATCTGTGTGGAGGAGTGGGCCAAAATCCCTCCTGCAGTGTGTGCAAACCTGGTGAGAAACTACAGGAAACATTTGACCTCTGTAATTGCAAACAAAGGCAAATCCAAATCATACATTGTGATTTCTGGATTTTTTTTTTTTTAATTATGTCTCTCACAGTGGACATGCACCAACGATAACAATTTCAGACCCCTCCATGATTTCTAAGTGGGAGAACTTGCAAAATAGCAGGGTGTTCAAATACTTATTTTCCTCACTGTATATATATATATATATATATTTTTTTTATTTTTATTTTTTTATTTTTTTTTATTAGTAGTGCCCTTCAGAAGCAACAGAAGATACTTACATGTTTCCCAGAAGACAAATTGAGTACAATTTACCTTGATCTTCAAATTCAATAAGAACATTGGGCAGTTTAACTGCTCAGGACAAACAAGAGACTCAAGAACAACCATCACAAAACAAAAACACAGCCGTGGATCATCCAGGGAACGACACACAGCACTGAGAATCAATGGTTCATAAACTTTTGAACGGGGTTATTTTAATAAATTCAGCTATTTTTTTGTCTTGTGGACTATATGTAAATATTTTTTTATGTAAAATATCTTATTCAGGACAGTACTAAATAAAAATAACATGCATTTTGTATGATCTCTCTTATTTAGTTAACCCTCTGGGGTTCTTCATTTATGGGTCACACTCAGGACCTTTGGGTAAAAAATGATCCGGAGGGCGGGATTTTCTTTTTTGGTGTTTTGAGATAATTTTATGATTTATAATTCATATTTATGCAATAATTATGACCCATTTTTTCCCATTGAATATAATAAAACTATATATATATATATATATATAAAAACATTTATTTTTATTAAAGCTTTATTTCATTTTAGAGTCAAGCCTAGGCCTCATGAAAGCAATCTTTTTTAATGAGATCGGTGCCATCCAGTGGACACATTGAGCATTTTTATCACGCAATAACACATTTTTACCACTATAGTGGATCTTGCGTTTTATAAAATAAAAAAAATAATTGTAGCTTCATCGGAATGGTCCGAAACTTGGTGACTTTATTGGCACTTGATATATGAACACCCAAAAAAAATGGGGACAGGATTTGAAAAGTCTAAGTGGTTGTAAAAAAAAATAGTCACACTCGGGACCTTCGGGTCAAAAATGACCCCCATAGGAAATGAATGGGAAATTAATTTTCTTTGTGCATACAATCTACAAATCAGCCAGGATGCAGAAAAAAAGGACTCAACAGTGAAGGGGTGAATCTCTAAAACATCAAGAGTGCAAAACAGACAAAAAAAACACAAACACACACACACACACTTATACACACAAAAACACACGCGCACACAAATTAACGCGTGCCATTCCAAAAGCTAATTGTGTTTTTGTGTGTGTGTGTGTGTGTGAGTTTTTTTGTCTGTTTTGCACTCTTGATGTTTTAGAGATTCACCCCTTCACTGTTGAGTCCTTTTTTCTGCATCCTGGCTGATTTGCAGATTGTATGCACAAAAAAACTCTGTATTTTCACTTTTTGCCAATTTCCCATTCATTTCCTATGGGGGGTCATTTTTGACCCGAAGGTCCTGAGTGTGACTATTTTTTAACGACCACTTAGACTTTTCAAATCCTGTCTCCAATTTTTTTGGGTGTTCATATACCAAGTACCAATAAAGTCACCAAGTTTCGGACCATTCCGGCCTCAGACCCCGGCCGTTTTTCTCTCAGTCCGCTAGATGGCGCTATTAATCCATCTATGGAACTGGTTCAGCTGAACCCGCTGGCTCTTTCTCAGGGGGCTTGGAGGGAGTGTTCCGCGCATCCGTGGGTCCTCACGACGGTAACCAAGGGTTACAGGCTTCAGTTCGCTGTAAAACCACCCCCCGTTCAACGGGATCTTAGCAACTGTAGCAAGTGGGGATTCAGCTTGTGTGTTGGAAACGGAGATATCCTCCCTCTTAGAGAAAAGAGCTATGAGTTCCAGAGGGGGAAACTCAGAAAGGCTATTACTCCCGTTATTTTCTAATTCCAAAGAAAGACGGGGGTTTGCGCCCGATAATGGACCTGCGTGCTCTAAACAAGCACTTGAGTTATTTTCATATAAGTATCTATCCCGCGCACAGGAAATATCTCAGGTTCTCCTTTCGGAGCGAAGCGTACGATTTTGTTACTCTTCCGTTTGGGCTCAGCCTTGCTCCTCACGTCTTCAGCAGGTGCATAGAGACAGCGTTATCTCCACTGAGACAAAAGGGGGTCAGAATATCGGCCTATCTGAACGATTATCTGATTTGCGCTCACTCGCGGGAGCGCGCGGAGCGGGACACAGAAATGCTCACGTCTCATCTGACGAATCTGGGGTTCAGAATCAACGAGACCAAAAGTCAGTTGATTCCATCTCAGACAATAGAGTATCTGGGCTTGCGAATAGACTCTGTGGCATACCGCGCCATGCTCTCGGAAAGGAGGATAATGGCGTTTTATCAGTGCCTTGCCCAGGGAAACTTGGTATCGTTCAGAACTTGTCTCCGCCTCTTGGGCATGATGGCTTCGTCGCTGTCCGTGGTCCCGCTGGGCTTGCTAAAAATGAGAGACTTCCAGCGATGGGTAGCAGCGAGGCGACTGTGTCCTCAGCAGCACCTCGCACGCAGAGTGAGAATGCTCGTGGATTGCGTGACGGCTCTTCGTCAGTGGAGAGATCCCTGTTTATTCCAGGAAGGGGTTCCCTTGGGGAGCGTGTCGCTGAGAAAAGTAGTGACAACGGATGCATCCCTGTCAGGCTGGGGAGCAGTTTTCCAGGGCAGATCGGTAAACGGTCGCAGGACTCCCCAGCTTCGTGAACTTCACATAAATATGTTGGAGTTGATGGCAGTCTTTCTGGCCCTGAAACATTTTCTCCCATTCTTGGAGGGGTTTCATGTTCTGGTCAGGACAGACAACACGACGGTGGTGGCATATATCAATCGCCAAGGGGGAACGAGATCGTTGCAATTGCACAGTCTTGCTCGCAAACTGATTGTCTGGGGCGCTGCGCAGTTCAGCTCGCTGCGCACTTCAGCTCGCTGCGCGCGACGCATGTACCAGGGGTCCTGAATGTGGGGGCGGATCTGCTTTCAAGGGGCAACCCGTTGTACGGAGAATGGGTGCTCCACCCGCAGGTGGTGGATCAGATTTGGGGGATGTACGGCAAGGCTGCCGTAGATCTCTTCGCCTCGCAGGCAAATGCAAAGTGTCCGCTGTATTTCTCTCTTAGGGACGAAAATGCGCCTTTGGGTGTGGATGCACTGGCACACCCGTGGCCAAAAGTGTTGCTATACGCCTTCCCACCGCTGAGTCTAATTTCTCCCACCCTGGACAGAGTAAGAGAAAACGGATTATCTCTCCTGCTGATAGCCCCTCGTTGGCCCGGGGAGGCCGTGGCTGGCAGATTGTCCAGCTCCTTCAGGGAGAGCCCTGGCCGCTTCTGTTGCTCCAAGACCTGCTATCACAAGCGGGGGGAGGGGGCAGATATTTCACCCACACCCAGAACAAGTCGATCTTTGGGTCTGGCCCGTGAAGGGTTAAATTTAAAACGCACTCGGGCTCCCGCAAGAGGTTATAAACACTATTCAGAGCGCTAGAGCTCCATCAACGCGCTCTCTGTATGACCTTAAATGGCATGTGTTTGAGGAATGGTGTACGCGTAAAGGAGTTATTCCTTTTCAGTGCGCGGTGAGTGATGTACTCTACTTTTTACAAAGCTTAATGGACAACGAGAGAGCGTTTTCTACTATTAAAGTTTACCTGGCTGCCATCTCGGTCTGTCACGTAGGCTTCGAGGGAGTTTCAGTGGGACGGCACCCCCTGGTATGCCGTTTTATGAAGGGAGTGAAGCGTCTGAGACCAGTGTCTAAGCGCCTGGTCCCGTCATGGGATTTATCCTTGGTTCTGAATGCTTTAACTCAGGCTCCATTTGAACCTCTGGAGAGTGTTGATATTAAGCTATCTCTGAAAACGATCTTGCTACTTGCTTTAGTCTCAGCTAAGCGAGTGGGTGAGTTACATGCCTTGTCGGTTCATCGGACATGTCTGAATTTTAGCGCGGGGGACGGCAAGGTTACGTTGTTGCCTAACCCGGCCTTCGTTCCCAAAGTCAGTGATTCAGCTTATAACTGCTCCGCTTTGGAGTTGCGTGCCTTTTACCCCCCTCCTTTTTCTTCGGAGGAGGAGCGGAAATTGCACTTTGTGTCCGGTACGAGCGTTACGCTATTACGTAAACAGGACACGATCATTCAGGAAGAATGATCAGTTATTCGTTTCTTGGGCCACTTAATGTAAGGGTAAGCCGATCTCCTCACAGCGCCTTTCCCATTGGATGGTGGAGGCGATTGAATTGGCCTATACGTCTATGGGCCTTAATTCCCCAGCGGGTTTAAAGGCTCATTCTACAAGAGGTATAGTTACGTCTTGGGCGTTGTTTAAGGGGATTTCGGTAAGAGATATTTGTGCAGCTGCAAGCTGGGCTTCCCCTCGGATGAAAAGCCTGCAACGTGTGTGTGTACCTGCAACGTGTGTGTGTGCGTCATACATTTATCAGATTTTACCGTCTGGATGTCACTGCGCCTTCTATGGCTCATGCAGTTCTCAATGTTGGCTCTTTGGAGAATTGAAAGGTCAACTTTCGCGTTACTATAATTGAGCTCACTGAAGCGCTTTTCATCCGAACAGGCTCTCTGTCAGTCGGACCTGCAACGTGTGTGTGTGCGTCATACATTTATCAGATTTTACCGTCTGGATGTCACTGCGCCTTCTATGGCTCATGCAGTTCTCAATGTTGGCTCTTTGGAGAATTGAAAGGTCAACTTTCGTTTAGTAACGAGTAATCAAACGAATTACTGTTTCTCCCGTTACAACGCCGTTAGCGTTACTGAGGAAAAAAAATGCGGCGTTAGTCGCGTTACTATAATTGAGCTCACTGAAGCGCTTTTCATCCGAACAGGCTCTCTGTCAGTCGGACCTGCAACGTGTGTGTGTGCGTCATACATTTATCAGATTTTACCGTCTGGATGTCACTGCGCCTTCTATGGCTCATGCAGTTCTCAATGTTGGCTCTTTGGAGAATTGAAAGGTCAACTTTCGTTCTTGCTGGGTCTGTTCAGCGGCTTCGGAAAGCATGCGTTTCGGGAGTGGGCTATATCATTCCCATATGTGAGATACCGAGCGATTGTTTGAAAGAGAACGTTAGGTTACTTGCGTAACCCCGGTTTTCTGAGAACAGAGCGAGGTATCTCACCAAGCTTCCCTACTCGCATAACACGGGGGAAGAGCATGCTCAGAATGCCGTTCTTGGGGATCACAGCCATATATATGGGGAGGGGGTGGGCTCCTTGTATGAGCTGTGATTAAACCATCCTTCGGACAGACGTGGTGTAATTGGTGCTTCCATAGTCTATCACACCTGGGGGTGTTCCCATATAAGAGATACCTCGCTCTGTTCTCAGAGAACCGGGGTTACGCAAGTAACCTAACGTTTCGAGTATTGATACGTCAGCCCTTTTCAGTAAACACAGGAACGCGCAGTAATCTTAGACAACTTAATCCAGATATTTTAATCCAATCCGCAAATTCGATTGAAGAGTTATCACGATTAGAAGATCAACTCCTGGTCCAAGCTCTTGTTCTCTCCAGACTGGACTACTGTAATGCTCTTCTAGCGGGCCTTCCGGCATGCACTATCAAACCCTTGCAGCTGATCCAGAATGCAGCGGCGAGGTTGGTCTTTAACGAGACGAAGAGAGCACACGTCACGCCTCTCTTCATCAGTCTGCACTGGCTGCCAATAGCCGCTCGCATCAAATTCAAGGCACTGCTCCTCGCCTTCAAAGCAACCACTGGCTCTGCACCAATATACCTAAACTCGCTTGTTCAGATTTACACACCCTCCAGGAACTTACGTTCTGCCAGTGAACGACGCCTTGTGGTGCCATACCAGAGAGGCATGAAATCGCTGTCACGGACCTTTTCCTGGACCGCCCCCACTTGGTGGAATGACCTGCCTATCTCAATTCGTGCGGCCGAGTCCGTAGACATTTTCAAAAAAACATCTAAAGACACATCTCTTCCAGCAGCACCTGACCAATCAAGAATAGCACTTATCATTCTATTCATTTTCTGTCTGTCTAATTTATTTACAAAAAAAAAAAAAAAAATCTGTTCTGTGCTAGATTAACTGAGACTTGTTACCAGTGATGGGAATAACGGCGTTACAGATAAACGGCGTTACTAACGGAATTATTTTTTTTAGTAACGAGTAATCAAACGAATTACTGTTTCTCCCGTTACAACGCCGTTAGCGTTACTGAGGAAAAAAAATGCGGCGTTAGTCGCGTTACTATAATTGAGCTCACTGAAGCGCTTTTCATCCGAACAGGCTCTCTGTCAGTCGGACCTGCAACGTGTGTGTGTGCGTGTGCGCGCGCATCAGCCATGCGTGTTGGGGGGTGGGTGCGGGTGGTACACATAACTGATGATGATTGGTGGGTGGGAGACAAGGTTGAAGTTGATAGGTTGAGTTCACACCTATTTTTTTCACGGTCTATGGTTCACAGACACACACACACACACACACACACACACACACACACCTATGACGCACACGCATATGCACATTCAGCGATGGTCTAACGACTTCAAAGGTAGCTTCCGCAAACTGGAAGTATAAACGCTACTTTCCCTCGTTGAGGTGAAAGGTAAGAATATTAAGTAACGTGCAACTTATGCCCAGGAAGAAAGAGTCTCTCCACGCGGTGGCAAGTGATTCTGAAGCGCCTCACATCATCATATGCCACAAAATTAGTGGCTAAAAACCCAGGTGATAACGTGAGCCCCACTACCAAAGGAAAGTATAGTACTGATAATATTTACACAATATTTGTCTCTCACATTGTCCCACAGCAACATTACAATAGTGCACATTAATGTACAATGTTTTATAATAATAATTTATTCTATTTAGTGTCCAATTCATTCATTTAACATATCTAATATTGGGGGCATCCAAGTTATTTGACATATTTGAACATTTGGAAAGAAAAAAAAAAGTAACGCAGTAATTACTTTCCCTGGTAATTAGTTACTTTTATAATGATGTAACTCAGTTACTAACTCAGTTACTATTTGTAAGAAGTAACTAGTAACTATAACTAATTACTTTTTTAAAGTAACGTGCCCAACACTGCTTGTTACAGCACTTGCATATTGTTGCCCTTGACTGTTCTAGTTGCTTCTATTGCCCTCATTTGTAAGTCGCTTTGGATAAAAGCGTCTTCTAAATGACTAAATGTAAATGTAAATCTGGGATCTGTCAAATCATCTCAGATGTATTAAGAGAGGTACGAAGAACGGATCCCTGGTGACTTTGTTCATACGTTCTTTTTTTAGCTCATGGGCAGCATTTCAAAACAACATAAATGAAAAAAGTTGATATATTTCACATATTTACAATAAATGGAGGGGACTTGTTAAAAAAGTTGTTGTTAAGCATTAGCTAAAAATAAAAGGTCATGTTTAAAAAAACAAAACAAAAAAAAACCTTGAAATTGTATTATTTGTGTCCTAATAAGATGGATGGAAAATAAAAAAAAATTCTGATTTCTCTTGTAAGGTGGAAAATAATCAAAGATATTTGAAATAGAACAAAATCATCTGCTTTGCTATTAGCAGCCATCGTCGTGATCAAGATATTTGAAATTGACTCACTTGTTGAGGGAAAGTTTATTTGCAACTCACACATATAGACACATATCTAGAACGGGTCGGTATGCCCACTATAGATCGGAACCGTAGAAATCCGATATTGTGTAAGAATTAGACGTGAAACATGACTTTTCAGGGAAATAACAGCAGTGCACTGCTGCTGTTATTTCCCTGAAAAGTCATGTTTCACTTCTAATTCTTAGAGGAAAATGAGGAAATTAAGGCAATCTTAGGCGTACAATTACAAGATCTCCTCATTCAATTAAGCGATAAAGGATTGAACCTGAAATGGAGTAACAACGAAATTATATCCTGGTATTCTGCTATGGGCGCACAACTAAAATCTGAATCAAAATACAAGAAAATCCCCGCTGTAATTGTTTATTTGCTTCGTCGTAACGATCTCAAGACAATGGCCGAGAACGAACGAAAGCAAATATCAAAGAAATTGAAAGATTGCGATCTGACGAAATACAAAAGTTAAGCGCAAAAGTCGAATCGGTCGCATACGAGCAACTAGAGTGGGCTAGACAGCGTGAAGAAATGGCAACAAAAATGTATCAGCTACAAGGAAAACTTAAAACCGGCAATAATTACATATCTGCTCTCGAAGATTGTTGTGATAATGCAAGATTTCCAGTGGCCGCAGTAAAACAAGCAGCACTGGATGAAATTTTTGAACCAGCAAAGCCAAATGATAGTGATGACGATGATGCTGCGTTAGGATACAGGCCACAGAGAGAAACTCGTAACCGAGCCCCTGTGTTAATGCCTGAACAACCAAAACAACGAAGCCCGATAAAGACTCGCACAAAATATAACGACACACCGAAGAAATCAGTTAAGGTCGCCGTGCTTAAAACTATGACTAATGCGAACGACGACATCACAACGATCAGCCGCCCGTTAACCTGCGAAGAATGTTCTAGACACAAACAAGTCGTTGGAGTAATGCCAAGAAAAGGGCCGTTTCAACCCTACTGGGAAACATTGATGTTACAGGCCACGGTGTATAAACTTGAAGTTAGGGACGTGTGGCAAATAGCACTTCTCACTCTCCCTGAAGAGCTCAGACCAAAACTAACCGAAGGCATGAAATCTGGCAGCATAATAGACAGAATCCGTGACGAAACAGACGAAGACATATATGAACGACTAAAACAGGCATTTTTAGAAATGAGGGGACCGACACACGCAGATTGGAGCAAAATACAAGAAATCAAACAGGCGAGTGATGAAACATTTGAGACATACGCTGAACGGTTATGGGTAACGTACAGAGAACACTCAGGATTAGAAAATGCAGATCGAGATCATGACGCGTTATTACAACTTGTAAAAATCCAACGGGCTTTGTCAAATGGCGTCGACCCAGTTAAAAGCACGTTCCAATCAATAGTAGACTGGGGCTCAAGAATAGAAAATAGATGGAAATCTAAGCTAAATGCTAAAAAGTGCATGACTCCCATAATGCTTAACAGCAATGGGATTAAAAAGCATGTTCACTTCTTCGATGAGGGGACTTGCTCTAATGAATCTGAAACGTTTAGTTCAGAAAATGCACAAGAAAGTGTGCCTATTTCAGCGTTTAAGGGGATGCAAGATGATTTGCAAGCATCCGAGAGTCATGAATATACTAAAACTCCAGGAGAACATAGCAGACAACCCAATGGCAAAGAGAACAGGTTTTGCAGATCCTGTCAGAAAATCGGTCATGCCGAGGGAAAATGCTGGTCGCTGGGAAGAGGTCGACCTCCGCCTTATTTTCAGAAAAATAGGAAATTACTTTCTAAGGGCAAATATCAGCGCTCATTTGCAGTTAAAACTCTCAGTGAGCTAACTGCAGTGTTCATGCAAGGGCTTCAGCTATTAACTTCACTTGCGAGCGGGCTGGCAGCCTCTTAGCAATGAGTTAAATAGTAAAACATCCAGATTGCAATGATCCTGTTTGTATTTTCAAATTTGTAATTGTATAACACATTGTGCGCATTGATTACACATAATAGTTGTTTGTGCTACAAGATACACATAGACTAGTCAAGTTTATTCTTTAAAACACATGATTGCTTTACTGTAAGTGGTGAAACACTTAGGATAAAGGCAGTAGATGCTGCGCATTCTAGACCATGTATCTTGTGTGAATTGGAATAACTTTAATACTGGAATTGTACAGCAGTTTCAAGTTGCATGTGTCGATGTTGAATTTGTTTGTCTCCTATAGTGGAAGCTCTGCTATTTCCTATATAGCTGTAGTAAACCATAAACAGGAGCATAGAATTGCCATCTGGCTACAGTGTGAATTACAATTGCATTAAAGGGGCTATATGCTTTTTCTGAAATTTAAACTCGCGACTGACACCTGTGGCCAAAAAACAGAACTGCTCTCATTTTCTGCTCGCTCTCGCAGCGGTGGTGACGTCACATCCGCAGACAGCGCGGGAAAAGACGACCCGCCAGAAAATAGGAAAAATAGGATACAGACTTATAGGTGCACCCACTGTGAGCGGACAAGGTGTCAGTATGCTCATCAGGAGATGTTTGAGTCATAAATGGTAAAATAAAAAGGCTATTGTTACGTTTATTTTGGGGAAAAAGTTGCATATGAAACCATGAAAATGTCTTCATCCCAACAGGACTCAATAACTCTGACCTTTGCTATTTCTAAATTGAGCAAGTTCTAATACTTTTCATTGGTTCAATTCCCAGTGCCAAAAAGGAGGGGAGTTGTGCTGTTAAATGTGGCACAGACAATAGAAAACCAATTCATCCTTCACTCAAAATGATTGTAATGAAGTCTCAGATTGTGAAGGCTCGACTGCCAGAACAGTCTTAAGTGTTAATACACAGAAACAACAGCAGCAATTAACTGTGTTTCTCTCTAAATTTGTTTCTATCTCAGGATGACAATTGCAATTCCTTGGAGGACGGACGGCCAAAAGGCCCTCCTCCCCGCTGCATCTCAAAACTGGAGATGAGATGTGAGAGATGGGTGCGAATATATTTATATATATTTGATGGGGTCAATCACACCTCACAATATGTCTACATGACCTCAGGCTCCCAGTGAAAAAACTGGAATTAAATTATGCAACACAGATTGATATTGATTAGATTCCACCCATCTCCAAAACATTAACACAGAATACACCCTACACTCACGACAACATCACCTGGAATAGACCAAATCTATTCAGGCTGAGCACTACACATCATAAACGACAAAGATGACATAGAGTCTAAAAGTGTTACTTCACTAAAGATCTATTGCTCATCTTTTCACACTAACAGATCCAGATAGCTACCACACACACACACACACACACACACACACACACACACACACACACACACACACACACACACACACACACACACACACACACACACACACACACACACACACACACACACACACACACACACACACACACACACACACACACACACACACACACACACACACACACACACACACACACACACACACACACACACACACACACACACACACACACACACACACACACACACACACACACACACACACACACACACACACACACACACACACACACACACACACACACACACACACACAGTTAACAGGAATACCCATTATTGTATGACTAATCATATTTAGATCTGCATTAATTACATTGGAAGATTCCTGAACAAACACAGTGGTTATTATATATATAATATATATATATATATATGCTTTCATTAATGTGATTGATTTGTTGTTATTCTTATATGGTTTATTGGTGCGTACCATCTTTTTTCATGTATCAATTGCACTGACTTTTGCTACATCTCCTTTGAGAAATTCAGACCAAAATGCAAAGTTAGATGAACTTTGAGTTTTGATTTCCGAGTCTTGGTTACACTGAATATTTTGCTAATACTCCTCATGAAAAGGGGGACTTAAAATCAACCATGATTTGTTTTGTTATAATGCATTTTATTTCAATGTTCCCAGAAACAACGTACGAGCTTGTGGAATCTTCTTTTATTCTCAAACCTTGACCACTTTATTAAGTATATCGATTTAAGGGCTTATTGCCAGAGACTATTTTGATATGACCACATCAGACTTCTGACCAATGAAAAATGCCATGTATGCTTTTGTTCTTTGTTGTGCTAAATTATCTTTTAATCACAGAATACCTGCAGCAAAAGTTCGCTCCTGTGTCCTGCCTCAAAAAGAGGAACAAGTGTTTGTTCTCATCGTCAGTGACTGTTCTTGAGGTGTGAAGTATTCAATGGACGTTTTGCATATCAATGATGAAGTTCTCATGCAGGGCTACAGGGACAACAAAGACTGAAAACTGATCAGCTGCTTTTGCAACAAGTTTGGACGAGAAGTCTGAAGAATAACATCTACACACAACAGAAAGCATATCTTTGTGGACAATGCCACATTTGGACTCAATGATTGTGGCCAATGGTGCCAAAGGGGGAACTGTAAGGTGGAAAATAATCAAAGATATTTGAAATAGAACAAAATCATCTGCTTTGCTGTTAGCAGCCATCGTCGTGATCAAGATATTTGAAAATAACAGTGACCAGTTGCATAAACTAGTTAATTATCTTTTTTTTAATTATCTTTTTAAGACCTGTCACTTCATTAGACCGGTTAGCTATCTAATTTGTTAAAACTGATCCATTTACACCTGGCCACATAAATGTGTCTCCGCAAAATGAATATACATCTTCTGTTCTCACGCTACAAATTTAGAGGAGTTCACATCGAAGAAAGAAACATTATTTCAAGATCACAGACCACAATAGCCTTTAAAAACAACATGATCACCTGCAGTGGCAAATCTACGCACCTTCAGATAAAAGTTGATATATTTCACACATTTACAATAAATGGAGGGGACTTGTTAAAAAAGTTGTTAAGTGTTAGCTTAAAATAAAAGGTCATGTTTAAAAAAACAAAACAAAAAAAACATGAAATTGTATTATTTGTGTCCTAATAAGATGGAAAATAAATTATTTTTCTGATTTCTCTTTATGGTCTTGGCCTTTTTAAGAGTTAAAATGGGCTTCCATAGGAACCAGTTAGAGAACAGTGACCAGTTGCATAAACTAGTTAATTATCTTTTTTTTGTTCACTTCATTTTTACTGATCGGTTAGATATCTAATTTGTTAAAACTGATCCATTTACACCTGGCCACATAAATGTGTCTCCGCAAAATGAATATACATCTTCAGTTCTCACGCTACAAATTAAGAGGAGTTCACATCGAAGAAAGAAACATTATTTCAAGATCACAGACCACAATAGGAGAGAGAGCGGCATCAGCACTAGTAAGATCACAACACAAGATGGTTGTGCATGCAGAGCGTCTACAACACGAACTTTCAGCTTTTTTTATATAGCACCTTTTAAACAACTTTGTTGCCCGAAGCGCTTCACAACTTTCAGTTCCATATGTCGCTGTTTGCTGAAGAGATACTCAGCTCATCTGCAGCAGGTCATATCTGTGGTGATGCTGTAGTAACATGGTCATATAAGCGCTGTCAAATGTAACATGTCATATAGCCTATAACATGCTCTCACAGGTTTACTTTTTACCATTTTGGGAGAAGTAAGAATGTACATATGTGGTATCAACAATCAGGTGCATTTACACTTCAGGTCCAGTTTCGTTTGGAATGCATCGGATAGCTATCAGATCAGAGAAAACACGTGAAGCGAGTGACCAGGCCCTGTTTAGTTACATTAAAAAAAGTAGATTGGTCTAATTTGAATCAGAAAAGTAAGATTATCTCTTGGTTAACTGCTAGTCCAAACTCGGTCCTGGAGGGCCACTGTCCTGCAGAGTTTAGCTCCAACTTGCCTCAACACACCTGCCTAGAAGTTTCTAGTACATAGATATACATAATAAAGGCTAGATGTCTCGTCTGCACTTGGCGGCCATCTTGTCACAGGCAGCTCACTCACTCGTAACATTGTTTTCATGGGTGCTTGCACGTTTTAAATAACCATAACTTGCTTAATTTTCTAACGATTTTCAAACGTCAGAGATGTAGTTATGACACTGCATACTTATGAAAAAATATTCATAATTTGTTCAAGCATCCATAATTATAGCCACGTTAATAACGTTTGTAAGAAACCAAACCATTTGTAAATCCGTCAAGATTTCAGTGAGATAAGAGTATTTGTGTTCATGCAGATCACTCGCCTTACATCAGGTACCACAGAGACCTGCCTGTGACAAGATGGCCGCCGGTGATGACGTTAGAGACTCCGCCGTAAGACATCTAGCCGTTATTATGTATATCTATGTTCTAGTATGCCAAATAAGACCTTGATTAGCTGGTTCAGGTGTGTTTAATTGGGGTTGGAGCTAAACTTTGCAGGACCCCTGGACCAGACTGTCTTAACATAGTGGCTGTGTTTATGCAACAGGCCTTCATGAAACCACCAATACCAATAAAGAACCTTTATTTAAAATAACCTTTTGTGGAATAAAAAAGGTTCCATGGATGTTAAAAGTTCTTTATGGAACCATTGATGCCAATAAAGAACCTTTACACACTAAAAGCCACTCTGACCACTTTAGCAACCACTCACAACATCCTAGCACTGTGGTAGCACTGGCTCCAGAAAATAAGAACATTTATTTATTACAATAATCACTAATATTATAATTAATGCAGCAAACCTCCTTGAGCAGGCTACAGATAAAAACATTAAGAACATTTACTAAAAAAAAAAAGCTGTGAAACTGTACATTCACGCCTTTTGGGTCCCGCCTTGACACTAGTCAGTTTATATACTGCAATCTACTTTTTCAAAATGCAGCTATATGAGCAATACTATTATATTCTTATCAGTCACATCATAAAACATATCAATCGTAATAAGAAACGTAAAAAAGCACAGATTCACAATTGCTACTAAGGCATCTGCTCTAATAGGCTATGCTACACTACCACAAGTATAAATCAAGATAATCAAGAACTAAACTATCAACTGCAAAAGACACTCACAAAATAAAAGACACTCATTTAAATAACGCAGCGAAACATCTCTGCAAACTCACCCAGCCAGCACATACATGCGTGTAGGAGTACAGTGGCTCAGAAACTGGTGAGATTCACAAATACACCCAAAGGAAATACATGTTTCTATTACTTTAATAAGGAAGAGGTGTAACCAGGGTTTCACTATCGTGCATCACAGCCCTGATCTGGGGGCAGGTTTAATATTGGCACAAAACCACACTCTCAGACTTTGGACAGCCATTTAGAACGAGAAACAACACAAATTCTGGTCAGATGGTCAAATAGGTTTAGTTTGTCTGTGGAGTCTTTTCAAGAAGAACGGTTGAAAATACAGGAGAACTGATGACTAAAACATTTGCCACAACTTTTTTTCTTCCTCCTAAATGGCTTAAAAGTTTGAGCAAAACACACTTAAATCAATAACTGAGAAAGATGTATTTATAGGGAAACAAGTTCTTCAATAATTGAATTAGTCATTTAAATTACAATCAGATGTGATATTGCATAGTATAATGTTAAACAAAAACTTAAAAATGACTGTGATAATGAAGAAGAAAGACGCGTGTGTGTGTGTGTGTGGGTGGGTTGGTGGGTGTGGGTGTATGAAACAGTCAATGGAAACAAAACTGAGGAAAATTAATATGTAATCACTGGCCTTAAGAGGTGATATCTAGGTTACATTTCACCTCAAAATCAAAAGAATAAAAACTATATTGTTTAATATAAATTAGAAATGATATAATAAAGTATTAATTATTTTGCGTGAAAATTAAATCACTTTTTCTGAGACATTAATATCATGACAAATAAGCGCATTTTCCCATTATTTAAAAAAAACTTTATAATTATTCTTAAAAGTGATGAAGGCAGCACAATAATGTTGTGTACATTCCTTCAATTTAAATAATATAATAGTTTTTTTGTTTGATTATTTAATTAGATTTTTTGTATTAGAATAATGGAAATTGAGGGGAAAAGTGCTTACATTTCTTTAAAAAAAAGCCTTTATTTTATTTACAATAAAATATAATCTATAACCTCTTATGTTCTTTTGATTTTGGGGTAAAATATGACCTAGACAGGTTCTCGACAGGTTTAGTGAGATTCATTATTCATTTCCCTGAAAAAGATCCGTCCGTTTGTATCTGCATACAAGCCTACGGTCTGTCCGATAAGAGTGTGTCGATGTCCTGTATGGCTCTGGAGGTTTTCTGCAGAGCCTCAGAGATGCAGTTCTCTGTGAGTTTGATCTCAGAGAGATCAGGAGAACGCTCACAGCTCAAAGATCTCACTGTAGAACGCAGGACAGGGCTGTTCTCCAACAAATCTGATGGTTTGTGTTAAAGAAATAGCTACCCATATGCATCCTGCTCTCAATAATTAATCTCTGCCTTAACACAGCCACATACAGTGCATCCGGGAAGTATTCACAGCGCTTCACTTTTTCCACATTTTGTTATGTTACAGCCTTATTCCAAAATATATTAAATTCATTATTTCCCTCTAAATTCTACAAACAATACCCCATAATGACAACGTGAAAGTAGTTTGTTTAAAATCTTTGCATATTAATAAAAATAAAAAACGTGAAGAAAAAAAAACAATCACATGTACATAAGTATTCACAGCCTTTGCTCAATACTTTGTTGAAGCACATTTTTGGCACCAATTACAGCCTCAAGTCTTTTTGAGTTTGATGCTACAAGCTTGGTACACCTATTTTTGGGCAGTTTCTCCCATTCTTCTTTGCGGGACCTTTCAAGCTTCATCAGGTTTGATGGGGAGCGTCGGTGCACAGCCATTTTCAGATCTCTCCAGAGATGTTCAATCGGGTTCAAGTCTGGGCTCTGGCTGGGCCACTCAAGGACATTCACAGAGTTGTCCCGTAGCCACTCCTTTGTTATCTTGGCTGTGTGCTTAGGGTCGTTGTCCTGTTGGAAGATGAACCTTCGCCCCAGTCTGAGGTCCAGAGAGCTCTGGAACAGGTTTTCATCAAGGATGTCTCTGTACATTGCTGCATTCATCTTTCCCTCGATTCTGACTAGTCTCCCAGTACCTGTCGCTGAAAAACATCCCCACAGCATGATGCTGCCACCATGCTTCACTGTAGGGATGGTATTGGCCAGGTGATGAGTGGTGCCTGGTTTCCTCCAGACATGACGCTTGCCATTCAGGCCAAAGAGTTCAATCTTTGTTTCTCGTGGTCTGAATGTCCTTCAGGTGGCTTTAGGCAAACTCCAGGCAGCCTTTTACTGAGGAGTGGCTTCCGTCTGTCCACTCTACCATACAGGCCTGGTTGGTGGAGTGCTGCAGAGATGGTTGTTCTTCTGGAAGGCTCTCCTCTCTCCACAGGGAAACGCTGGAGCTCTGTCAAGAGTGACCATCGGGTTCTTGGTCACCTCCCTTACCCCTTTTCCACCAGAATGAACCGGGTCATATGTCACTGCATACATCTCATCTTTCTCAGCAACGCTAGCTCAAAATACCGCATGAGCGATTCAAAAGCAGAAGGAGTCGTGTTCCCTCGCTGTGCTCGTTGTCATACGGGGATAGGTCTGCACAGCGCCCATGCATCTCGAACAAGCCTTCCATCAACAATGGTGAACGTTGCGTTAATATTGATGATCATATTTTTACGATCCTAGCATCAAAACACAGCGAATCCAACGCATTTGTGCAGCTCGCCGTGATTTGTATACAATACAGCGATTACAATCGAGCAGCTTTTAGCTCCACTAGCAGCTATTTAAAAAATGGTGGTCACAAGTTTGTGTTCGTCTTGTTGGTCACGGTCACCCCGCCTCCAGCCCCTGACGCAAGCGGTTCTTACTTCTACACCAGCAATGTTTTGGATACTACTCAAGAACCACTTTTCCTGGTTCAGAGCTGGTGCTTTGGGTGTCGAAAGACAAAGAACCGATTTGAAACTAGGCTCTGGCTCCGAACCAGGACTGCCTTGGTGGAAAAGGGGTACCCGACTAAGGCCCTTCTCCCCCGATCGCTCAGTTTGGCCGGACGGCCAGCTCTAGGAAGAGTCCTGATTAGGGATGCACCGATCCACATTTTTTCATTTCCGATCCGATCCCGATACCTGAATATGGATATCAGCCGATACGATACTATTCCGATACCAGAGCTGCGTTTGCTTTAATATTATCATCATTATTGTTTATTTTATATGATGCTGAAATTAACTCCTCTCAACAGGCAAGTATGATATGTACGTATTAGGGATGAAATGGTATGGAAATTTCACATCACGATAATAGTAACCCCAAATTATCACGGTTATCAATATTATCACGGTTTTGTTCATATAAGATGAAAGTGTTCAAAAAGAACAGATGCACATATTTAATACATTTCAACAAGTTTTATATTTGAAAATAAACAAACAACAAATAAATCAAGCAGCTCTAAGAACTGTAAGCTAGATTATGTGGGATTTCCTTCCTTATAATGGCCGTCGTCAATGGCAACGCATAATGCATAAATCTCTAATATTATCTCTGTAAATATATTCTCAAGCAATATTCTCATCAGTGTTCTATCAGCTATGACACATATAGTGAAATAAAGCATATATTTTCATATGATTTGACAGTTTATTTTATTAAATATAAAAAATCCAAAAGGTGTGCATCATACCTGACACCTATACACTTTACAGTCAGTTTTATGACCAAGTCATTCTCTTCAAATGTAATTTAAGTTAGAAACGTGTGTACCAGTGTTGTATGTAACTTTAGAGACGGTCCCTAAATTCGCGAACGTCAAGCCAACTTTAAGCCAGTCATATCAGATGCGCTGTGGTTCTGCTGTGTTTGTTTGAAACTATTTTTGCTGCTGAAATAGAACAGAAACAGTCAACCACTGTATGATGAATGAATCTCCTGCATACATCGCACGTTTATCTCCGCTTTGAGTGTAGATTTCAGCAAGTGAGAGCGGCGCGCGCTCTGAACAAAACTCTGCTAATCTGAACGCCTCTTATCATTATATTCATAAACTCAATAGAAACACGTGTGATTGGTTATAATGTGCAACGCGATTATAACAGATTGCTTTTGAGAAGACCATAATAAGTGCAAAGTGGCTGGTGTGAGTGTTACACGCCACAGCCGAAATACACACGCAGATGGCGATTGTTAATGTCAAACCCTGATCATTATCTCTTAAATGTCACCCTAGTCTTGAACTTATCTGCTTTTTTAAATGTTTGATTGCGTTCGTTGTGTTGTACGACGCGAGGGAGCTTCCACCTCTCTGAATTGCGGTTTTGCAAACATTGTCTTGCTCTGCGGTGTTTCCAGTGTGAAGTATTTCCACACAGCTGACATTGGCTAGCCACAATGCTGCTCAATGCTATCCTGCTTTCTGGCTGCAAACTGCGGAATGGATTTCCTGAGCGGGGCGTGTCTCATAACTCTGTGTCTCATTGAGCCGCACCTCCATTCAGGAAATCCATTCCATAGTTTGCAGACAAGCCGGCGGGAATCACTTTTGGAGTCATTTCAGCAGACAACGTTAATGCGCAGACATGGCTCATGGATATCGGATTTCTCCGTAGGTTGGATCGGGAAAATCCGATACCTGAATTACGCTGGTATCGGTCCCGATACCGATACTGGATCGGATCGGCCCCATCCCTAGTCCTGATGGTCCCAAACTTCTTCCATTTACGGATGATGGAGGCCCCTATGCTCCTTGGAACATTCAATGCTGTAAACATTTTTCAGTACCCTTCCCCAGATCTGTGTCTCGATTCAATCCTGTCTTGGAGGTCTGCAAACAATTCCTTTGACTTCATGGCTTGGTTTGTGCTCTGACATGCACTGTTAACTGTGGGACCTTATATAGATAGAAAGGTGTGTGCCTTTCCAAATCATGTCCAATCAACTGAATTTACCACAGGTGGAGTCCATTTAAGTTGTAGAAACATCTCCAGGATGATCAGTAGAAATGGGATGCACCTGGGCTCAATTTTGAGTGTCATTGCAAAGGCTTATTTACATGCGATTTGTTTCGTTTTTTTATTTTTAATACATTTGCAAAGATTTCAAAAAAACTTCTTTCATGTTGTCATTATAGGGTATTGTTTGTAGAATTTTGAGGAAAATAATGAATTTGATCCATTTGGGAATAAGGCTGTAAACAACAAATTGTGGAAAAAGTTGGCTTGTCTGCTGAGGCCACAAAAGGGCGCAATGAGCAAAATATTAATGCACTGCATTAAATTGTTTATTCAAAGCAATGAAATAACACGACTGTGTGTACAAAACTGTATCAAATATAATTTTGTAAATTGCATAAACAATTATGAACAAAACAGCATCACATATTTATGCATAGTTTAATACAAAGAGCCGAAGAACTGATCTCACAGAGTACTTTGATTCCATGCAGTGGAATGGAAAAAACCCACAGAGTCTCAAGACATGTTTTTTAAAAGATGAACTTGAGCTCATGTTTACATAGAAAACAATTCTCTATTTCTGCAATGTTTTGAATAAACAACGCAGCAGTACCGTATCAAGTGGGTTCAAATGGATAGGCTAAGAAAAACATTAAAATGCAATAACAACTCTTACATCATCGCCACTGATATGACCTAAAATTCTAATCGAATGCACCGTTTTTTATTTGAATGTGGATTTTTATTTTCAATTTACTGAATATTTTCAAATTTAATTTGACAGCCCTAACATAATATAATTGGTAACATTATGATAATATTATAATATAATTATCTCACCAAAAAAGGATACAGTTAAACCTCTTGATCTTTTCCAGCTCTGAAACAACAGACCTGAAGGGGTGTAAGAAATCAGGATGATGAACGGATAGACACAAAAATTAAAATTCTGATAGCAATAGGTCCGTGTACATGCTCATTCGTTTTTTGATTAAAAATTGAAAAATGAGCAAATGGCTCATTTATTTATTTCCGGGTTTGTTTGTTTTTTAATTAAAAAACCATAATTCGGCCTGATTTAATGTTTTTAGGTTCCTGGGTAGAAAATGGATAAATGGCTTGACTATTCGATTTCCACGTGTGGGCGGGCATGAAACGCCCCTTTCTGCTGATTGGCCAACCAAAGGTCAACCTGTGCCGCTTTCAGTTATTCCACAGTTCGGTGCAGAATAACATTAGACTGGGTAAACCCAGCCTGATCTGCCAGCGAATTAATTTCGCCCGGCAACTCAGTCTGGAAACCCGTTCATTCATTTCTACTGCTTCCGTTACACTTTTGCGGGAACCAAATCACAGACTGGCTTATCCACCTGGCCCACTATTGGAGGGATTATCTCGATGACAGATAGAGAAGCGATGGGTCGTTGCCCGTTGATCACGCCTCTTGTGGTCTGATTTGTTGAAGGACTATCCAATTGCGTACAGAGTCTTTTAATTGATGTGCGTTTATGCTCGCGTGTGCAGTAGAAAATACAGAGCATACTCCCCAGACCAATGTTCAATCTTAAATTGAGCTTGGTCTGGTGATAGCCAGACAATAATAACATTCCTCCGCTGCTTAATCGAAAAATGAATGAACACTGACCGCCATGTCACAAAAAGTGATTTTTTTTCTACCATAAAATCTATTATTTTCTCCTCATTTTTCCTTTTACACTTTGAAATGCATTAAACTTAGTAAACAGTAGGCCTGTCACGATAACAAATTTTGCTGAACGATAAATTGGCCAAGAAATTATTGCGATAAACTATAATATTGTCGTTCTGAGACCATTTTCATCTAAAATAATGATAATGGCATAATAATGCATGTACACCTTTTCAAAGATCAATAAACTTTTATTTCTATTTATTTCTATTTTATTCTATTTTTATTTCTAAAGACTATTTAACACTGAAAACATTTTAAATATCCACAATAAATGAACAAAACAACCAAAACAAAAAAAGCAATGGACTCTCAGTCTGTTAACAAACAAATGCACTTGAATAAACAACGGGGAAACTGCAACGGATTATTGTGTTTTACAACCCCAAATCAGAAAAAGTTGGGACAGTATGGAAAACGCAAAAAAAAAGAAAAAAAAAGTGATTTCTAAATTTACTTTGACTTGTATTTCATTGAAGACAATATGAACACAAAATATTTCATGTTTTGTCTGGTCAACTTCATGTCATTTGTAAATATGCATCCTTTCCTGTCATTCAGACCTGCAACACATTTCAAAAAATGTTGGGACAGTAAAGCATTTACCACTTTGTAATGTTGCCATTCCTTTTCACAACACTTAAAAGACGTTTAGGGACTGAAGACACCAAGTGATGAAGTGTTTCAGGTGTAATTTTGTCCCATTCTTCCTGCAAACAAGTCTTAAGGTGGGCAACAGTACGGGGTCTTCGCTGTCGCATTTTGCGCTTCAAAATGAGCCACACATTCTCTATTGGAGACAGGTCGGGACTGCAGGCAGGCCAGTCAAGCACCCGTACCCTCTTCCTCCGTAGCCAGGACTTTGTAATGTGTGCAGAATGTGGTTTTGCATTGTCTTGTTGAAATATGCATGGATGTCCCTGGAAAAGATGTCTTCTTGAAGGCAGCATATTATGCTCCAAAATCTCAATGTACTTTTCAGCATTAATGGTGCCTTCACAGAAGTGCAAGTTACCTTTGCCAAGGGCACTGACACAACCCCATACCATGACAGACCCTGGCTTTTGGACTTGTTGCTGGTAACAGTCTGGATGATCCTTTTCTTCTTTGGTCCGGAGCACACGGCGTCAATTCCTCCCAAAAAATACCTGAAAAACTGATTCATCTGACCACAGTACACGTTTCCACTGTGTGATGGTCCATCCCAGATGCCTCCGAGCCCAGAGAAGTCGACGGCGCTTCTGGACACTGTTAACATAGGGCTTCCTTTTGGCACAGTACAGTTTTAACTGGCATTTGTGGATGTAACTACGTATTGTGGTACTTGACAAAGGTTTGCCAAAGTAGTCCTGAGCCCATGTGGTGATATCGCTTATAGATGAATGACGATTCTTGATGCAGTACCGCCTGAGGGATCGGAGATCACGGTTGTTCAGCTTAGGCTTGCGCCCTTGTCCTTTACGCACTGAAATTCCTCCAGATTCCTTGAATCTTTTAATTATGTTATGCACTGTTGAATGTGAAATATCCAAATCTCTTCCTATCTTTCTTTGAGGAACATTGTTTTTAAACATTTCAATAATTTTCTCACATATTTGTTGGCAAACTGGCGATCCTCGGCCCATCTTTGCTCCTAAAGGATTAGACCTTTCTTGGATGCTGTTTTGTACCAAAATCATAATTACAATCACCTGTTGACATCACCTGTTTCAAATCACATCATTATTTAACCATTTTACCTCATTACTAGCCCTAAATTGCTCCTGTCCCAACTTTTTTTTTAAATGTGTTGCAGGTCTGAATGACAGGAAAGGATGCATATTTACAAATGACATGAAGTTGACCAGACAAAACATGAAAGATTTTGTGTTCATATTGGCTGCAATGAAATACAAGTCAAAGTAAATTTAGAAATCACTTCTTTTTTTTTTTTTGCGTTTTCCATACTGTCCCAACCTTTTCCTATTTGGGGTTGTAGGTAGTGTTGGGAATCGACAAAAAAAAACCCTGATTAATCACATTTTTTTCTGTAATTAATCACGATTAATACTTTTTTAATGTTTTGATATTGTAATAATTTCAGTTACTTTCCAAATTAATGTAGAAACTATTTATTGACAGCATATTTTAAATATGTGTTGTATTGTATATGTTTTTTGAATGAAGGCCAGTATCACTGATGTCTCTATGAAACATTAATGACATTACATTACAGTATAACTGAAAGCTACCAATTTCAACATTTATTAGGCTTTTAAAAAAAACAACTTTTAATTTAAGTGAACCTAAAACAATCTTTACATAAACCCAAAATAATAAATGCTATATTTACCAATGGCCTTCCATGTTAGACATATACAAATAAAATATAGATTAATCATCATTAAAGCTACAATTTTCGCTGTTCCCGTTGTTCTGTGATGAACATTAATGACAGGCATCATCAGTGCTCCTGTCACTTTAAGAACGGCCGCTGACGAACATGACGCGGATCTGACTCGCTGTCCCGCGCATCTCATTTCCTCACAACTCTTCAAGTTCATTTAAGACGTTATTTAACTAATTTAAGACTCCTAATATGAGAATACTCAAAATTATCTGTGTTGTTGTTATTGTTTGTTCATGAGAGAGCTCGATGAGAACTCGATGGGAGCAGGAGACTGCGTCGAGTGTGTGTGTGTGTGTGTGTGTGTGTGTGTGTGTGTGTGTCACAGTGTCCCTCTATTAGCTGACATTGACACACACACACAGACACACAGGACATTGACATACAGCGCATTCTCTTGTGTCTTGTCACGCTTAGAAGCATTTACATGTATAAGAGCGTGATCATATAATGTAACGCTTGGCAAAAATGGATATAAAAACGGACGCTGGAAATTATCGTGGCCGGAAAAATTATCGAGCTCATTTTTTTTAATTGTGCGATTAATTGATTTATTGACTATCGCGACAGGCCTAGTAAACAGACAAATACGTTTGTTGTTGCAATCCTCAATTCAATTTCACTGCATAGAAAAGCTATTATTCTGGATAACTATAATTTAAAATCCCCTGTAAAGAACATAGCGAGCAGATTTCTGGGTGAACTATGCATTCACTTCTATGAACTACAGTTCACTTATGGGTGAACTATGACTGATATGCATCGTCCATGTGATGTGAATGACTATAATAAAGATGATACTGGGAATAAGAGTTCCTTAATACCTGCATGTGATTGGCTGAGGTGTGTCAGAATGGGCGGAGTCTGAGAGAGCCACACCCACTGCGCTCATGCTCTGTTCTGTCTGTTTCACCCAGTCACACCACTGGACTACTGCCGACACATACCTGAGAGAGAGATATCATTTGAAATTATGTATTTTCTTAAGCAAATGGTGCATTTCATTTTCCATGATCTATTTACCTTTGATATGTTTTGTCTGTCTCGACTTGGACCAGAGTTTGATGCCCATCTGGCAAATTGAGCTGACACCACCTGTGAGATGGTCTGGTTTCTGTCTTGAGTCTCTGCTCCATTTCTCCACACTGCCATCACAAATACATAAAAAAACACATCTAAAAAACAGGAATTCATAACCTTTAAAAAAAAAAAAAGGATTTTAAACTTTGTTTATTGACATGGTTCCAATGTCAAAAATGACAAAATTACTAAAACTTTAATAAAAATTTAAATGAAAAAGGAAAATATAAAAATAAAACATTCAAAATATTAATAAAACTAAGATCTCAATAATACTAAAATAACCAGTTCTGTAATTCGAAATGCGGTGGGCGGCGAAAGTGACAGAGCTGGACAAGGAGAGCTGGCAAGAGGTGGGCAGAAACGCTTGCGCGGTCTGACCCAGCCTAGGACGTGAGGCGGAGCTCTCCTTTTTCTGACCTGAGGGTCAGGAGCGACTCGAAGTGGCCGGAGCAAAGGGTTTGCTGGGCCACTTCGGGTCAATGCGCCTGTGAAGCCATTGGCGAGGAAATGGGCGAGCTCCCAAGATCGTGGTGGGTGGGGATGACCCTGGTCGCTCCTCCTACCAGGGAATTCCTTCCTGTGAGAAGGACGTTCTCTGGACTGAGAGGGGGAGGGATTAGGAGAGTCCCTAGCCCTCCTAGGCATAAACTGCTTGAAGGCAGCCGACTAGGACTTGGCGGCTCTAAACTTTTCAACCACTGTGTTGACCGCCTCCCCAAACAAACCAGACTGAGAGACTCAGGCGTCCAGCAGGAAGACCTTCTCTTTGTCACGGATTTCCGTGAGATTGAGCCACCACCGCGCCTGCCATGGAACGTCCTATGGCACGAGCAGTGTGCTTAGTGGCTCTCAAGGCCAAATCCGTGGCCTTACGCAGCTCTTTAACCGCTTCCGGTGTCAAGCCGTCGCCCTTGTCCATTTCCTTTAAAACATCTGCCTGATAGGCTTGGAGGATGGCCATAGTATGGAGGGCCATGCCAGCCTGACCAGCTCTAGTGTAGGACTTTCCGATAAGGGCGGAAGTGGTCCTACACGGCTTAGTGGGAAGGAGAGGGCGGGACTTCCACGAAGGAGCCGAAAAGGAGCGAAATGAGTGGCCAGCGTGTCTTCAACCGCAGGAATGGCGGAATAGCCCTGCTCCACAGAACCAACGAGGTTGGTGAAGTCAGCGGCTGCCGCGTTTGTCAAGCGGACTGAGAAGGGCTGTTTCCAGGATCTGGAGATTCCACTATGCAGATCGCTGAAAAATGGCAGCTTTCTCCGTGCTGGCCTGGAATTAGGACCACTTAGGACCACAATTTTGCCTCGCTGGGCTCATCCGGCCACTCGATAGCGAGCTTTTCAGTAGTGCGCGAAAGCACGTCGACGAGCTCAGTGTAGGCCACCGAAGGCCGCGCTTCCTGGCCGCTAGGCGGGAGAGCGTCGTCGATTAAAGCAGGCCCGAAATCCTCAGAGTCGGACGCTGCAGTGAACACGACGTCATCTAGCTCGAAAGAAACCGACTCGCGTGCTTCCGGGCTAGGACATAAGTATTCATGAGAAAACTCGACCGGCGGAACCCCGCGCAAGTGCTCGGGGGAGGGAGGGATAGAAAGGGCGAGGCCCGGCTGCTCCTCATCCTCGAGCTCTATATCCGAACCCCAGGTCGCGGATCCAAGAGAGGCCTGCGCGGCTTCGGGAGCGCGACGGGGACATGTACACTCTCAAGATCCATTAATGTACTAATAACATATTTAAATCAGTTCATGTGAGTACAGTGGTTCAATATTAATATTATAAAGCGACGATAATATTTTTGGTGCGCCAAAAAAAACTAAATAACGACTTGTATAGTACACGGGAAAATTATATAATTTTTTTATTTATATCCTCCTGGGACCCAGAAAAAAAAAAGTGTTTTGAATTTAGTATTTTTTCATGTCATTACATTGTTTGGAGCATAAAAAAACAAATAGAAAAATTTTTTTTTTATTAATGTTATGATATGTCCTCTGTAGTTGACACCAGGACTATAATGACAAGAAAATTGCATGTATAGGCAAAAACAGTGGGATTTATTTTAATTCACCAATCAATTTTTAGGTTTCAGGATTTTTTTTAAACAAACTTTGTTTAACCCTCTGGTGCTCTTCAGTCATTTCTGACCAGAAAATTTTCTGTTTTGAAATGTTAAAAATCACTGCTTCATCGGAATGATATGAAACTTGGTGACTTTTCTTGCATTAGGTATGTAAACACACAAAAAAATTGGGGTCATGATTCGAGCATGCTAATTGGTTGTAAAAAAGAAAAGTAGCGTTCATTGTCTTCGGTCATAAATGACCGACCATAGGAAATTAATGGGAAATCGGCAAAAACACAAAAATTCTCTGAATATTTGTGTGTACAATCTACAAATCGGCCACAATGCTGAAAAAAAGTACACAGCAGTAAAGGGGCACTAGTGTGATATTGACACATCCACTCACACACACACGCACACTTATACACACACACACACACACACACACACACACCTATGAAAAACTGAACCTATGAACCACATTTTGAATTTTTTAAAATCACAGCTTCATCAGAATGATATGAAACTTGGTGACTTTTCTAGCATTCGGTATGTAAACACACAAAAACATTGAGGGCCTGATTCGAGCATGCTAAGCGGTCGTAAAAAAAATACTCCCACTTGTGCTCTTCGGTCAAAAATGACACCGTAAGAAATGAATGGGAAATCTGCAAAAACACAAATTCACCGAAAAAATCTATATTTCTAACAACAAAAAAAAAATCTAAAACTTTATAATAAATAGTCTTTGAGATTTTTTTTATATATATTCAAATCCATAAAAAAAATCATTAAATGTGTTCAAAAGAGAATTAGGGAATTCTCCATAGAGACCTCTAGTGATTACAACCATGGTTGCATGATTTCTTAAATAATACCAAAAGAGGGCGCTAATCTGCCTTCAAAAAAAACTATTTTGAAGGCCTAGTCTCTATTTTAACCTGAAATACTGCAATAATAAAAAATTTAAAAATGTAATTACAAAAAAAAAAAATTGTATAATTTTCAATGGCAAAAATAGACCATAATTATTGCATAAATATAAAAAAATACCATCAAATCATCTCAAAATACAAAATTAAAAAGAAAAATTATTATTGAAGAAAAATAAATTGCATTGGTTTTACTGGGGTGGAGGAAGTTTAATTTTTAGGTGTCCGGTCACTTATGACCGGGAAGACAACCAATGCAACCCCTAAACGAAGAGCACCAGAGGGTTAAAGATGATTCTATGTTATGAAAGATATAACGAAATGCATTGATATACCATTTTACATTATGAAATATGTGGGTAAAATGGTCATACTTGGGTTTTCCCATTCAATACAATGCATCTAATTTGCATATTAATGTGTTCTTGGTGCAACATGTAATGAAAAAAGAAGTGTAATAATTGGCAATATTTCATAGGAATATTGATATGTAATTTCTTTCCCTATTCACTTGTTCTCTCCAAAATGCCTGATTAACATGATTTAAGTCCTGGCGTCCACTACAGTGGACATTTATGAAATCAATGCCCTGTTTTGTAACAGAAAGTCATATTTTTATTAGAAACCCCATAACATTTTCCTGAGATGTTGATTTATAACAAACAATTTGAAAATTAATCCGATTTAAATTATAATTAAAAAATATTATCATATTTCCATAAGAGTGCTAAACATTAATGTCAGCCGTTTTTAAAGGCCAAGAAGTTGTTGTTGTCCTGGTGAAACCTCCAAACATTTGGTATCTCTGCAAAGCCCCGAATGTGCTCTTTACAGGACATCCAGACTTCAAACCGTGACATGTATGAGATCAGAGAAATTCCCTAAAATATAATGTCCACTACAGTGGACAAAAGTCTATTCGTGGGTCCTAGGAAGATAAACACCAATATAATCAAACATAGAAATTAATCAGCAATATTTAATATATAATTAATATATATTACTACTATATTATTTAATAATTCATGCAGTATTGTGCAACTGTGAACATGTTTTAATCCCCCTAAATTACTAAAAACTTAGCATTTGAATGGTTGTAAGCATATTGCATTAACAAATTGTGTCAACTTATTAATTGGTGAGGAGCTGATTAAATGTAGAAGTAAACAAGCAGCTTGGTGATATGATTCATGATCAGCGTGTAGTTGTATGCTAATGAAATGCATACTGTATGTTTATGTACCTGTGCAGGTGTACATGTGTCAGACTTCCACATCATCTGAGCCCTAACTCCATCCAGGAACAAGACCTCGACAGTCCCGTCTGAGAGCGCTTTGAAACATCCTGTACCTGCCACCGTCACCTCCTGAACTACACGTACACAATCACACACCGCAGCCTGCAGAAGAAAGAAGCGTTATCATCACACACACACACCTGTATACACTGGACACTGAGCGGTCTCCATCAGAGTGATATCACGCGCACCTCGTTCCAGCAGCAAAAAGAGAGCGGGACCCTCAGGGAGCTTCTGGCCTGGACGAAACATTTCAGAATCCTAACAAAACACAAACAAACTATTCTCTCTTTGTTTTTGTGTAATGTAATTTGTGGAATACACAAATGATACACTACCATTCAAAAGTTATTGGCTGGTAATGTGCTTTTGAAAGAACGCTATTATTCTCAACAAGGCTGCATTTATTTGACCAAAAAACAGTAAACAGTCATTTTCTATGTTAAAATGTAATTTATTCCTGTGATCAAAGCTGAATTTTCCGCATCATTACTCCAGTCACATGATCATTTTAACATGCTGATTTGCTGCTCAAGAAACATTTCTTGTTATTGTCAATGTTGAATATTGAATTTTTTTTATGATTCTTCAAAAGTTAAAAACTAAATAAATAGAAATCATTTGTAACATTATAAATGTATTTGCTGTCACTTTTGATCAATTCAATGCATCCTAGCTGAATAAATGCATTAATTTCTTTAATAAACTGTGTTTGTGTGTGTGTGTATGTGTAATTATATATATATATATATATATATATTAGTGCTGTCAAACTATTAAAATATTTAATCGCGATTTATCGCATTAATGTCATAGTTAACTCAGAATTAATCGCACATTTTAATTTATTCTAAATGTCCCTTGATTTCTTTTTGTCCCATTATTTTTTCTTATTTTAATGCTCTTATCAACATAGAAAAGTGGATCAGCTTGCTTTGTGCAAATGTTTGTTTTATTGAAAACAGCATACAGTAGTGTTCGATTTCACACCACATTCTCACTTGAAGCAGTCATTCACACTTGGAGCAAATAATCGCTCATACAATGTAACACTGTCCATCAATAAAAGGGTGAAAAAAATACGTTATCGCACAAACAGCCCCTTCAACAGCCCTTTCTAACGGATCAAAACAGGGTGATACAAAATAAAATTACAAAGTGCACATGCACGGTAAACTAGGACTCAGCCTATAGTGCAGTTAAAACATGGCTTAATACGTTTATCAAGTTTGCTTTGAACATAGCAGTCAGTCCCAGCCTCTTATTTCAGAAAGAATGAACAGTAACGGGTACCAATAAAAGGTAAGCATACTACTACTTTGCTTTGAGCCAGTTACTCAAACAGACAAGTAATGGTGGCCCTCAAAGGCAATTCGTAGGTCCAGTCGTTGGCTGCGATGCGAATAATATTAGCTAGACCCACGTCCTCCACAGCGTTAACAGGCCTACATGCAGTAGCCACCCATTTAGCTATGGCTGCAGTAAGTTTATTCTTAGTTGTGGTATCCATGTGTTTCTGTCTGAAGTCATCCATTGTTGCCTGGCTTTGACGAGGGGGCGGAGAATTCGAATCAGCTGAGTGCTTGGCCATTAAAGGGTTAGTTCACCCAAAAATGTCATTAATTACTCAAGGCCCGGGTATACTTCACTTACCGCGCCCGGACGCGTCACGCGCGCAGCCCTGTCCGCGCGTCTTTCAAAGTATACTACACAACGGATGCGCGCGGAGGATCGCGTTCGACACATGCGCAGTAAAAAAGTGTCTATGCTCCACCAGACATCGGAGGGCAGCACTGAGTCCTGTCATCAACGGGACATTCGCTGGGCATGATCGGAGAAGAACTGTAGTGCATCCACCATTGCTACATAGTTTGGAAGAAACACTGAAGAATCAAAAATTCTCTCTTTTTTTCCAAGCGTGTTGTTTTTAAAACCGGTCTTTGCACACTCTTCTTCGACGGCTGAACACTGTGCTCAATACTGTGTTTATTGCCACCTAGTGGACTCTTCTGTACTGCTGGCGCATGCGCTGTTGCACGCGGACCGTCCGCGCGGTCACAAAATTTGGGCTGCGCGCGGACGGGGTGTGCGGCCGGCCGCGAGCCCTCCGAGTGACGAAAATTACGTCATGCGGGCGGTGCACGAACGCGGACGGCCGAAGTATACCCGGGCCTTTACTCACCCTCATGTCGTTCGACACCCGTAAGACCTCCGTTCATCTTCGGAACACAAATGAAGATATTTTAGTTGAAAGCTGGCTGAGAAAGGCTTCAGATAGGCCTCCATTGGCATTCAGTACATTTTCAGTACACAAACGTCGTTACAAAGTCCATCTCACCACAGTGACTCTACAATAATTTTACGATGCGACGACAATAGTTATTGTGCGCAAAAAAAAAATCAAACTAACACCTTTAGCCAACTTGTTCTTGTCTTCCGTGTGTGCCTCCACGACGCATGCGCGAGAATATGCCGCAGATCCGGCGTTCGGACACATGACCCAGAAGCGATTTGTTTACAAGCAGAGGAAGACGTGCGTATCTAAGCTGTTGAATTTTACATTAATCGTGCTTTAGGTCTCGGCGTAGTTCTCAAAATCGGGCTAAAGTGTGCATTTCATGGATTCCCGAACGCCGGCATATTCTCGCGCATGCGTCGTGGAGGCACACACGGAAGACAAGAAAAAGTTGGATAAAGGTGTTATTTTGATTTTTTTTTGTGCACAAAAACTATTGTCGTCGCATCGTAAAATTATTTTAGAGTCACTGTGGTGAGATGGACTTTGTAACGACGTTTTAAGTGCCTTTTATGGGTCTTGGGAGTATTAATGTACTGAATGCCAATGGAGGCCTATCTGAAGCCTTTCTCAGCCATCAGCTTTCAACAAAAATATCTTCATTTGTGTTCCGAATATGAACGGAGATCTTACGGGTGTCGAACGACATGAGGGTGAGTAATTAAAGGTCCCGTTTTTCGTGTTTTTTTGAAGCTTTGATTGTGTTTACAGTGTGCAATATAACATGTGTTCATGTTTCATGTGTAAAAAAAACACAGTATTTTTCACACAATTTACTGATCTGTATACCGCTGTTTTCACTGTCCTCAAAACGGCCTGAGAATTTCCTTGTTCTATGAAGTCCCTCCTTCAGAAACACGTAACGAGTTCTGATTGTGCCAGCGGTTCCCGTGTTGTGATTCGACAGCAGCTTAGCGCACGTTGCTAGGAAAGGTCACGCCTCTTACCATAACGGGGAGATGCATGCGCTCAAAGTACAGCCCCTGAAGGCCAAACAAAGGTGATTTAACAGCGTCTCGACGGCATGGCGACAAACACACTCTACAAACGCAACACTTCCTCTTCTCCACGCGGGAGCAACAAGACCGCGCCCCCTTTTTTGCGTATTCTTGTGGGCGGAGGTTAGTCAACAAACTGTTCTACTGACGTCATTAAAGCAGGAAGTACAGGGATGTAGTCCAAACCGGCCGTTCGCTGTAGGCTTTGAAAGGGAACTTCTGTTAAATAAAATATCTCGCTTGGCATTGAACTTTGAGCTTTATAATTTTACAGGTATTATTTATGCTCTAACAGCAACATTACACACTAACTAAAGTGTGAAAAATGGGATCACAAAGAACAGGACCTTTAATGACAGAATTTTCATTTTTGGGGGAACTAACCCTTTAAGTGGTATTTCAGACTGCTCGTGCTGCGATGATAGCTCAGTTCACAACGACAAAACACACAGACCACTTTGGTCTTGTCAATGGAACCATTTGGCAACTTTTTAAAAGAAAACTTTCCATTCAGAATACTATTGGCATCCATTTCGGCGTCTCACGCTTGCCATCCACGTCTACTCTTTTAATGGCCCAAACAAGTGTGGGCAGCCGCAGCGTGCCTGATGTTTTGTTTCCGGTCTAGCTACATCCGGAGTGGTGTTGTAGTTTTTCTAACGTTACTAGTTGTTGCAACAGCATGTGAAAAAACTACAAAGTTTGTTAGACCAAAAAGAACGTTAATCTCGCGATAAAAAATTGACACCGTTAAAATAGGTTTGCGTTAACTTTGTTAATAACGCGTTTAACTGACAGCACTAATATATATATATATATATACACACAATTGTTCAATATTTTTGCAGTATCATTATCACCCCCCAGTGGCTGAACACTATAAATGAATTTAGTGAATCATGGCTCAGGTTTGATGATCTTTTGAGGTGTTGAAAGAAACCGCTTCACCTTTATAAACCAAGGGAACACTCCATTTTTTTTAAACGTTATGACATGAGTTATCCTGTATGCTAGTAAACCTCTCATCTCACCTGCTGGCCCGTGTGACAATAGATTGGACAGAATACAGCTGACCCAGTACATCAGGTGGGAGACCACACAGGTAATACACACACTCCACTGCCTGAAAACACAGAAACAAACTCATCTTCTGAATCACACACCTACAAACATTCATTCATGTAATGGTCTCTGTATCAGTACAATATCAGCCTCTCTTGAGAGACCAAACCTCTTTAATTCACCCGACTTGATAGTGAGTACACTTCAGAGTGTTGTCTTACATCTCTGTGAGCAGCTCCAGCTTTGTAATGTGTGAAGTAATTGGCTAGAACTCCATTGGATCTGATGACTGAACCATCACCAGGTGAGATCTCTACCATCGGTATCACTCCATCTACTATACTAAAGGAGAGAAAATACATGAAAACATCATCAGTGTTTAAGTCTAAGGCCTACTTGATTTGTTTGGCACAGTCCTTAAAGCAGGGTTCCTACACAATTTTCATTTCAAAATTCCATACTTTTCCAGACTCGAATTTCCAGACTTCCTACAGATTTTTCCGACCATATTTAACTTGTTCTGATAAAATGTTTTCAAATTCAACTGCTAACAAGTGTTACATTCTAAAGATTTAGTATTGGCGTTTTTGCCTTTTATTAGGATAGGAAAGTAGCTAGACAGGAAGTAAGGTGGGAGAGAGAGGGGGGGCGGGATTGGGAAAAGTCCATGAGGCAGGACTCGAACTCGGGTCTCCCGAAGCACAACAGCACTACATGGCGACGCACTTACCCACAATGCTATCAGCGCCGACAAGTATGTTACACTCTGAGTCAAAACCTCTATGTAGGCTATCTAATATTTAGAAATCCTATATTAAAATATTGCCTTTTGTGACCTTAACGATCAAAATGCTAAATCAGTCACAATTTTTTTAAAGGGTTATTAATTTACCCAAAAATGTAATTTCTATCATAATTTACTTACCCTCATGTCATTCTAAACTAATAAGACTTTTGTCAATCTTGGACACATGAAGATATTTAAAGGATTATTGGATGGCATTGAGGTGAGTAAATGATTGGGACATTTTCATTTTGGGGTGAACTAGTCCTTTAATAAAGGGACTGAAATCTCTCAGATTTAAAATATTAAAAATGTTAATATAATAAAGTCTTATGGTTTTGAAAGATATGGGGGTGAATAAATGACAAATTTTCATTTTGTGTGTACTATTCCTTTAAGAACTCCACCATTGACTAATTTTATCCTCAAACCCAACTTGCTTTCTCAAACTACAAAGTGCTGTGTTAACCACTGTTGAACACAGGTCTGACCTTTACTGCCATTGCTAGGCTACAAGTTTTTCATTCATTGAAAAAAACGATTGTGTATATATTTATTATATACATTTAGAAATTCTTAATTTTATATTTAGAAAATGAAATGGGGACAATAGTCTGGAAACATAAATATTTTTCCATACTCTGATTTATTTTTTCCATACCTTTCCAGACCTGGAAATTACTCAAATCAAATTCCATACTTTTCCAAACCCCGTAGGAACCCTGTTAAAGGGACAGTTTACTCAATAATGAAAATGCTGTCATCATTTACTCACCCTCATGCCATTCCAAACCTTTCCAAATGAAAATTGTCTTCTGTGGAACACAAGAGAAGATATTTTGAAGAATGCTGGGAACTAAACAACACTGGAACCCTTCGACAGTCATTGTATGGACCAAATTTTTTTTAAATTCTCAAAATATCTTCTTTTATGTTTTATAGAAGAAGGAAAGATTTTGGGACAACACAAGGGTGAGTAAATTACGGCATTTTAATTTTTGGGTACTCTCAGTCTCAAACGTCACACCCACAGACCGCTGGCTGAACGTCTGATGCATATGGCACACTTAACAGGAAACACTTCAGGATCTTCCGGAAGATGTGTGTGTCACGTTCTTTAACGGTCCGCCTGGAAACAAAGATGTTGTGACACCAAGCCCGCTCATGGAAGAACCAAGGGGGTTCAATCCAGCACCCGGAAAGCATACCTTCCATAGGGGCAGCCATTGCTAACCAAGCCATCACCTGCTGTTAGCATCCCATTGACTCCCATTCAATTAATTGGATAATTTTGCCCACCAATCTGTGCTTTGGTAAAGTTTTTACCGTAATGATCTCAAAAGATGATGCAATGGTTAATGGTGCATGAAGATGAAATGAATCAGTAATCACCGGTATATAATGCCTTTGCACCAGACCACTTTCACCAGCTCAGCTGTGACTTCCTCTTCCTGTTCCAGACAATCAGGATTCACAGCATCATATCTCCACCTGAACATCACACGGTCGATATTGGGGATGACACTTATTTAGGGGTGAAATATTACCAGTTCTTGACAGGTCGAGATTCATCCATATATAAAGCCAAAGACAGAGAGAGAGAGGTGAGATAAGACTGTGTGCTGTGTTTGTTTGGAGTTCCTCACCTGTGCTGATGAGGAGAGGGACATTTTAAAGGCAGTGGTTTGGGAAGATGAGTCTTCAGCCCTGTTTGAGATGTTTGTCTATCTGCTCTGTCTGTTAAACCTTTCCCATCTCGCCCATTGATAGTATTTATTTGAGTTTTTAGTGATTCCCAGTGCTTGACAGCCAATGACAGAGGATAGCACCACATCTGTGGGTAAAGCACTCGGGAATACTGCTGGATCAATCTGGTGTACACATGCACCTTTTCAGACTTCGAGCTTGTTGATTCCAGTCTTTCCGTATTGGGGGATTTTCCGACTGATCCAGGATGGTTCATCCGAGCACCCGCTGAGGCTTCAGAGAGGTTTGAACCCTTAACCGTGCCAGATGTGAATGACAAGCCACTTAATAAACATGTGCTTTTGTGTTGGTGACCTTGAGGCTGCAAATACTGTGACTCTACTTCATTTTGGCTGGACCGACAGATAAACTCCACCGTGAACTCTTCTCCAGAAGAGGAAAGAACCAGTTGAGCATGTCCATCTACAGAGCAGACTGTGATCTCTCCATGCGACCCGGTGGTGCAAGAGTCAGACCCAGGCCACTCCACCTCAGTTATGGCACTGTTGAACGTCTGAAAATGAGCATTTGGTAATAAGCATAAGTGAGAAATTAAGCTGGATTTACATGATTTCAGTAATAAAAGGTAAACCTTTACTGCATTAAACCTTTTAGGACAGTCTAACCTTGTTGAATTCATCTGTTATGAGCTCTTTGGGCAAATATGGATGAGTTGCATACTTGTTTCTGAATGCCAAAGCATTCCATACCAGTGCCTAAACAAGAGAGAAAACAAATAAGAGATTTATTATTTTATACAGTGCAACCGTATTAACAGCAGTAAAATACAACACACAAACAACAGTTAGATAGATAGATAGATGATAGAGAGACAGAGAGACAGACAGAGAGACAGAGAGAGAGATAGATAGTTAGATAGTTAGATAGATAGACAGACAGACAGACAGACAGATAGATACAGACAGACAGACAGACAATTAGAGTTAGATAGATAGACAGACAGACAGACAGACAGACAGACAGACAGACAGACAGACAGATAGGGACAGACAGATAGACACAGACAGACAGACAGACAGACAGACAGACAGACAGACAGACAGACAGACAGACAGACAGACAGACAGACAGACAGACAGACAGACAGACAGACAGACAGACAGACAGACAGACAGACAGACAGACAGACAGACAGACAGACAGACAGACAGACAGACAGACAGACAGACAGACAGACAGATAGATAGATAGATAGATAGATAGATAGATAGATAGATAGATAGATAGATAGATAGATAGATAGATAGATAGATAGATAGATAGATAGATAGATAGATAGATAGATAGAGAGAGAGAGAGAGAGACAGAGAGACAGACAGAGAGACAGAGAGAGAGATAGATAGTTAGATAGTTAGATAGATAGACAGACAGACAGACAGACAGACAGACAGACAGACAGACAGACAGACAGACAGACAGACAGACAGACAGATAGATACAGACAGACAGACAGACAGACAATTAGAGTTAGATAGACAGACAGACAGACAGACAGATAGGGACAGACAGACAGATAGATAGATAGATAGATAGATAGATAGATAGATAGATAGATAGATAGATAGATAGATAGATAGATAGATAGATAGATAGATAGATAGATAGATAGATAGATAGATAGATAGATAGATAGATAGATAGATAGATAGATAGATAGATAGATAGATAGATAGATAGATAGATAGATAGATAGATAGATAGATAGATAGATAGATAGATAGATAGATAGATAGATAGATAGATAGATAGATAGATAGATAGATAGATAGATAGAGAGAGAGAGACAGAGAGACAGACAGAGAGACAGAGAGAGAGATAGATAGTTAGATAGTTAGATAGATAGATAGAAACTCCGCTTTCTGATCATAACCAAACTAACATTTATATCAAAACACACAATATACCAGAACAAAACAGGCTGGAAACCTGCAAAATGCATCAGGTCCAGCAGAGATACAGATGGGCTCAAGACAGCCCAGACAAATTTATTCAAGCCCTAAATTCGGAAGAACTAAAAAAGCTGATAAATACATTTATTACTACAAAATTCGAAACAACTAAAGATGGTGTTAATTCGGCTACAAATGAAATCAATTACATATTTAAAAAAGCAGCATATAAAAGTGAATTGAAAAAGAAAGGCAAAAAATATACTAAAAAAACACCAAAAGATGAAAAATGGTTTGACTCAGACTGCAGAACATTAAGAAAACAACTTAGAAAATTATCCAATCTGAAACATAAAGAACCAAACAACACAGACATAAGATCTGAATACTGTTCAAAACTAAAACAATACAAAGACACAATTAGAGTGAGAAAGCAACACCATCTGACCAAAAGTTTACAGGAAATAGAACACTCAATAAACAATAATCAGTTCTGGGATATGTGGAATAATCTGAGCACAACTAAACCACAAGACCTACCAATACAAGATGGAGATATCTGGACAAAGCATTTTGGAAAATTATATAAAGAAATCCCACCAAAACAACTCAATGACAATTATAATCTGATCAAACAAAATCTACAAACTTATGAAGAAACAATTAAAAATAATCAAAATCCACTTGACTTCCCAATTACACACGAAGAATTGACAAACAAACTCAAAAGCCAAAAAAGTAAGAAATCTTGTGGTCCTGACAGCATCCTGGGTGAAATGCTGAAGCACAGCACACCTGAGCTGCAGGCGGCTGTGCTCAAACTATTCAACATTGTACTTAGTTCAGGCTGTTTTCCTGACATCTGGAGCCAAGGACTTATAACCCCAATCCACAAAAGTGGAAATAAATTGGACCCTAATAATTTCAGAGGCATTTGTGTGAGCAGTAATCTGGGGAAGTTATTTAGCAGTATTTTAAACAATAGAATTGTAAACTTCCTTAACGAGCACAATGTCCTGAGTCCGAGTCAGATTGGCTTTCTTCCAAATCACAGAACTACTGACCACATTTACACCCTACACACCCTAATCAATAAACACGTAAAACAGACCAAAAATGGAAAAATATTTGCATGCTTTGTCGATTTCAAAAAAGCATTTGATTCTATTTGGCACAACGGATTATACTACAAACTTTTACAAAGCGGTGTAGGGGGTAAAGTTTATGACATCATAAAATCAATGTATTCGAACAACAAATGTGCAATACGAATTGGCAACAAACATACAGAATTCTTCACTCAGAAGAGAGGAGTGCAGCAGGGCTGTAGCCTGAGTCCAACGCTGTTCAACATTTACATTAATGAACTAGCGGTGCAGCTGGAACAGTCGACAGGCCCTGGACTCACTCTAGGAGACGAACACGTCAAGCTCCTGCTGTATGCAGACGACCTGGTGCTGCTGTCACCCACAGCACAGGGACTACAGCAGCATCTGGACCTGCTGGAGAACTACTGCCAGAACTGGGCCCTGGCAGTCAACCTCACAAAGACCAACATTATGGTCTTTCAGAAAAAGCCCAGATGTCAGGAACACAGACACCAGTTCAGTCTAGGCAGCACCGCCCTAGAGCACACGATGCAGTACACTTACCTCGGCCTGGTCATCACTGCATCGGGGAGTTTCAGTATGGCAGTGAATGCTCTCAAAGACAAAGCTCGAAGAGCTCTATATGCCATTAAGAAAAAATTCCAAAACATTGACTTACCAATTCCAATCTGGTGTAAAATCTTTGATAGTGTGATTCAGCCCATAGCGCTGTATGGAAGTGAGGTTTGGGGTCCACTCAGTGATCAGAGCTACACTAGATGGGACAGACATCCAACAGAAGCCCTACACACAGAATTCTGCAAACTCATCCTAAAAATACATAGAAAAACACCCAATAATGCATGTAGGGCAGAATTAGGCCGATTCCCTTTGATTATTAATATGCAAAAAAGAGCCCTCAAATTCTGGATGCACCTAAAAGCAAGTCCCACAGAATCGCTACATTTTAAAGCGTTACAAACCCAAGAACTGAACCCCGAAAAAAGTCCCCTCAGTCAGCTGGTTCTGAGACTGACTAACCCGACTAACCCTACTAACACTAACCAGTCTCAGACCAGCACTGCTTCTCACACAAACATCAGAATAAACCAAATTATCAAACAATCTAAGAATACATATCTGGAACATTGGGATCAGGAAACTAAATTACAAAGTAAATTACAATTCTATCGAACTCTAAAGTCAAATTACGAATTGGAAGAATATCTCCAGAGTGTCAGAGACACAAAGCAGAGACGGATCCTGACCAAGTACAGGCTCAGTGCACACAGTCTGGCCATCGAGACGGGCAGACACAGAAAGAGCTGGTTACCCAGAGAGCAAAGGGTGTGTGTTCACTGTAGGACAGGAGAGATCGAGACAGAGACGCACTTCCTCCTTCACTGTCAAAAATACATGTCCATAAGAGACCTCTACTTTAACAAATTCAGTACATTAATAAAAAACTTTACAGCCATGACTGAAGTAGATAAAATAAAGATAATATTAGGAGAGGGACAGACAGCAGCACTGGCTGCGAGATACGTGTGTGTGTGCCACAGCCTGAGAGACAGCAGGTGAATGTGTGTGTAATGTGTGTATGTTGCGTCTGACCTCAGTGTGTTTCCCTATTGTCCACCACAGTGACCCTCAGTACATGTGAGTGTATATATGTCAAAACACTGTGGTATCAAATGTTCTAATTTGTTACACTGTTAATTTAAGTTTAAGTTATGTTGTAATATTTTCCTCTATTATATTGATGTTTATTATCATCATTAATATTATTATTAATGTTCACGTATAATTATTTATGTTCATATATGTATTATTATTTATGTTCATATATTCCTAGCTTTGGCAATATTGTACAATTTACATTCATGCCAATAAAGCAATTTTTGAATTTGAATTTGAATTTGATAGATAGACAGACAGACAGACAGACAGATAGGGACAGACAGACAGACAGATAGGGACAGACAGACAGATAGATAGATACAGACAGACAATTAGAGTTAGATAGATAGACAGACAGACAGACAGACAGACAGACAGACAGACAGACAGACAGACAGACAGACAGACAGACAGACAATTAGAGTTAGATAGATAGATAGACAGACAGACAGACAGACAGACAGACAGACAGACAGACAGACAGACAGACAGACAGACAGATAGGGACAGACAGACAGACAGACAGACAGACAGACAGATAGATAGATAGATAGATAGATAGATAGATAGATAGATAGATAGATAGATAGATAGATAGATAGATAGATAGATAGATAGATAGATAGATAGAGACAGACAGACAGACAGACAGACAGACAGACAGACAGACAGATAGGGACAGACAGACAGACAGACAGACAGACAGACAGACAGACAGACAGACAGACAGATAGATAGATAGATAGATAGATAGATAGATAGATAGATAGAGACAGACAGACAGACAGACAGACAGACAGACAGACAGACAGACAGACAGACTATTAGAGTTAGATAGATAGATAGATAGAACGATAGATAGATAGAACGATAGATAGATAGATAGATAGATAGATAGATAGAACGATAGATAGATAGAACGATAGATAGATAGATAGATAGATAGATAGATAGATAGATAGATAGATAGATAGATAGATAGATAGATAGATAGATAGATAGATAGATAGATAGATAGATAGATAGATAGATAGAGATAGACACAGACAGACAGATAGACAGATAGATAGATAGATAGATAGATAGATAGATAGATAGATAGATAGATAGATAGATAGATAGATAGATAGATAGATAGATAGATAGATAGATAGATAGATAGATAGATAGATAGATAGATAGATAGAGTTACTGCGTTTTGCATTACAATGATACAGTATTTATAGTTCTAGAGATGAAAGTGTGATATGTAACGTTACCTTATACTCGCTGATGGCGAATCTTGTCCTCTGTCTGACTGTCTCTCTGGCCTGTAGCGGGTGTGCAGAGGGTGGCAAGTGTTTCTCTATCATGAATTCAGATCCGCAGGGTGAGAGCTGAAGTCTGTGCCCGTCTGTATAATACACATCCACAGACTCATCCACATACATGACCATAAACCTAACCGAACACATGATGACTCGCTTAACATGACACTGAGCGCACCACGGTTAGGACCAAAAGCAATAATATAACCATTTGACTGAAACTGCCTAAACTAAAACACTAATAATAACTGAAGCGACACAAACAAACTCCACAGTCCCGTCAAAGTGTCGCCGTTGCTATATGCGCTGCCCAATTCATAAATGGATCGTTCTTGCGAGTCGAATCTTTTGAATGAATTGACTGAACCGGTTTCAAACCGAAAAATAAGTTAAGTTAAACAGCTGAATAGCAAATAAAAAACGTATTGGAAATGTAGGATTTGATTGTATGACTCGGTTGGTTTAAATAAATAGCATTACATCAAAACGTGAAAGTCAAAAGCTTTTTTTATGTAGATTTTATGTAGATTCGAATGATTTTTATAAGCTGAATCAAAATTAACTCGTAACCGAAATTACAAAAAACACATTTATTGATTAAACTTACTCGAGAAAACATTATAAACAGCAACGTGTGCCTAGATAAGACTTTATTGCAACGTCAGGGTGTCAGGAACCAAATAATCACCAAATCGTTTTTGATACTTTTCTTTGAAATGACTCAATTCTAAAGAATCGATTCTTATAAATGAATCGTCCATCACTAGTTGCCATGTCAATTTTCGCGGGTGATGAAGAGAACGACGCTGATTGGATGAACCACTTCTTCTGCAGTACTCATAAATCTGTGCGCTCTGTTGTCGCCCCCTTGCTGCAAAGATTCAACCCGAGCTGATTTGATTTAGAAATATAGACGATTTGCTATCTTTTTCTTTATTTTAGAGTGAAATATTCACCATGTTCTTACTATTAATTGCATATAAACAAATGTTTGCATAAAAACGTTAACTGAATATCAATAGTACCACTGATACGTCATACATTTCATTTTTGTTTTGTGAATCACAATTAAATTTTGTCTATCAACAGTTTCACAAAAGTCACAATAGTTAATGTTATATTGTATAATACATTAGCCTAAAATGTACCTTAGTTCACTAGTCTGCATGCGTGAAAGGGTTAACAAGTTGGACAGCATCTCATCTAACAGTCCATTAACTGAGGGGAAAAAAACTATTCTATCAAAAACAGCTCAGGTCTGACCAACAGAAACACAAAGAGGCAGTTTATTAATAAAGATTTATTGCAGGCAAACAATGCAGCAAATAATATTTACAGCTATATTAAAATAAACATTCCTTTATCTGGGATCCATGAGATGTTGGTGATGAGAAAACATCTGTAAATCACAGTGGCGGATGAATCTGTGTAAACCCCCAAACCTGTACTGAGCTTTTCCTCGAGATCTGATTTGACACACTTAACATATGTGGAAAATGTATCCCTGCATTCAAAAAAAACAAACAAACAAACAAACAAACAAACATACTTTAAAGTTGGGGCTCCTCTTTTCCTCAAACATGTGCACAAATTGAAAGTAAAACTCTAAAAAAAAAAAAAAAAAAAAGGTTCAAGGAGAATCTGAGAAAGGAAGAACAGTAGAATTTGGTTCTTAAAACTTCTTACTTCCTGTGCTCTGTAACTGTAATCAGCAAAGAATTGACGAGGAAAAACCCAAACTGATGTGTCCCGTCTCATTCCTCCTGCGTTTACGGAGCAGTTAGTTTGCAAACAAACCACACGTACACTTGATGATGCTACTCTCCGGCTCATAATAAAATCTCACGGCAAACTTTTTTTTTTGGGGATGTTTGATAATTCAGAACACGCATAAAATAAACCTAACAACCCAAATGCCAAACCAATGGCTACTGACAATTTGATGGCCTGATGGACTTGCAAATGATACTGCATTTCAACTAAACAGTAATCCCAGCCATAAATCCAGTGACATTGTAGCCAAGAAGTTCTTGTTGAGAAATGAAACGAAAATCAACCAAAACGTTCTTGGTTCCGCCCACTCTGAAACATTCCAGCTGGTCGGGTACTGTGTTAAACATGACAACCTCACAGTCGCTCATTTCTTTCTTCTTGCGTCCGACTCCATGCAAAACTTCTCAAACGCCTCCTCGATCTCTGGATCCATTTCATCGTCGTCATCATCATTGAAGCTGAAACAGAAGGAACAGTGAAAGCTTATATATGGCCTCGTTCTTAATTTTTATGGAATATTGCAGTATTTATTATAAATGACATCTTGGGTGATTCTCATGTTTTATTTGTGCATTCTCGCTTTCTTTCCTCGTGTCTCAGCTCCACCCTCGTGAGGATGTGAAGAAACCATAGACTGTAAAAAAATATGGACGTAGTGTCACCCATAGGGTTCTGAAGAGCAGTTTTGAAGCCTCAAAGTCGGCCATCTTGGTAGCGCGTCGCGTCACTCCCGGATAACAGAAAATGGGCAAAAAGGCGGGACGTGGGTGGAGCTGAGGTGACATGATGACTAACAGACAGCAGACAAATGGCAATCCACCTGTCACTCAAGTGGCCACGCCCTTAATTATGCAGAATTTGAAGGCTTTATATAATGTAAACGAATGAGTTATAGATAGATATGGAAGCCACTGCCATATTGGTTTCAAGAGAGACTGGGGGTGGTTGCCGCTTGGAAAGCAACGATGCACCTCATGCAAGGAACGAAAATGAGGATGGAGAAATGGAAAGAAAGCTTATTTGTACAGTGGAATATACTTGGTCACTCAAGCATCACTGCAAAACATAAGCTAAAATGATAGGGGAAGGAGATTTTATATGTGCATCAGGTGTCTCGACAAGAAAGACTTCCGCTCGCTCATAGCTCCTCTGGAAGCTTCCTCACTCCTCGTTCCTCGCCTACTGATGGTGCTTTTACGGAATTGAGATGTCCTTCAAGATGGCTAAGTTGGATCGGTTTTCCGGGTCACAGGCTGGAGGACGGAGGAAGCATCCATTAGAGTATTGAGAAGCACCCCTCTTCTCTTCTCTGATAACGCATTTACTGGTGACAAAAATCAAGTCTTACCAAACCTTTTTTCTTGTTCGAGAAGCTGCTTCACTCAGATATACATCAAGACATGACTTCTGTTTCATGCCGACTAGGGATATTAATTTAGCTTTTTTTCCTCCCAAACCGACAACCGATCATTAACTGTTAACGACAAGATTGTGTTAAATTAGAATAAGCGTCTGTGACCCATTAAAATTATCTCATTTCCATATTATATAAACAGAGGAACAAAAGCTGAGTTTCTATTCATTTTTGTGACGCACGCCACAAACAAGGAAATCGAGATGGCACAAAGCACATCCGGTTTGTTTTCTTTATTTTTACAAAAGCACAATATTTTGCTTTAATTGTGAGTTTAAAGTCGGCGTGAAACGGAAGTTGAGATCGTCTTTTTCTCCTTATTGTGACATATCCGAGTGAAACGGCTTCTGAAATTAGAAAAAAAAAATTGTAGGGCGAGGCTTGATTTCGTCCTTCGGGAATTGATTGGATCGTTGGAAGTTGGGCGTTGCTAACAAAATGGAGGCAGATTTGAAGTTTGCACTCAGTTGTGGAGAAAAACTCAATCTATCTCTTAAATAAATGTATTTTCTCTCTAAATCTTTTCTACATATGTTACTGAGCATATTTCCTCACTTTTCGCTGGTTTATGCTACAGATTTCACTTATTTTAAGCCTTTTATGGCTTTATTTCTGTACAACTTTTTTCTCAGCCCTCCCTTATAAGGGACGCAAGCACGTTCACACACGCTGCATTCCTAAGTGCGAGCCGTCACAACAAGCTGTTTGTCCGACTATATTGAGTAATTTTTACATTAAAAAAGCTTTTATTTCTCAAATATTTCTCCCTTTTTGCCTCAAGTCCTAGAAGCCGAGAAAAATGCACCTAACCACCATATTGCTACGATCAGTGACAGGTTTCTGAGGCGGTGCAGAAACGAGACAGGGGGCGATAACCCCGCCCTCGCGCCATAGCACATGACCGGGAGAGAAGAGAAGTCGTTTCATGGGGGAGGGAAAGTTAACGTATTTGATTAAAGATTATAATAAAATTATTTTTTATTATAATCTTATCTTATTGACCATAAATGATCAAGCAGGAGCCTCGCGCGCGCACACACACACAACATATCAGCTCTTGCAAACTTGACTTTGCAGACTGTTCATTATCAAAATAAAATAGTCAACCAAACATATAACAAGATACACTGCTCAATTGAAATAGTCACTGTGCTGTTATTATGCCAAGCAACATTTTAGCGCATGTAAAGGATGATGTTTTATGTGGATATTAGAATGCGAGTGAAGTACAAAGCCTAGTTTACGTAATAAATCAAATACATCGCGAATATGGAAACATTTGGAGTCGTGCCAAATGACAGAGGTAGACTACATGAACCGGTTGTGCGGTTTCTGTTTCAGTTTCACTTTAAACAAATTCATTTTGGCTTGACGTTTATGTAGGCTAGCTACTTTAATTTTTTTTAATGCTTGTTCAGAGCGTTTATTCTTGTGGCGTGAGGGGAACTAAAATAGCTTATAGCTATGTTTATAATGTTTGTAAACATTTCGCTTTATTTACCAGTATTTTACATTATTGTAATAATAATGACTTCTATGCAAATTATGGGTTTTTTTTCTCTCGCTCTCAGAAACCCAATGTATAGCGTATTTTTTATCCATGCAGCAAACGTTTTCAAAAAATACATTTTAAACCGTTTAATTGATAATATTTGACTAAAATCAACGAAATAACAAAAAATATAAACTATATAGACATTTTAAAAAAATCTCAATCTCAATTAATCAGTTAATTATGAGGATCCTTAATGCCGATTTTAAAATAAATGTATGAAGTTGTCTAAATCATCAATATAAGGTTGGATTACTGCACCATGAACAATTAATTTTTGATTATGTTCATGCATTCCTTCATTATAAGTGCCTTATTGCAACTGCAGTAAAAAAAAAAAAAAAATTATATATTTTTTTTGTCAATGTCTCCTGCATTGGCATAGAATACGTGGGGTCGTGGGAGACGTGTCCCTAAAGCCCATCTGTTCATGGCCCATCCAATGGGCTGAAGACTAAGCCCCCCTCTTTCCCTGGACTGCTGACTTCACTAAAAATGTGCTCTTTGACTCCACCCAGCGTCATTGTAATGAGGACAATTACTGGAGTTTGAGCAGAAGGGATGTTCACACCAGGGTTATTATGGTTATAACTAAAACTAAAACCAATAAAACCTGTGTTACTTTAAATAAAATTAACTTTAACTGAAATAAACAAACATTGAATAAATATAAAGCAACACCTCTCATTTTTAGTTCTAAATTAGTTTAATTATTTGACCAAAATAAACTAAATAACTAAAAATAAAAACTATATTAGACATTTAAAAAAATCTCAATGATACTAAAATAACACTAGGCCACACTAACCGCTGCTGCTGGCCTCATCATCCTCTCAGCTTTACTATATATTACTAAGTTGTGCAGTAAACAGACATTATATACTAGATATTCTACTCACGATTCATTTCCATTCTCTTCATATGCATCAGGGAAGTAGTCTTCTCTGTCTAGAATCTCCTGATATTTGTCCGAGTATTCTGTGGTGGGGGAAAAAAAAAAGGACAAATTACACTTTAACACGCTCGTCATTTCTGCTTAAATGAATGCATGACGTTAGCCAACTGCATGATTTGTATCATCTTGGAACTGTACATTTCTGCCATATGGACATTCTTTTGACAATAACCACTAATAACAGATTACTCCTAATTGAAACAGAAAAATGCATTTTCTGTAATGCTGCTTTAAAAAATATGTATTGTGAAAAGCGCTGCACAAATACATGTGAAATGCATTGAATATGAAAAAACTTCTAGAATCCTGTCAAGAACATTTCCATGACATATTATAAACCAAATAATAAAAAAAGAAATTATAGATCACTTAGAGAAAATTAAACCCGTATGAGCATTGTGACATTTTTCATAATCAAAATACATTTCTCATCGTCATAATGCAAATAAAAAAGCTTTTTATAAAGTATTTAGGACGCATTAAACTGATAATGGCTGCAAAAAAATTCTGCTAAATGGCAGCTAAAAATGCAGCTTTGCATTACAGGAATAAATTTCATTTGAAAATATATTCAAATAGAAAACAGTTATTTTAAATTGTAATAATATTTTAGATTTTATTTCTGTTCTTACTGTATTTTTATCAAATAAATGCAGCCTTGGTGAGCATAAGAGACTTTTTAAAAACATGAAAATGTACTTAATTTCTTCATTTTAGTGTAATGAAATAAAAAAATATATTACAACGACAACAAAAAAATACAGTAATTTTTATTAATCTACAAAAAAAATGATAAGAATTTGGTATTCAATTATTACTATATTTTTTTCCTAATGGAAATATGTACTAAAAAAATAATTCAAGTCTTAATGGCCCTAAAATAGGCTAGTTTTTCTGCAAAATATAATTTCAGATTTTCTTTAGATTTTGAACTTGAACATTGTCAGTTGAACAGTTTTGTGATATTCACCCACTTAATATAACACATGAGGAAGTCTGTACATGGGTCGGGGTCATACCAGCAGACTAAAGACTGCCAATACTCACCAGGATCTGCTGCTGTGAAAGGCGTCCCATCAGCTGTGTAGAAGGTTGGTTCATTCTGAGGAACATGAGTGAAACACAGTGAGACTAAGGTACTGTCACAGATTACTTTAAAAAAATAAATTAATTAAAGGGTTAGTGAAAAATGAAATGCTGTCATTAATTGCTCACCCTCATGTACTCACCCCCAGAAGACTTTTGTTCATCTTCAGAACACAAATTAAGATATTTTTGATTAAATCCGAGAGCTCTCTGACCCCACATAGAGAGCAACACAACAACCACTTTCAAGGACCAGAAATGTAGTAAAAACATCGTTAAAATAGTCCATGTGACTCCAGTGATTCCTCCTTAATGTGACGAGAATGTTTTTTGCGAACAAAAAGTAAACAAAAATAATGACTTTATTCAACATTCTCTTCTGTGACACTCTTATGGGCCTTTCACACAGAACGGCACCGCAGCGCTAAGAAATCCATTCATTTCAATGGCGCGGTGGCGGAGCGCACCATTGACGAGCTTGCGCGTATGCCGCGGTCAAAGTTCAAAATATTTTAACTTTTGCCGCTGCGCTCTGTGACGATTACCCGCGCGGCCAATAGAAACGGTGCATTGAAACAAGCACGGAAAGATGAACATAATGGATGAACAGTTTCGAAAACTCCGCCTACTTTGCTCTGGCCAGCGAAGCGCAAATCACTTCGTATATGAAGGGCTACGCTGAACCCAGCGGCCAGCGCAGCGCATTCGGCATCCTGTGTGAAAGCCCCATAAGGCCCCGATCACACAGAGCGTGTTTTTCCGGTTCGAAAACGCGAGGCGCGTTGCTAGGAAACCCCCGAATCAGCTGTGCTGTCAGTCTAATCAAGGTGACGGTCGCCACAATGGAAAGCCTGCCTTTCCATTCATTCGATTGGACAATAGAAAAAAAAACACGATGACTTTTCCGCTCAGAGTTTTCAACTTCATGCACTCAGAGCGCTCCTTCTAAAACGCGAGGTGCAGAAAGCGGTTAAAACGCGAGGTGCCCAGGGGCGCATAAGCAGCGTGCATAACGCTGTAACAGTAATGATTCAATCAGTCGTCTGGCAGGAAGGCCAAAGTCTGAACACCTCACAGCCCTCATGACTTTTCTAATCAAATCATACTTAAACAAATGGCCTGTGTGTTACGCTGATTAGATCCGAGGCGTCATCGTGTAGCCGCAAGAGATTGGATAGCCGACGCCCAAAGAGTTCAACGCTCCAATCTATAAAAACTGGAACCAACCAACAACTCTATGCATTTTCGCCACCACAAGGAACGGACCTCTTGGCATTTCGCCATGAAGGGGAAGACCAACCCTGGTCTTCCCAATCCTGAGAGAAGGCCTCCCCGCACGGAGAGAAAAACCGTCAGACTTCTGGAGCTACTTTCCTAAACTTCAAAGAAGCTCAGCTGGGACTCGCAAATCCTTAGTGAACTTCCCCGATGATTCGAACTCAGACACTTACACAAGAAGCCGTAGTAATGCAAGTATTCTATTTCACAATCAAACTGCTTGGAAAAGGTTGTCTGAATTATTCCCGTTCACAGGAAAATGAATTTCTTGAGGGCTCTTGCGAAAGGACTGTGAAGCTGTCTCTCTCTCTCTGTCTCTCGCTCTCTCTCCCTCCCTTGTTAATTCTTCTTCCCTTTTTATTATTCGTTAAGTTTCATGTTTCCTTGTTTGTACCATATTGTTTGTTTTCTCCAACATATATATGCATATTTCCCCATATGAATCGTAGCTTTGTAAACTGTAGTTGTTTTATTAAAACCCAATGATTGCATTAAATTGAATCCGTATTGTTTTGCTCACAAATATCGAAGTCAATGAGACGTAAGATTTTAGCTACCCATTTAAGTTTGATTTTCCTGTATTACTACTTCAGTAGTACAAATTGTACAAACATAAGAAATATTATTTGTCCTGATCAAGTAGATTAATGTTTCTTAAGGTTTGTAAGATTGATAATTGATGAAAAAATCAATTTGGATAAAAGTTACTTTTAAATGATTAAAGGTTCCATTATACGTAATATTGTCTGTACAACAAGCAAATCATATTCATAGACTCATGAATATTAATACCATTTGAATTAATTATTCCCCGAAACTCATTGTTGCTACAACGCTCTCTGCCAACAGAAATCTATTCAAAAGAGGCGCCTCTCGCTGTAAAAACGCATTGTGTGATCGGGGCCTAAGTGATTCACGCAAGCATCACAACGCATGCATGTGGTGCTCAGCCAAAAGTGAGCCGCCGTTCTGCCGTAGAACTCAGAAGCGCTACATTGTGAATTGTCCAACAGCGTGAATAGCGTATGAGAGTGACAGGGAAGAGAAGAGAAGACATGGTGAATAAAGTTGTTATTATTGTTTGTTTTTTTGCGCATGAAAAGTATTCTCGTCACTTCAAAACATTAATATGTTTAACCACTGTAGTCACATGGACTAATTTAACCATTTCTTTACTACCTTTCTGGACCTTGAAAGTGGTCGTTGTGTTGCTGTCTATGTGGGCTCAGAGCTCTCGGATTTCATCAAAAGTATCTTAATTTGTGTTCCAAAGATAAACGAAGGTCTTAAGGGTTTGGAACCACATGAGGGTGAGGAATTAATGACAGAATTTTCATTTTTGGGTGAACTAACCCTTTAATACTTTTATTCAACAAGCATGCATTCAACTGATCATTGCAGCTGAAATTAAGCTATAAATTAAGCTTTATAAATCACATTTTAAAATATATTCAAATAGAAAACAGTTATTTTAAATTGTAATAATATTTCACAATATTATTGTTTTTACGGTAGATATGATCAAACAAATGCAGCCTTGGTGAGCAGAGGAGACTGTCACGGATTACATATTTTACTCCAAAACCTCATTATGTGCATCTGGATTAATTTAATTTTTTCTGCAAACACGCACCATAAAGTAGTTGGGGTCATTGTCAGGTGTAGCATCACTGGGCACAGCGGCTGTGTGAACTCGCCCCCAGTTACTGGACTGTAACTCCACCAGTTTCAATAGCATCTCTCTGACATCTCTACAAAAGCACAGATACAATAGACATCTCAATAATGCAATTGAATTGCTCACCTCAATATAAAGGCAATTCACACTGACAGTCATATGCAGAAACAAAGCAACTGGAAGTTGACAGTTTCTATTGTCATGAGCAACAATAACCGTTGATGCAACAAAGTTGTGCTTTTATGCAAATATACAGTGATTACCAAGGGGAGTGCAGACAGTGATGCTCATAAACCTCAACACTACATACATACAGTAGAGACCAAAAGTGATGTCCGGAGGGGATATTTGTTCTCAATGACCCTACAAGTTCAATTACACCATCAAAATATCAGGTTATCAATATTTCATTGGTTCTCTCATGGTTTTGCAATTGTTCATACTTTCTTTGTCTGACAGGCTGGCCAAAAATTATGTCTGCACAATTTGGCTTGTTTCAATGCAAATCACAAAGAAAACAATTGACTCCAAGCACAACTATAGCCGCGTTTCCACCGCGGGAACTTTCTCCAGGAACTAGGGACTTTGGGGTGGTACTCTGTGTGTTTCGACCGCAGGAACCGGGGTCTAAATAAATTTCCGGGTAAAGATTTCCCGCTCAAAACGGCCCTGCTTGTGAGGTAGTACTTTTTCAAAGATCAGGAACTTTCAGGGGTGAGACTTGGGCGCTGAACATGCTGATTGGTTGAGCTCACGCAGCATTTTATTTCAACCTCAAAGTTTTTTGGGGAGCGTGCAGTAAGAGTTGTTTGCTATTCGAATCAACAATGGAGTTTAAAAAATATGAGCGATGGACCGACGGCGAGGTTCAGGCTTTAAGTGCAACAATACGAAATCCAGTGGGCTCTGGAAAGTCACGCGCAGTCCTACGTCACCGGACTAATCTTCACGGTACTTTAGACCACGATGGAAACGTAGACACCAACAGGTCTTGGGGGGGGTGTTCCTGGGACAAATTGTTCCGGGTAATTTCGGTGGAAACGGGGCTTATGCAATATGCTTACAAAATCGTTTAAAGGGGTCCGATTTTGCCCCTTTTTACAAGATGTAAAATAAGTCTCTGATGTCCCCAGAGTGTGTATGTGAAGTTTTAGCTCAAAATAACCTACAGATTTTTATAGCATGTTAAAATTGTCACTTTTTGAGGGTGAGCACTTATACTTGTTGTTATGATTTTTACATCATAAAATATCATAATTTAGAAATAAAAGGCATTTTTTCTATACTGCTGTTTGCCCTGTGGCTGAATGCCCTGTTACAAGAGTGTGTCTGCTGTGAGACTTCAGTAAAAACGCCCACTGTTGTGATTGGCTGACATCTTTGCATTTGATATGAGCGGAGGGGGCGTGGTTTAACGAGGTCTATGAGGCACGAGCTGCTGCCAGAGAGACGGATGGACCGGAGTTCACTTCACATCGGTTCTGTCAGTCTCAGTTCAGTGAACTGTTTTAGTTACAGCATATACTTCAGGTTATTAGTCTATTTCTAGTCGGAGGGGCTGTCACTCATGTCAGAAAGTTAGTAACTTTAGTAAATTATGGATCAGCGCTGACTGGAGACGCGAACCGTTTAGAACGATTCAGTCCGATTTGGTGAACTGATTCGGTTCACTAAAAAGAACCGGTTCAAAAGAAAGATCGTTCGCGAACCGGACATCACTAATGTACCAGAGACTGAGATCAGAGATTGCTAACAAAGTTATTTATAGTAACTACTGAGTTATGAGAGCGCTGTCAGCATGAGTTTATTTTGTTTGTATTTGAGAGTTCTGAATAAACACGAGTCCCAGTCACGCCGAGTCTGTCTTCATCATTATTACCAACTTTGTAGGCCTGTTCACACCGGGACGATTTTCGCGCGCGTTTATCGCCGACGTTTAACGCCTCGTGACTAAACAATGGGCGCCAATGTGAGTGTGCACACCGACGCGTAAAACGGCAGGCGTAAAAGCGTCATTTAAAAAAAAACGCCTCGGGTTCGTTTTTTTATTTTGACGCGGCGCGTTAAAAACTGGCCGACCAATGAGATCAGCGCTTTTGTTCACGTGCCTGGAGCTGCTGAAGGGACAGTAAAACACGACTTGGTGGCGCTCAAGCACAAAATCGGTCTTGCCGAGCACACATTGATACGACGAAGAAGTAGTAAGTAGACAAAGAAGAAGATGAGCTGCTAATGCTGCTAGCCAGTTAGCAAAAAGTGTGTGAATGGTTTTGCCATAGACATAATATATCTGTGGTTTTGTCAAGCACGTAAATACTGTCTCTCCTCTTCTTCTGTGTGACAAGCGAGTGTCAGAAGCGTAAGTGCCGCAGCACCATCTTGTGTACCGGGAGTGCATCTACTGAATGTGCACGTTCACTCGGCGCATTGCCAGTGAAAATTGCTTGGGTGTGAACACTCAAGACGCGCCGAAAAACGGCACGAAAAACGCTGACGATAAGCGCGTGCGATATTCGTCCCAGTGTGTACAGGCCTTTACAGCTGTCGAGATGAACAAGTTATGAGTAAGTGTTGATAATACCATTATTTTTAGATATGTTCCTATCATATGGAAAGCGTCAGTGACGCACATTGAGTACACAGCGCAAACAAAGACACAACAGCAGTAATCGAATGTAATCCAGTTTATTGTGGGAATAGCTGGCTAGCCTAGCCCAGATACCCTCACGCTTACCCCCCTTCTGCTTAATCTCGTGCCGCATAAGGCGCCTCCGCTGTGGGCCAGATGCAGTACTGGGGGTCGGGGATGTAGGAGGCCGACCGGACAGTGCAGCCCGAGCCTCGGCGTGTGTGAGGTTTATCTCTAAAGATGTAACGACTGTATGCACATTGTAGAACCGATAGATGCGACGAGGACGTACAAAAACACTGACTCACAAGATAGAAAACACGAAAACACCGTTCTGTCGGGAGAGAGAGAAGCCGCAGTGTGTGCACGAATAATAAATAACTAGCTAGTAGCTACACATAAGAAATCACTGATCACAGATCAGAAGGAACTGAAAAAAGACTTCTGTTTTCATTTGTACATCCAAACACTGAGAAACTGCCAGCATTCACTCGTTCACAAGCAATGATGCACTGATCTCTCGAGCGTTTGCATGGGTGTGCCAGATTCTCTGGGTGGAGGAAAGAGAGGTAACTGTTCCTGCTTGGACGTCAAACCAGGAGACTTTAGGATTGGCTCGTCTGGCCTGTCATTTTCTCAAAGGCAGAGAAAGACAGCCAGAACTCGGGTTTACACCGATCAACATTTCTATCCACTTGGGGACAATATGAAGCAGCTCGCTGTAGTCCCTACCAGCCATTTGTTGTAGTCCGTAAAAAGCGATTTCTTTAATTAAAATATCTCCCTTTGCTTTGAATTTTGAGCGTTGTAACTTTGCAGATGTTGTTCATGCTCAAACAGCAACATTACACACTAACTAAAGTTAAAAAAGTGAAATCATAATCAAGGACCCCTTTAATAAATCATTAATATAAGGGTGAAGATGTCAATTTTCCTAAGATGGACATCACTTTTGCCCCCAACCCTATATACTAAACAATCTACTGGTGCCCGACTCACTCACCGGCTGCATTTGGCGTCCAACAAAATTTCTTCAATCTTCTTGATGATCTCCTTCATGTCTGACTGCCCTTTCTCCTTCCATGTGTCATCCAGAATGGAACCGCTCAGCTTGTCAGATCAGTACAGTAAAACAATGCAAGTCAACGCCAAAAGCATAGTAGTGCATTATTATCTGATTAAATTCATTAAATGCTTGATTAAATTAAAGGTATTATTCCATATCAGTGTTTTGAGTTGTCTGGAAATTTCAAAGTCTTTGTTTATGTCAGGATTACTGTCACTAATGATCTTAAGCGAAGTCCTGAGGTCACTTGACAACAACCATTTACTGCAGTTACCCTGTATAAGAACAGGAATATTTCAAACCTTGAGTAATCTGACAGCACACATTAGATTTGGGTCATCTGGGTGAGAGAATAATGTGTTCAAAAGATCCTTCAGCGCTGCCAGTAAGACATCAGCTCGTCCTGGTGTGCCTTTCCCACTTTTCACCTGAAAGACATTAAAGAATTGAAATATAAAATTGTAGTAGATCACATATTTGGGCAACAGAATAAAAACACAGCTACAGTTGAATAACAAGCTACAAATCTGAAAGCTGTTTTTGCATTTTTATCTATAATGTAAAAATTACAAAATCTGACTTACGAATTCAAGCATATATGGCAGGTTTTATATACTAGGTTATGCAAAGGAATAGACATGAAGGGTTTTAATTGGTTTAAGCTTTAGCATTACATAATTTTCAGTAGGTCAAGCTCTGCCGAGGTTTATTTAGTAATGATGAGCGGCTGATTGACCAGGGTTAGTTAAATTAACTACATTTAACTAAACTAAAACTGTTAAAAGAATTGTCAACTGAAAAAAATTAATAATCAAACAAATACAAGATGGAAAAAATTGAACTAACTGAAAATGAGAAATAAGTTTAACTGAAATAAGTTTAGGTTGAAGCACAATAAATACAATTTTAATCTGAACTAAACTGAAATGTAATAAATAAAACCTAAATCATAATATTTAAAAATAATAGTATCAGTATAGTTTTATTTAATGCCATGTCAGCATCTGTGGCTTACTCGTGGCAAAAACTGAATTAAAATATTATAAGAATTACATATATATATATATATAATAAAAACAAAATAAACAAGGAAACAGAAAAAGATACAGCAATTAATATTATACAAGATTTTTAACATTAACATATGATACAAATTCTAAAACCTTTTCTGGTAAGGTAATAAATCCTTAAGTGAGCTTTATTTAAAATAAAAAAAAAATAAAAAAAAAAAATATATATATATATATATATATTTATATTTATATATATATTTATATATATATATATATTTTATATATATATTTATATATATATTATGTATATATATATATATATATATATATATATATATATATATATATATATATATATATATATATATATATATATATATATATATATATATATATATATATATATATATATATATATATATATATATATATATATATATATATATATATATATATATATATATATATATATATATTTTATACATAAAAAATATGATCAGAAAATCAACGTGCCTAATAATTCTGCACTCCCTGTACAAAATACAGAGATATACAATTTTGACTGGCATTTATAGTAATTTATATAGTAAATATATTAGTAGTATAGATTTTATGTCGGCATCTGATCTTCATGGCAAAACTGAATTACAAAAAAATACAGTACGTGTAGAAACAATGCAAATGTACTGTGTGTCTATACATGAATGAAGCGTGCGATCAGTGATCGAGAGCGCACGCATACACTACCAATCAAAAGTTTGGAAACTGTACTATTTTGATTGTTTTTGAAAGAAGTCTCTTCTGCTCACCAAGGCTGCATTTATGTTATTAAAAAAACAATAAAAGCTCTAATATTGTGAAAAATTATTAAAATGTAAAATAACTCTTTCTATTTGAATATATTTTAAACTGTAATTTATTCCTGTGATCAGAGCTGAATTTTCAGCATCATTACTCCAGTCTTCAGTGTCACATGATCCTTCAGAAATCATTCTAATATGAGGATTTGCTGATCAAGAAACATTTATGATTATTATCAATGTTTAAAGCAGTTGTGTAAAAAACATTTTTTAGGGTTCTTTGATGAATAGGCACCATTCATCAATGGTGCGCACCCGCACTAATCTAATCTACAAGACTTCATCAAGTAGTCTATGCACGCACTCTCTGTGTGTGTGTGCATGTGTGAGAGATATACTCGATAATGTCAGATCGCACATCGTTAAAACAACAACTACTATATTTTCATAGACGATATATAATCGCACACCCCTAGCCCAACCCCTAAAAATAACTCCACACCATCACCCCCATCCACCAAACTTCACACTTGGCACAATACAGTCAAGCTAGTACCGTTCTCCTGGTAACCGCCAAACCCAGACTCGTCCATCAAATTGCCAGATAGAGAAGCTTGATTGGTCACTCCAGAGAACACATCTCCACTGCTCTAGAGTCCAGTGGTGGCGTGCTTTACCCCACTGCTTCCCACGCTTTGCATTGCACTTGGTGATTTAAGGCTTGGATGCAGCTGCTCGTCCATGGAAACCCATCCCATTCCATACAGCTCTCTATGCACTGTTCTTGAGCTAACCTGAAGGCCACATGAAGTTTGGAGGTCTGTAGATATTGACTCTGCAGAAAGACTTCTGCGCACTGTGCGCCTCAGCATGCGCTGACCCCGCTCTGTGATTTTACGTGGCCTACCACTTCGTGGCTGAGTTGTTGTTCCCAATTGCTTCCATTTTGTTATAATACCACTAACAGTTGACTGTGGAGTATTTAGTAGTGAGAAAATTTCACTAATGGATTTATTGCACAGGTGGCAACCTATCACGGTACCACGCTTGAGTTCACTGAGCTCCTGAGAGTGACCCATTCTATTTGCGTGTGTGTGTGTGTGTGTGTGTGTGTGTGTGTGTGTGTGTGTGTGTGTGTGTGTGTGCCGGGAACTGACCTCCAGGTTAAGGTAAAGCTCCCCCAGAAACAGCACATATGAGTGAAACTTTTTCTGGGTCTCTGGATCTCCTCTCACGGCCTGCTCCCTCCGGTCATACTCAGTTCGACACCTACACAAACACCAAAGAATGGAGTTTAAGGATAAATGAAACTTACAAAAATGAGAGTAAACAAAACTGAAAGTGAAGGAAGTACTGTGTCTATTAATGGGTAAAGCTACAGTAATGTCTTCAGCTAGTCAGCTTGAGACCCTTTCTAAACTGGTTATATCTCTTAAGCCTAGTGAATGTTTTATTATGAGCAGAAGGATAACCATATTCATCCGCACACTCACGCAGAGCCAAAGCACAACCAAAACAATGTTTGTCTGCAAAATCCATGCAGTTTTGTTTTTTAACCGTTAGAGGGTTTACCTCTGCAGCAGGAGCTGCCGGAAGTTTCCGCTGTGTGGAGTGAGACGGATTTGATGAGACAGATGGTTACAGAGCCGCGCACCAGTGTAGGCGAAGTTAGTGATAGACGTGGACTGTGGAAAACAAATACAGCACTGATACATGATTTGAGATATACCAATTACAAAATGTAATAACGGATTATCCGTAATATAAAAATACCCAAGGTGTTACAGAGGCCGTCTCAGGTTACATGCATGCTTTTTCAACAGAACAGACAATGAGCATGCAAAACTAAATTAAAAAAAGACAATTTTGAGTAAAGTTCATGCAGCTTTCTGTCATTATTTAGATTTCATATTATACATACACACTGCCGTTTGAAAGGTTGGGATACGCACGTTTTTTAATGTTTAAAAGGGGTCATGAACTGGCTTTTTAACATTTTTTATACTGTTGTCTGAGGTAAACGTATGACATTTGCATGGTTTTTACATTCAAAAACATCATAATGAATAAGTAATAGGCTATTTTCTGCCCTGGTTTTGAGCCTCTCTCATGGAACGCTCGGTTTTTATGGGCGTGCCACACTGAAGACATGGAAGTAAACGCTCACTGCTATGATTGGATAAGCTTTGCATATTATAATGAGCTTCTGCTCCCCCGTGAGGAATTGTTTTGAAAGCGTGAGGGAAAACGGCAACCGGAATGATTCGCCCACAGGGCTCGCAAAATGTCTTTATCAAACAAACACAATGATTTATCTCTCACCCACCCGCAATTAATTGGAATGTTATTTTTTATTATTTATTCATTATGGCCCACCCAATCGGTGGATAGAACCGCAAACCGTGCTTCACTAACACACACACACGCACACACGAGCCTCACTGCAGAGTCAGACAAATCAGTATTATCAAAACTTCCGGGATTGTATTTTTCCTTCAAATATCAAGTCAAGAGAGTGAACAACGCACCTCAAGAAAGTAATGTTATTTCACTATTTAAGATAGCCTGTCAGTAGGCTGGTGATACGTTTTGGTAGCCCTGGCCCATACATGTGCGAGTCTGATCACGAATCACAGCACAATGAACCAACAACACCTCAAATAAAGGATTCTCCAGCCTGTTATGTTCAATTAGACACGTACACATCATCAAACTATCTGTAACAATGCAATACTATCACATATAAAACACATCACATAAGTGTGTTGCTTCATTCATTCATGTAATCTCATCCGTTCTGCAAATCCAGTCTCTTGTTTACAAACGAATCCGTGGAGAAATGAAGGAACAACGCGCAATGTCTTCCCCATGTGAGCTGGATATTCATTAAAAATAAAGTTCATCCATGCATTCATAATATTGGAATCCGAATGAAGCTTATGCAGCATGTTTATTGCTTGGAAGTTCCATAACATGTCAGGCACGAATCGGTGGGTGGGGCTACAGAATTAGGCATTAGTTGTCTTCGGTTAAGGCAGCGTTTCACCACACTCTGATGTCACAGGGACGCACATTCCCAGATCAAGCGTTTGCTGAGCCAGCTGTCAACAAGGAACAAGGAAGTTTTCAGCTCTGAAACTTCTGCTGAAACAGGATATTCTTATATTACCATGACCTCTTATATATCAAAAGCTCAAGGGAAAGTTGATTTCTCAATTCATGACCCTTTTAAAAGAAGTATCTTGTGCTCACCAAGACTGCATTTAGTAGATTAAAAATACAAAACAAACAGTAATATTGTGAAATATTACAATTTAAAATAACTTTTTTTTATTTTAATATATTGTAAAATGTAATGTATTCCTGTGGTCAAAGCTGAATTTTCCGCATTACTCCAGTCTTCAGTGTCACATGATCCTTCAGAAATCATTCTAATATGATGGTTTTCTGCTCAAGAAACATTTATGATTATTATCAATGTAGAACAGTTGTGTACAATTTGTTTCAGGATTATTTGATGAATAGAAAGTTCAGAAGAGCAGCTTTTATTTGAAATATAATCTTTAAAATATTGTACACAACTGTTTTCCACATTGATAATAATCATAAATGTTTCTTGAGCAGCAAATCATCATATTAGAATGATTTCTGAAGGGTCATGTGACACTGAAGACTGGAGTAATGATGCTGAAATTCAGCTCTGATCACAGGAATAAATTCCATTTTACAATATATTCAAATAGAACAATATATTCAATAAAAGTAAATAAATGCAGCCTTGGTGAGCATAAGAGACTTATTTTTAAAAATCTTACCGATCCCAATATTTTGAACGGCAGTGTGTGTGTAATACACATATATATATAAATATACACACATATACTGTACACATTTATATTTTTAAATATATTCTCTTAATAGATATATATAAACATAAATAATTATTATAACATAAACTGTAATAATTTTTGTTCTGCAATAGTTTAAGAATATATTTGAAAATACATTTGGAGAATATAATTTAGTATTGTACCAAAGTCAAAAAGTTTGATATGAAGTTTTGATTTAAAAGAACAGTTCACTCAAAATTTAAACATCTGTCATAATTATGAAACAACATGAGGGTGAGTAAATAATGCTGAAAAATGAATTTTCAGGTGAACTATTCCTTTAGGATGTGCACTCTGACAGGTTAACAACACACTAGGGATGAAACAATTACCGGTTTCACGATAAACCACGATACAATCTAGTGACGGTTAGTAATATCGTTTAAAATTTAATTATCATTAAAACCACGTGTGATTATCACGATTTTGAAAACTTGCGGTAAATCTTGTCCAGTCAGCGTCAGTCTGGTGCAGGTGCAGCGCAACGCTGTTTTTTGAATGAGAAGAAATGGCAGAAGGCAGTGACAGCACTCGGGGGATTGTTCAGCCCTCTAAAAGGACCAAATCTGAGGTGTGGTCATATTTTGGCTTTTACAAAAGTCCTGAGGGAAACTTAATCGAAGATGGTCACCCTGTCTGCAGAACATAGTATATGTATATTGTAAGTATGTGTATATTGGTTAAAGCTGTGAGAACCACACTCACATTGTGTAAATTATTTATTGTTTATTGTAGAGTTTACTGTGCTGTGAGTAATTGTGGGCGCATCAGTGTAATCTGATGCTGCTCTAAATGTTGTACATGTCATGTCGTGACTACTATGTTGCTCGGAACTGCACCAAGAATTTCACCTGCTGTTGCACTTGTGTACATGGCTGTGTGACAATAAAGTGATTTGATTTGATTTGATTTGACATGCCAGAAGAAAGTCGCTGTAATAGGAGGAACACTTCAAATCTGCGAACCCAGGGCAAGTGGACTTTGACCTCACCAAAACTACGTCTGGCAAATAATAACGTGACGCGAATAAACAAATTCAGACAAGACTAAGGTTACATTTAAAGGGTTAGTTCACCCAAAAATGAACATTCTGTCATTAATTACTTACCCTTATGTCGTTCGACACCCGTAAGACCTCTGTTGATCTTCGGAACACAAATGAAGATATTTTAGTTGAAATCTGATGGCTCTGAAAGGCCTCCATTGGCACAATGGCACGGTTCACTCTCAAGACCCTTAAAAGGTACTAAAGACGTCGTTACAAAGTCCATCTCACTACAGTGGTTCTAAAATAACTTTATGAAGCGCAGAGAATAGTTTTTGTGCGCAAAAAAACCCTAAATAACAACTTATATAGTGATGACGATTTCAAAACACGGAATCATGAAGCTTCGAAGCGTTATGAATCAGTGAGTCGAATCATGATTCGGATCGCGTGTCAAACCGCCAAACTGCTGAAATTTGGCGATCCAAACTGCTGATTCGACTCACTGATTCATAACGCTTCAAAGCTTCATGAGGCGGTGTTTTGAAATAGTCATCACAATATAAGTCGTTATTTAGGGTTTTTTTGCGCACAAAAACTATTCTCGCCGATTCATAAAGTTATTGTAGAACCACTGTAGTGAGATGGACTTTGTAACGACGTCTTTAGTACCTTTTAAGGGTCTTGAGAGTGAACCGTGCATTGTGCCAATGGAGGCCTTTCAGAGCCATCAGATTTCAACTAAAATATCTTCATTTGTGTTCCGAAGATCAACAGAGGTCTTACGGGTGTCGAACGACATAAGGGTAAGTAATTAATGACAGAATGTTCATTTTTGGGTGAACTAACCCTTTAAATGTAACCTTAGTCTTGTCTGAATTTGTTTATTCGCGTCACGTTATTATTTGCCAGACGTAGTTTTGGTGAGGTCAAAGTCCACTTGCCCTGGGTTCGCAGATTTGAAGTGTTCCTCCTATTACAGCGACTTTCTTCTGGCATGTTCTGCAGCCGTTCGACACCCGTAAGACCTCTGTTGATCTTCGGAACACAAATGAAGATATTTTAGTTGAAATCTGATGGCTCTGAAAGGCCTCCATTGGCACAATGCACGGTTCACTCTCAAGACCCTTAAAAGGTACTAAAGACGTCGTTACAAAGTCCATCTCACTACAGTGGTTCTACAATAACTTTATGAATCGGCGAGAATAGTTTTTGTGCGCAAAAAAACCCTAAATAACGACTTATATAGTGATGACGATTTCAAAACACCGCCTCATGAAGCTTTGAAGCGTTATGAATCAGTGAGTCGAATCAGCAGTTTGGATCGCCAAATTTCAGCAGTTTGGCGGTTTGACACGCGATCCGAATCATGATTCGACTCACTGATTCATAACGCTTCGAAGCTTCATGATTCCGTGTTTTGAAATCGTCATCACTATATAAGTTGTTATTTAGGGTTTTTTTGCGCCAAAAACTATTCTCTGCGCTTCATAAAGATATTTTAGAACCACTGTAGTGAGATGGACTTTGTAACGACGTCTTTAGTACCTTTTAAGGGTCTTGAGAGTGAACCGTGCCATTGTGCCAATGGAGGCCTTTCAGAGCCATCAGATTTCAACTAAAATATCTTCATTTGTGTTCCGAAGATCAACAGAGGTCTTACGGGTGTCGAACGACATGAGGGTAAGTAATTAATGACAGAATTTTCATTTTTGGGTGAACTAACCCTTTAAGGGGGCTTGACATTAGCAACCGCCATTTGCGGGTGTAACGTTATTTCGGCTGCACACTAGCCATTTTGGCGGTTGAACTTATTATAATCTTCTCAAAAGCCGTCTGTTTTAATCGCGTTGCACATTATAACAAATCACACGTGTTTCTATTGAGTTTATGAAAGCAATGTCTCATAATCAGAGGTCGTTCAGATTAGCCAGAGTTTTGTTCAGAGCGCGCGCCGCTCTCACTCGCTGAAATCTGCACTCAAAGCAGAGATGAACGTGCGATGTACGCAGGAGATTCATTCATCATACCGTGATTGACTGTTTCTGTTCTATTTCAGCAGCAAAAACAGTTTCAAACAAACACAGCAGAGCCACAGCGCATCTGATATAACTGGCATAAAGTTGGCGAATTTAGGGACCGTCTCTAAAGTTACACACAACATTGGTAACGTTATACACGTTTCAAACTTCAATAGCATTTGAAGAGAATGACAGTCATAAAACTGACTGTAAAGTGTTCATCTAGGTGTCAGGTATGATGCACACCTTTTGATATTTAATAAAATAAACAGTCAAATCATGAAAATATGGATATGCATTATTTCACTAGGATACTGTTTGGGGCTCTTACACAAAATATGCTAGATTTAAATGCATCATAGCTGAACACGGATGAGAATATTGCTTGAGAATATATTTACAGAGATAATTTTAGAGATTATATTTAAACCAAATTATTATTATGTATACGTTGCTATTGACGACGGCCATTATAAGGAAGTAAATCCCACAGAATAGAATCTAGCTTTAAAAAGTGCAAAGAGCTGCTTTATTTATTTGTTGTTTGTTGATTTTCAAATATAGAACTTGTTGAAATGTTTTAAGTGCGTGCATCTGTTCTTTTTGAACACTCATCTCATTTGAACAAAACCGTGATAATATTGATAACCGTGATAATTTGGGTCACTATAATCGTGATGTGAAATTTCCATAGCGTTTCATCCCTACAACACACAGATCCATAATCAGAAACTCATCACAAGCACACCTGTACGTAGATGAGCTCTACGAGCTCCTGCAGGATCTCCTCAGTAGTGACCCAGCTGTTCAGCGTGTCTGTGATATACTCAATTTCTGACTCAAAGGACCCCGGAGATGAGTTCAGATGGCTTACAAAATCCTGAACTAAATCAGAGAGTGAGGCCTCAGCGTAGTATCCTTCAGACTCATCCGAATACGCATCATCCTATAGAGAGAGAATATTAGACTAACATCCGGGTAAAGAAAATAAAAAATAAAAAAAAGAGCCACATAGACTCACCTGGACTGATGCATAACATCCTGGGACAAACTCAGGTGCGGCAGCAGACAGTTTGGAGTTTTTCACCAGTGCATCTGCAGCACTGCTGCTATTGTGTCCAACATTTGAAAGTACAGGGGATCCTCTATCTGGAAGATGAACAAATGAAGACCTTTATTAATCCATTTAACATTTGTAGTCACAACCTAATTCCCCATCTGCATTATTTCTTAGTCTTGATGACCATTCTAAAACGTGGGAAACAATAATGATAAAGACTTGTAGTGTAGATGCAAAAGCAACCCCAAATAGTAACATCATACAGACGAGACGACTTCTTCACTCAGGTCACATGACAGATTGGTCCAGATTAACCATCTCGCCCACTGACTGATGGTGACCGTATGACCAGCTTTATTCCAAAGACTGCAATAACCTTCATCACACAACATCAAAGTTTACAAGTGTGTCAGATTTAAAAAAGAGAGATCACAAATCAGTTCAACAGAAGAGAATATCAAGTCAACCAAAGATAAATCAAAAAATAAATCTATCCAGAA
>NC_137100.1:60390450-60577950 GCF_949357685.1 Gobio gobio | reverse complement strand
TCCATATTTCCATTTACACTAAGCTATTTTAGTCACTACTGTATTATCGAATAACTTTTACAGTTTAACTGGAACACAACATGGTTCAAGTTATACTTAGCTGACCATAATCATCTTGTAGGTAAATGAAGAGGTGTCATTTCACAAGTTCATTATGGAGTACCGCAAGCCTCAGTATTAGGACCGTTGCTTTTCACCCTGTGCGCGCTACCCTTTGGGAGATATCATTGGAAGCATGGCGTTAGTTTTCATCAATGCATCCATCCATCCATATATTCAGCCATTCTGTATTTATCTAACTTTGCATCTATCCATCTATTTACACTCCTCTGTTTAGTCACTACTGTACAGTAATTGTTTATTTCATAGCTTTTACAGTGTAACTTGAACACATTTTCAATTACTGCCACACACACACACACACACAGTAAAAGACATAAAAAGAATAAAATACCATTTATTATTCCATGTATTGCTTTGACAAAAATTGCAACATGCAAGTAATCACAAAAAGGCAAATAATACAGATATATCTGAAACAATAACACTTTCTCTCTTCACACTGGCTGATTTCTCTGAACAGAACGGCCGATCTTGAGCAGTTCATTAAATCACCCGAATTATGATGACCAGGCCCAAAGTTTGGGCTGCATTGGACAGACAAACAGCAAGCAGTCCTGTATTCATCAGTTATATCACATTATTGTCCAATTATTTCCCATCCTCTCCCTGCTGCCCTCCTTTCTTTTTTTTCTTCTTTTGTTGTGGCGGCTGCGTTTTGGTTTTCTTACTGGCCGGCTGATCTTGTGTCTCTTCTCCTCCTTGCTGTTTCCTTTTCTTGTTTTTCTTCTTGTTCTTCTTCTTCTTCTTTCCCTCCTCTCCTGCAGGGGTTTCTGTGGAGGCTGGCGTTTCGTTCCCCTCCAGTACCGCGGGCTTCTTGCGGTTCTTGCGTTTCTTCGTCTCTGGGAGGAAGCCCTTCTTCTTCTTCTTTGTCGTCTCTTCTGTCTGCTCTGCCTCTACAACTTTCTTCACCTTTTCCATCTTTGGTTTTCTAAGAATGAACAGAAACATTAAATACAGGTTCATTATCAGATGGACGATACTAGCAATATAGTTACATTTTCTGGAAATTCTTTCATTTACTTATTCAAAAACTTACTTTAAAAAGTTACAAAAATTACTATTGTCTATTTTTATTTGTAGCATGGACACAAACCAAAAGATGAATATTCATGGAAAACAAATGATTCTCACTAGCCTGGGGTGCATTTCCCAAAACCATAGTTGCTAACTAAGTTAGCAACTTTGTTGGTTGCAATGCAATTTCCCATTGCCAACGACCTAAGTTGCTAACAGGTTAGCAACTATGGTTTCGGGAAACGCACCCCAGGATGCCAGCCGAACTTAGCCCCGCCCACAACATTTGAGCTCGGGCAGTTCGGTCTGGACTTGATCCGTAGAGGAGTAATTATTCCCGAACAGAAACTGTTCGGACCAATGAAATTGTCAGGGCGGGCTTTAGACGATGATGGACAGATGATAAACAGTAACGTAATCATCCACGTCATCAAAGGCGCTTGGGTTGAATTTGTTCTAATCCTAAACGGAGAACTTGTTCGTATATGCTTTCACCTTTACTATTTCACTCAAAAATTGATCATGTTGGTAAGTACTCTGTGTATCCTTAAATTCTTTTTTTACAACACTGGCAAAGATCGTTTACACTTATCTTTTTCTTCTAACGTTACTTATTCCAGCATTCGTGCAGACAGGGTTGCCAAGTTTTTACAACAAAACCCACCAAATCGCTACTCAAAACTATGAAAAAATGCCATTTGGGGGGTAAAATGTGTGTTATTTTGGCAGGGCTGCCTGCTAAAATTCGCATTCCTGGGTCTGTATATCACATAATTGGGGTCGCTTCAACCCGCGGACATGGAAAACAACCCGCAGACTTGGCAACACAGTGCAGTTGAGTTCTGTTGACATTTGACAACTAACGTTATGCGTCGCTCGGTCACTCCGTTGCTCTGATTGGTTGTAGGTCTATCCAATTGAGGTCTTTCCTGGTTCGGTTGAAACACGCCCCATAAATCACAGCCCAACGGAGCAGTATCAGACTCATATTCTGACTAGAATTGAGTATGACGAAGTCAGGCTAGATTCTCACATAATACAATTATAATTATAAATTATATATAAAATTTATAGCATCACTATTTTTAATGTTTGCATTGCCATTCATCAGCCATTACTTCAGTCTTCAGTGTCACATGATCCTTCAGAAATCATTCTAATATGATGATTTATTATCAATGTTGGAAACAGTTGTGCCGCTTAATTTTTTGGAACCTGTGATAGTTTTTTCAGGATTCATTGATGAATACAAATAAAAAAAAACAGCATTTATTCAAAATAGAAATAATGTACATGTATGTGTATACACACACACACACATGCTCAAAAGTATAATCCAAATAAATGTTAGTAATGTGACTTACAGAATGCCAAATAATTTCATGGCGCTCCAGTATGTGTCCTCCAGCTGTCCTGGTTTCTGCAGGATCCCTTCAGCATTCATGGACTTGAGAATATTCTGAAGGACCTCCAGGTTAACTTGCATCTTCTGCTCAGAAAGAAACAAAAAGGACATTTAAATCACGCACACAATTGAATTGACAAATGAACAAGCACAAGGTTGAGTAAAAACAGTAGGGGTGTGACGAGACCCTTAACTCACAAGACGAGATTGGGTTCACGAGAACGAGACAATATTTTACATAGTATTTTAGCGAAATCAATGATGAAATACACCTAGAAAAATTGTTTGCAGGTGCATTTGAAATGTTTTAACTCATCATCTTGTAAAGAATGTAATTCCAGTTCTACTTTCTGAGTATGAATTATCATATGCAGTAAAAGACAACAAGCACTGTAAAGGTTTTGCCAAAAACTCAACCGACTGGCTTCTCTCCTGTATGATTGTCTCTTCAGACCTTACAACTGCACATGAGCTTCTTTTGACCTCCTAACTGAACTCCTTCCCACAAAATGATCATAGATATTAAGTGCAAACAATAACCATAATACCATAATCAAAGTACTCAATATTTAAAGTGCAAATAGAGACCACATTTTTCTTCACGCATGATACAGAGCTAAGAGATGGTTACGAGATAGCTTTTATATTGGGAGATATTCGCTTGCCTCAGGTAGCCGCTTTCAAACAGCGGTAACGTATTGAAATCGCGTTTGAATGCACGCTCCCGTTTATTTTCACTTTCAATTTCGTGATCGTGCGTACTTTGTGAATAGGGAGCGGTGGTGCTGAATGCGCATTGTAAAATAGAAGTCTGACGCTTCTGCTAGACAACAAATCCTCCACCATGGTCCAGTCCACTAACATGTAACACACACTCAATGCGAGCACTTCACTAACACATAACACACACTCATAACCCTCGCTCAATGTCTTCTCGTCATGTGATCAGTGCTGCGCACTATGTACGACTTGAACCGCTCGTGTTGGATGAGCTGATGGAATTGAAGCGACTGTTATCCACCTGAATTAAATTGTTTTTATTTCTACAAAAAGCAAATCTAGAGTGGAGACGTAATGTAAATGTAGCGTTGGCATATTCTGTCCTAACTTCACCCTCGCACTCCGTCATGACCAGGTCATGACAATATGACATGAGACAGCTTCATTACCTGATTGTGAACCGTTTTGACAAGGTACTGGCAGAGCTCCAGCGCCTTCACCGTCTTTTCACGAATGGTTTTGTTCTTACACTGCACATTTTCAAAACTCTGGAAGAAATAAATAAGTTGTTAGTGATATGCACATGTTCCCTAAAGAGCACTCAAGGAAAACAGTCAAAAGCACTTCTTGGTCAAAATGTTAAATATTAATATAAAGTAAATAAACAACTTGTCTATTTTGAAGGTATTTACCTTGTTGAAAAATGACAGACTGCCAGAAGATTTGATTAATTAATGTTTAAATAAATAATGCTTGTTATTCTGCATTAAATAAAAAAAAATTGCACTACCGTTCAAAAGTTTGGGGTCAGTACGGTTTTTGTTGTTGAAAATTCAGCTTTGCATCACAGGAATAAATTATATTTCAATACATATTCAAATAGAAAACAGTTATTTTAAATTGTAATATTTCACAATATTACAGTTTTTACTGTATGTTTGATCAAATAAATAGAGAGGCTTCTTTCAAAAGCAATAAGAAAATCCTACTGACCCCAGATTTTTGAATGGAAGTGTATTCAGTTTCAATTGGATTTCACTGGAATTGGTGCAACACACGACACGCACACTATGGTTACAGATATTCTCAACTGTCAAAAGATGTTGCATTTTGAGAAATTCAAGCTAAAAGGAAGGAAGCCTACCTTTGCAAGCTGATCTGCAACTTTCTGATGCAGCTCAGTTCTCTGGACATCAGACAGGTTCTTCACATCTTTAGACTGCAGGGCCTTCAGCACCATGTCACATGCCTGACTCTGGAAAATAAAAACATAACAATAAATAATGATTAAATGATCTAGAAAAGGATTATACAGCAATATTCTTGAGATGCTCCAAAATGCCATGACAGATGGATTTTGGATTAGGCTTCTTTTTACCTGCTGATGTTCCCTCAGTCCTCCAGTGATGTTCTCCACAGCTATGTCCAACAGGTTCACACACAACACCTTCAAACACACAACAAATGATCACTTCCGCCCCCATTAAGAGTTTTCATGAGATAGAGACTACATTTTTACATTTTCAAGAACATTTGAGTGGTGTTTTCCAGAGCAAGACATTTAATCAACATTTAATTCTTTGAACAATTCCCAAACCAACTATGAGCAATAGCAAAAGTGATGCTGGCCTTATCAATCTCACTAATAATAAGCCGTCTACCTTTAAATAGGGCTGAACAATTCATCAGAATATAATAAAATCACATATCACAATATGGCTTACTGCGATTATCATAAAAACGGTGATTCAAGTAACTAAATATATTTCCATTTCACAGTAAAGTTTGGCTTGCTTCTAATGTGCATTTGGGAACGTAGTGTGCGTTACAATTTCACCAAATTTGAAGTGCTTATAAACCCGCTGTCAACCAAGGAAAAGCTTTGAGACCTCCATGTGGTTTGCCGCCAAAATAAGAGAATTAAGACAAATAGTATTGTAATTTTTAAGTTGTACTGTAAAATAAAATTTTTATTTTCATTAAATAGTATTTGAAATAGTATTTTTACAAAAGTTTAATCACAATCATAGTAAAAAAAATATTATTATTATTAATGTCAGTCATATTGTTATATAAATCACAATACAATTTTTTTTTGAGGCCAACAAATAAGCACAGCAAACCTGGAGCTCTTAAAAAAACATTTTTTCCCACTATTATTTTATCAGAAAAGATAAATAAGTTAAAATCTAGACCCCCACTCCCCCCAATTAAGCATACAACTGATATTTACTATTGAAGCAGTTTAGACTCACAGGGAACCTGATGAAGAGGTCGTTGAACATGGCTCCGGTGAGAGGGCTTTTCCTTCTCGTCATGAAAGACGTCAACGCATCTCTAAAGCAAGTTGTGACCCTCTCAACATCCACTTTACCCATAAAGTTTGCCTGCAATTAGCACAAAGTTATTTCATCAACCTCATAACTTTGAGATTAGCAACGGTGTGTCAATTTGAGATTGTATATTACCTCTGAGTTCTGTTCGCCCACAACGCCTCTCAACACCTTCAGCACATAGAGAGAAGCACTACAAAACAACAACGCAAGACAAATATAAATCACAATAAACACAAATGAGAGTTTGTATACTACAGGAAGTTGCCTGCAATATGCATAAGCATCAATATCCAACAGTCCTCACCTGAAGTAGTACAGAGACACAGACGAGTCAGTCATTTTCTGGGCTCGACCAATCAGACGCTCAAACATTTCATGAAGCTCCACCTCTCGTCCATCAACTTCTCTGCAGTAATACTTGCCACGACAGAGCTTGTTCCTGCCAATCAGAGACAGAACGACAAACTATAAGAATTGCATGAAATTAAATCAAAAGAATTAGCTTTTGTCATGAAGAAAATACGCAGCATGTTTTCTGTGAGGTTGCACTAAAGGAATTAACCCAAATAAAATAATTTAATAAAATATAAACATTAGATGAAAAACTAAAACTGAAATAAATTAAAAAGTTATATATAGTGATGCACCGATCATGATTTTACATGGGCGATTCCGATACCGATTTTTTTCAAGAAAACTGGCCGATTCTGATACCGTTTTTTTTTTTTTTTTTTTACACAATAAAAGAATGAAAGTATACATGAACAAGATGTTTATTTGGTATTTAACAGGCTAAATTGGCTTTTGGCTAATGAAAACAAGTCCGCAATCTGAAATTAACTGGAAATTGAATTGGAAATTAAAAGGCTGAAAGGTGAAATTAAAGGCAACAACTGCATATTCTGCAATCCAAACAAAGATGTTACTTAAATCAGCATTTGTTTTTAAATTCAGTGTAAAGAAAAAAAGTCTTTACCAGTGAAATTAAATAAAACCAAAGCATATAATTGTTCCAAAATGTTCAATCAAATAATGTTTAGTGCAACGAAAAAAACTAAGATGCTACAGCAGGTGCTTTTTAAATCAAATTAAGTCAATGTAATGTAATAAAGTTAGTCTGTTTTGTTCTCATCCGATCCAACACGTGAGAAGCTGAGCTGAACAAACGCTCACTATCTGCGCTTGTGCAGGGCGCGGAGAGGTAAGCTCGCGCAACTTCAGCTCACGCAGGAAAGCGGCTCTTCATTCCCTTTAGCGCATCTCGTCTCTTCCCTCAGTTCTCCAGTTTCCGTTTGTAACACACGTGACATGTTCGCGAATGATTGCAGTATAGGCCTTATGTGCACGTGGGCGCACTTCCGGAAAAATCGGTAGAAAAATACAAAGAGAGACGATCGCGCGCTAGAAGCAAAAAAAAGGCCAGTTCCGATTTTTGGCCGGTCAACCGGTGCATCCCTAGTTATATAGAAATATATAACTAAAAAAATTTATAAAAAGACAAAAGCACATAAATGTCTAAAACTTAAAGGTAGGGTAGGAAATGTTTTTAAATAAACACTTTGTTATACTGGTTGAAACTCTTCACAGCCTGATAGCAATCAATGCTATAAGTGGTCTAAATATTAAAACATGTACATAGATCTTCTGTTGAAGTCACAGGAACAAAAAATGTTCGTCCAATCATTGCATTCGGTCTAAAGTTATGCAGTTGTAGACAAAGTCGCCGAGCACCAAAAACAACCAGCAGCCGCCTTTCGCAGTTCCTCCTGAACCAAAACAACAAGCTTACGCTGCGTTCGTGTCATAACCGTAATTACAAGATGGCAACCCGTGACGTTCTACCCGGAGCCGTTACGTCCTCAGACTCGGATTTATGCGTTTCGGTGTCAACACTACCAATGCCGAAATGAATCAACAGCAGTTAGGCGGTACAAGTAAGAGCTCTGTAAGTTTACGTTCATTATTAATGTAATTGTGTACTTTGAGACATTAAAGGTCCCATGGCATGAAAATTTCATTTTTATGAGGTTTTTCAACATTAATATGAGTTCCCCTAGCCTGTATATGGTCCCCAAGTGGCTAGAAATGTTGATGGGTGTAAACTGAGTTCTGGCTGTCTCTCTCTGGCTTTGAGAAAATGAGAGCTCAGATGAGCTGATCTGGAATTTTCCTGTTATGACGTCATACCAGGAAAGATTACCTCCCCTTCCTCTGCAACATAATCTAACACTCATTTCAAATGCAAAGATGTCAGCCAATCACAACAGTGGGCGTTTTCACTGAAGTCTCACAGCAGACACGCCCCTTGAAACAGGGCATTCAGCCAGAGGGGTAATGACAGTATAGAAAAAATGCCTTTATTTCTAAATTATGACATTTTTTTATGTAAAAATCATACTAACAATATAAGTACACCTCAGGAAACTTTATAAAATAATAAAAAAAATGCCATGCCATGGGACCTTTAAGTAGTTTAACAGCATCTCTCGTGACACGGTTGTGTGCGTTCATGTGTTTTGGAGGAGGCGTGGCTTTGAAGACGATCTGAAGGGAGGGTGGGATCTTAAGGTTTTTATGGTGCTTTCACATCTCTAGTTCGGTTCATTTGGTCCGAACCAAGGGCAAACAATTATACATTGTAGCATTTTTCAGCTTTTTTGGTTCCTTTTCACACCGCACTGATTGCTTTGGTCCGAACCAGTTGAAACGAACCAAAATGCAGACACATGACAACATCCACATCACTCATTGGCCATGGCGTATTTCCTAAACTGCGACTGCGCGCCCTGGTTTTGTCCCAGGCCATAATCGATTACATTGTTTGTATACACCACAATATGGAAACAATACATTTCTATAATGAAGCGCGGATGCGGCTTGAAAACAACGTTCTAATGCACTGCAAACAGCGAGCAGGCATCGCTCGTCACTTCAAGCGAAGATCGCGCTGTTCTTGTGAGTTTTCTAAAGTTGGGACCTAATATGGTCATCAGACCAAATTTCTATGAGGCTCCGCACCTCCTCACTACTTATTCAACCGAACTAAATGAGGCAGGTGTGAAAGCACCCTTAAAAGTTACCTTGCTATTGCTAGCCTCTCCTTAAAACAAGTTTAAATGAAAACTGAAAATATAAAAATAAAAGCCAATTCAAAATATCAATAAGTAGTATATAAATAATACAAAATAACACTGCTCACTTGAAGATGTCTGCGGCCTTGCGCAGGTAGTCCTGTTCCTGTTGGCTGGTTTCAGAGCTCATGCCGTTCTCGATCACACTAAGCAGCGGCTCCACCATCCCAAGAACCAGAGCACTGCTCCCCTGTTTGTTCAAGAACATATCCACCATGTCCAGTACCTGAAAATATCACCCCAAATTTTTTCATTTAGCCACTGAGAGACAAAACCTGCATGTTTTAACTACATATTTTTTCAAAATCAACCATTCACTTATCAGTCTTAAGGAAGCCCTGAACGAATATGCTGGTTTCAGATTCACCTGACCCCAATCGGACATTTTATTTTTACTAATGGAATTGCAATTAATTACTTAATTACAATTTTTAACACAAAAAACCTGCTAGATGCAATACAACAGCCAAAGTCTGCAGCAGTCAAAAAGCACAACATGCAGATTTAATAATTAAAAAATATATAATTAAAAAAAATTATATTAAATAAAAAAATGTCTAGTTAAAATAAGTCTAAAAATAGTGTAGTTATTAATAAGCTAAACTCAACCTTGCTAATTTATACAGCACCGATAAAATGCATAGTGATAAATTATAATATATATATAAATAGTATGTAAAGCATACAAGTAATTTGTTCTATAAAAGCGGAGAAGAACTACTAAAACAATCAAGACATATAGATAAAAACAGATAATAATAAGATAAGAATAATAAATAAATAAATTCATAAACGAGACATACTTTAATCTTGAAGTCCCGCACGAGGACCTTTTCCTTGGTGATTCTGCTCTTCTCGTCTTTCTTGGCCTGGATCCTATTCTTCTGCTCCAGAAAGAGAGAAGACAGGCTTCCGTCCAGCTTCATCATAGCCGCATCATCAAGTTCCTCGTCGTCACTGCCATCCTGTTCAGTGGCCTAAATGAGAACAAAACATCTGCTACTGGTGCTCTACACTTGTACAGTTATTTATGTTTAAATTGTGAATGAGTTATAAAACAGAAAGTGAGTAAAAAAGCGCTCCCTTTAGAATCACTGACTAAGCTCTTCACATTTGCAGAACCTCGCGTTATGATCAATCAGGGTATCTGCAGGTTTCACCAAGTCAAATTTAAGACTTTTTAAGACCTTTTCAAGACCATTATGAATTAAATTTAAGACCTATATCACGCAATTTAAAAAAAAAAACGTACAAAAGGAAATGCAGAATCACAAAATTACTTGCCAAGCAAATTAATTTATTCAAATTGAACAAAGTATTAGTAAACTTGCACTTCATAGCTCAATCCCACCAGGATTAATATACAAACACACTACCAGTCACAAGTTTGAGAACGGTAAGATTTTTTAAATGTTTTTACAGAAGTCTCTTCTGCTCACCAAGGCTGCATTTATGTTATTAAAAATACAAAAAGCTGTAATATTGTGACAGTTCTGTTGTGACCGTTCTCTATGTGAATATATAGAAAAGTGTAATTTATTCCTGTGATCAAAGCTGAATTCATCATCATTACTCCAGTCTTCAGTGTCACATGATCCTTCACTAATCATTCTCATATGAGGATCTGATGATCAACAAACATTTATGATTATTATCAATTAGGCTTGCTACGATAGTCGGTGTTGCCGGTGTTACCGGTGTCCAGACTCAACACCGGTTACATCACTTGCCCACCGTGGCACCGCCCACCGTCTTTTTGATTTTTTTTATAGTAATAAAATAATTTAGTTCAGTTAGAGAGCAGAAAATACAAATAAAAACTGAACGTATCTGCTTAATAAAGCAGGATCCGACCGTGAGTCTCGGCAGCGGCAGGAGTCATTCATCAGATTTAAGAGTGAGGAGCTGACTGAGATGATCGCGGAAGATTTGGTTTCAAAGCGAAACGTAAAAGCGCCTATTTAAGGGAATTTGTCATTTGTTTTGTTGTTGTGTTTTTCATAAAAAATAATAGGCTAATGAACCCACAATTCAAGCAACCCGCAGCCGAATTGGCGCTAATTCAAAACCGAAAGTAAAATGTGCACGGCCGCACAGAGCGCGCATTGTTTAGCCTACTTTCGCCTGGCTCCGCAGTGCGAGCCTCCGCACTACGCTGACTGCGCGCATTTATTTTTGCCGCGCACACCGAGTATAAACAAGACTTTACGGTAGGGCTGCTCGATTATGGAAAAAATCATAATCACGATTATTTTGGTCAATATTGAAATCACGATTATGTAACACGATTATTTCACATGACTTTGGGAATGTGTTGTATTTATTAAAAATACACCTTTCAACAATTCAATTGAAATTGTAACATTTGTTGTACTTTTTGAACTATTAAAATAAATAATATAACATATATTCAAATCAAAGTATAAAAGTATTCACATAAAAATGATAACCACAAATAAATAAGATCAACAATATGGTTCGGCTATGCTTTTCAGGTACATCTAACATTAGTTTTCAGGTACAGAAATGTGTCAAATGTAAAATAACATTGCATATTTGAGTGCATAAATTAAAGATTAATCCTATTAAACTTACAAAAGCTATTCAATCAAGAGCGTTGAGTGATGTCCTTGTCTTTTGTTGTTTGACATTAAACAGACAGCAGTAAAGGCTACTGCCTCTTTAAGACCTAATGATCGGATATGCGTCGACTGTATAAAGTTCACTTAAGGCATATACAGACTATGTATGCTAGAATACTCATCAAGATGGACATGTTGACATACGTTTTGTGTGAGTTTGTCCGTTCAAGAGCAAGACTTGAAAGAGAACTCAATATTTGCACGCTGAGAGACGTGTGCGCGCTCTCGGATGAGCGCACAGAGATACATTTTCTCACAGCACGCGCGGCTTCTCATTCGCGTCTTCTGGCACTAAACCCGGGTGATGACGGTGAAAACGACTGGTCATATTCGAAAATATGGCAGCACTCGCATGCATTGAACAAAGTTTACAAAGAGAGAATCATTTGAAAAATATGAGGGGGAAAAAGGACGTTTACACGGCACCCCTGCTCTCGTCAGTTTTTGTTTCTTTATTAGATTGTCATAGGTCACTCTGTTTAATTTTCAAGTGGTTAAACAAATTCGTGGTGTTCCCTTCCGTTGCAGCCACTACCATGTAGCAAATCTTGCACGTAGCATGTTTCTGCTCGTCGTCTGATTCCTCGAAGCCAAACTGTTCCCAGACAACGGAGTTGGTTTTGCCTTTTTTGCTCACCAAACGCTGCTGTAACTGCCCTCCTTCTGCCATCTTTACTCGCGCCGAGTTTTTAAATTCCAGCGGATGATATGCACACGAGTCACGAGACTCACGACCTGAGAGAGATTTGTGGCTTCGGGAGGGGCGGATGAGTGCGTGCGCGTTTCATTCAGAACGCAAGACAAAATAAGAGTGTTCTTGCAAAACTGAACATGGCAAAATAATCGTTTTTTCTCGATTGTACTATTTTGGTGATCGTTGGGAGGCAAAATCGAAATCGAAACCGAAATTCGATTAATTGCACAGCCCTACTTTACGGACGAACTGTTATTCATTCATGGCGTGCATCTCAATCATAGACTGATCAATGCTTGATCAGTGCCCTGACTACTGAACTAGGGAACTGATTGAGACGCACCCATGGCCTCACAGAGCGCGCATTTACAGACGAGCTGTCATTCACGGTGTTTGCGCACTGGCGCGTTTTCAGTTCAGAGCGGTCGTGTGCATGTTACTTTCGGTTAGATAGAATTAGTGATTTAAAAGCCTCCGCCGGTGATACCGGTATTACCGGTGTTGTCACACATCAATTAACCGGTGGGGACATTTCCTCACCGTCACATCCCTATTGTCAATGTTGAGCACAGTTGTGTAAAAAAATTTTTTTTTAGGATTCTTTGATGGATAGAAAGTTCTAAAGAACAGCTTTTATCTGAAATAGAAAGTAAAAAAAGGATTTCTGAAGGATTATGTGACTCTAAAGTCTGGAGTAATGATGCTGAAAACTCAGCTTTGAATCACAGAAATAAATTGCATTTTAAAATATATTGAAAAATAAAATTGTTCTTTAAAATTGTTAAAATAAAAAATAAAAAAATAATTCACAACAATACTGTTTTTGCTGTATTTTGGATCAAATAAATGCAGCCTTGGTAGGCAGAAGAGACTTCTTTAAAAACATTTTTAAAATCTTACCGTTCTCAAACTTTTGACCGGTAGTGTGTGTATGTATATAAATTATGTGTATGTAAATTACTGTACACTCGCGCGAGCACAGAATCCGCGGCCAGTCTGACATCGGTCCGTGTGTCAGTAGCGAATGAGGGGTTACATCGCTTTTTAAACTCTTTTTTAGTGCTATCGGGCATATCATACTTTTATTTGGTCATTATGCGAGACAGCAGGTAAGAAAGATTCGCCTTCGCTTTCACGATCGCGGAACTGGAAGAAATGGAGAACTGTCAGCTGAAGAATAAAATGCGTTTGAAGTGTCTGTGGTACAATCCAAAAGAGACCCGCGCCAATAACACGAAAGCTGATTGGCTGCTATATAAGATGCATGTTGGTCTCTCACTAGCGAAAAAACGAACTACAACACACACACAGTCACACACTCTCTCTCTCTCTCTCTCTCTCTCTCTCTCTCTCTCTCTCTCTAAAACGCTGCAGGAGCATTTCAATGAGCAAGAGGTAGCGTTACATGGACGTAGGAAAATTAAGACCCGTTTAAAATTATTTAAGACCTAGAAAGACTTTTTAAGGGCTTCAAATTTTGAATTTGAATTTAAAGACATTTAAGTCTTTTTAAGATCCCGCGGGTACCCTGTCAATGAAGGTGTCTACACTGTCACTATTTACATTGTGTTTACACGTTGTTAGTTATAATGAAATTATTTGAGAGTGTGAAGAGCACAGTGAGTGAGCGAGCTGGAGCGGTATTGAGTGTATGCGCCACTGAATAACTTAAACACCTCTGATTGGTCATAGCATTTGCCGCTCAACAGACATGTCTGTGATTGGCTACAACACTCAACACAGTCAAACATGTAAATAGAAACCTTTGAAGCTCTTCACAGAGCGCTCACACACACACTGGAGCATTTGAAAGTAGCTGTCATACTCGTGAGACGTGCGTGAATTTGGCTGTCTTTCTAAGGTAAACTATTTAACATTGTACACAATTTTACTAAAATGTATATTGTTAGAATAGATATTGCGATCATATCGGTGATAGTCATTGTATCGCCCAGGCCTGCGCTTTGGTAGTGTAAATTAATTTCTTTGTTCATACCAGAGCATTCTGACCCTGCAGAACCTTCATCAACTCCAAACGGAAGTTCTGATCAACCTCTGGTCCTTCCTCCATGGCTTCATCCCCATCATCATCATCATCATCATCATCGTCATCATCTGAGGAATCAGAACCCTCTTCATCCTGATGCAATTAAAAACAGAAAGATAATTTTTTTACATTTTCCAATTTTTTGGTTTCATTCCAAAAATATTCACAATGATCAGTCTCACCTCCTCATCCTCTTCTTCGTCATCTTCCTCTTCCTCCTCTTTTTGTTTCCTCTTTTTGTCTTTCTCATCAGTCACCACAACGCCACTTTCATCCTCATCCTTGTTTGGGTCCAAAACCTAACGAAATCAAAACAGACCTCATTTACTTTCTTAATAAATGATTTTATTTTGCACGGATAATCACATTGTACATTATTTAAAAAAAGTTTTTCATAACATTATTAAACTGTAATCACTTTCACGTGGATGGGGAAATGTAGACTTAACCAATCATAATCACAGACTAACATCCACGAACTGATCAAATCCTGTTAATGTAAAGCCCATTCTTTCCTCTAAAATATTGGCTCAGAAATACATCACATTAAGGAAGCTAAATGCATTGTGGGTAAAGACTTAAAGTTATGAACACAAGAACTGTCTGTTTGTTAGCAAAGACAATGAAGAAGCTCTTTTAAAACTCTCATTAACAGAATCTGTAAGTAAACTACAATTAAAACTATTAATAATTGGGTCACACTTAGTTTAGGGTCCAATTCTCACTATTAACTACATCTTTTGTCTCAAACTCCTAATTACGGCTTATTAACAGTTAGTAAGGTAGTTGTTAAGTTTATGTATTGGGTAGGATTATGGCTATAGAATATGGTCATGGAGAATAAGGCATTAATATGTGCTTTTTAAGTACTAATAAACAGCCAATATCCAAGTAATATGCATGCTGATAAGCAAATAGTTCATAGTGAGAATTGGATCCATAACTAAAGATGGCAATTTTAAAATATTAATAAATACTTTAATAGTATACAAATGATACTACAGTAATAAAGCACTGTTCATTAGTCAATAGTCTCTTACGTTCAGGATGGAGCTGAGAGCTCCTTGGGTGATGTGAGGGCAGATACGGCCAAAGACAGATTTACACACACTACGAATGAGTCGACTGGGCTGAGATAAGAGTGACAACAGGATCTCAACAACCACCTCCACCCAGTGCGGCTCCTCATCTGAGCTCTTGCCAGCTGTAACACACACCATTAGTGTATAAACAACAGATTTCTCATTAACAACATCCACAATGAACAAACACACAGCAGGATTTCACAAATCAACCACAGAAGCTGAAAAAATGGCCGCATTTCATTAAATCCATGAACTGCATTGAACCGCTCCAACTTACTCGCTTTCTTCTTTTTGGGTTTCTTAGCTTGAGCTTTCTCCATGCAAGTACGCAAATCATTCAACAGTTCCAAACTTTCTTCTGGAGCCTGAAGAGAGGAAAGAACAACAACATGTGTCAAGATCTCAAAATATAGGCAGTAAAACAGTCTTCAGACTTTTCTGAAATCAGTCCACAGTTGTTCTGTTTGGTTCATCTGGAACAGGAATGTAAAGCACATTCGTTTTTATTGTACTGCATATCCAAAAACATTTGATTAACATTAAAACATTAAGATATTAGATGCATAAACGAACAATAGACCTTATTCACAGCAGCGCAGCTTTGATTTTTAACGGGAATTAAAGCGAGGCTGTGATGGATAGACGTACATCTTTTCAGTGGGTCTATTATTTAATGAGTTTTTGGATTGTTCTGCTGACAAGAGATTTACGTAGCCAAAAAACTACGGGCAACACGAGCTGTGGAAAAAGTGATCTAGGAGCTTTGTACAGCGGATGCTATTGAAAACACGATAAGTCATACCCGTCATGGTTTGGAACGACATGAGGGAAATTAATGACAATTTTCATTTTTAGGTGAACTATCCCTTTAATACTACTGCATTTGACTGCAGATATAGAAAGTGTTGTCACAAATTACCATCTTCGATACAATACTTTGAAAAATATCATATTGCATACATGTTGCATATACCATACCACAAGGAAAACTGGCATATATACCGCCATACAGATAATTTATTAACTCATGATTTTTGATCATTTGGGTAATTTTGTTGTAATAGCTTACACACATCAAATGTAAAAACACTGGATAGTTTTCATTGTAAAAATAAAAATACAGATTACTGCGTACAATTAAAGTTACAAAAGATATTCAGTCAAGAGCAGAGAGCGATTTTCTCGCTGTCTTTTACAGCAGGTTTATTAGGCTGCCGCCACTTTAAGAGCTTATGCAGCGTTACACAACATGCGTTTTCTCTATTTACGTTCCAAAACTGACTGTATTTACCTGAATACTCCGCATGACAGGCATTTTGACTATTCGGTATGTATTTAACTGGTTAAGACACGAAAAAGAAGTCAACTTGGTACTCCCGAGTTATTTGAGAGGTGGCTTTATGAGAGTGGTGCCTTTATTAGTGGTGCACACAGTTTTGGTGTGAGTGTGAAATGAGGGAATGACTAAAGTTATGTGTAATACCAGCACTATTTAACCGGAGCGAAGGAGACGAGTGAGTGAGAGGAGGTGGTATCAGTGGTATCGATACTTCAGAAAAGGAGTATTGGAACAGTTTCAGATATTTCAGTATCGATACATATCGAAATATCAATATTTGGTAACACTTTACAATAAGGTTCATTAGTTAACATGAACTGCACTTATAAAGCATTTATTTATGTTTGTTAATGTTAATTTCAACATTTAGTAATGTATTATTAAAATCTTGTTAACATTAGTTAATGCACTGGGCGTTGGAAGAACAGATGGATTTTTATTAACTAACATTAACAAAGATTAACTACTGCTGAACAGATGTGTTGTTCATGGTTAGTTCATGTTAACTAATGCATTAACTAATGTTAACTAATACAACCTTATTGTGAAGTGTTACCCAATATTTTTGACAACACTAATAGACACTTTTAGTACTTTGCTTTAGTATACTTAGCTTTTATTTATACAATGCAGAGTTTGGGGGGACTGTGCTTTTTTTTTTTTAAATAAATAAATAAAATATTTTATTTGTTTACCTGCATGTCATGTGACCATTGACCGACATCAAAAAACATGAACATGCAAATGTGTAAAATTATTGAAATATTCACAAAATCTCAGAGGAACTTCAAGAAGATATTTTACATCAAGAGGGTTTGGGTGACAAAAAACAAAACTTTGGGAATTAACTAAACTAAACTGATCTAAAGCAGCAGGTATTTATTAAGCCAGGAAGATTCAAACCTTGAACATCTGAATCCCAATGAGAAGGAAGAGGTGCTGGAACGCTGTGTGTTCAGGTGAAGAAGCCTTCTTTGCTTTTTTCCTCAAGGCCTCCACCGATTCCAGCATACTGAACACACACAACACAAAATCACTAAAAGCATCTCACTTTTCTTGTTTACATTTAAAAGATCATATTGTGGAAAACAGCTTTTTTCTTGCTCTTGAATGTATTATGAGAGACATTATTAGTAGTGTTTTGTAGGATGCATCACCTGTCCCAGCCCCGTCTCTGCTCTGAACTGAAGGTCTGAACGCTCTGGACGAATTTGCTCTGGTTGAGCAGCATGGAGGAGTACTGCACCACACAGTAAATCCACATGTTTCCGTCTGCTTTAACACCCAGAATCCTCCTGGGGTTCAGCCCCTCCTCCTCAGGTGAATCTCCTAACACAGGCATTGTGTTCAGGCCCTGCAGAAGACTGGAGGAGATCAAGTATATAATTATTCATTTAATTTAAAGGTGCAGTATGTAATATCGACAGCTAATGGTTGAACTGGGTACTAGAGCCCAAACTCAAAATATTGGAAAGTTGTTTCCCCCAGCCCCCTCCTCCTCAGACTTAACGCTCAAGCAGTTTCAAGCCAGATTGAGGACATGCAACATAAAACAAGCGCAATCAACAATGAAAGGCCACCAAGTTGATTTATCTGCATTTTAATATGCCTCTGGGAATAGAGCTGTTTAGATGAATGGCGAGGATTTTTAATCGGGTAGAATCTGCGATCTCTGACCCAGTTGGTCTGCTCACATCCATGGCTGAACTACGCAGTGTTTTACGCCAACTGGCAACCCGAGGTGTTGAAATACAGAGACCAACAAAAAACAAACAGACATTCCAACACGGAAACACACATCTCAAAGTAGTATAATTGGCAGTAGAATTGTTTTTCAGAGAAACAAGCATGTTTCCTAAATCTCTGCAAAAATATTATTGTATTTTTATTATGGCTGTCGATTTAACACGTTAATTAGATTAATTAGTTACGGTAAAAAATAACGCATAAAAATTATTAACGCATTTAACGCACTTGCCCCGACCCGGACTTATTTAGGTCATAACATCATACAGTTGATTGATGAAGAATATGATGCAGGGCAACAACTCGCTGTGTGCTGAAGCCTATAGAATGCAGTTAGAGTTATCCTTTTTGACTTATCCTCAGGGCGTTTTTACACTGTTTGATGTGGATCCGAGTCAGAGCGCGATTGTTCCCGTCGGTGCACTGTCTGCAGGCTCGTTCTCGCACGTATCCAAGGTAAATCATCAACACTATCATACCTTACATGTGTTTTATTGAACTAAAAACATTGTCATCTGATAAAACACATGCGCAGGATACTTTTCTTGCACGCCCAAATCAGTGTTGCTTTCACATTCATTGAATCTCGGCACAGTTCTAGCTCAGGTTGCGCAACATAACCATTTACATTTACCATTTTCATAAAGAGAACCATTTACTTCAGTCCTGAATCGAATCAAATGAATGAATGACTCAATTAGACATTTACCGCCACCTACTAGCAGTTTCTTATTTAGAGTATAATTTCCATATTAATAAAAACAAACATTTAAGGTATAGTTCACCCAAAATATTTCTTCTGAAGCTACTTTTTGTTGTGTCTATTAGATTTTTTACACAATAATGAATTTTATCGCTTGACAGCCCTAAAATGTATGCTTTAGTACAGTCCAAAAAATTACATACAGCACCTTTAATTTATTCATATTTATTAATTTAATTAAATTAACATTTACATGAAAGAAAAAAAAAAATTATCTGTGTAAAAAGAAATGCTCTTTATAATTTGTGTGTTTTTTTTTGTATGTATTTAATTCTAATAATGGCCATTTATTGGTTATTGGCCATAATTACTGGCATCAGCGAATTAGTCATTAGCTACGTTTACAAGGCCCCTTTTTGCTTTAATCTGAATGAATTCATTCCGATTGATGAATCCGAACGTAGTGTTTACATGAAGCTAAATAAAGTGATCAGGTTGATGTGCACGTTAATTTTTCACAAGTTTCTGATCAGATTTAATCTTTTGACATGCACACACTGCACGAATATAGAAGTTTCCCCACTGTTGTTGCTAGGGCTGCGCAATATATCGAAATATCGCAAATGTACATATCGCAAGGGCACGCAATATCTGAATGATTTTAATAGGCTACTTCAACATTGTGAAATGTGTACGTTTTAGGTTGATGGATATAGCAGAGAATAGACTGAGCACACGACTGTTACTTATGTGACTTGCCTGACGTTAAAAATAGTTATTAAACGCAATAAATTGCGAAAAACAACTTGCAGTCTCGTGCTGTCTGCTGTCTGACACACACACCGAAACGTGCACACAAGCTGTTCTTTTTTTCGTGTCTTGTTACACACTCGAACAGTCAAATACACACACAGTTATGTCTTGACGAGTATTCATGTAAACACAGTCGATTATGCTTTAAGCGAAAGATATCAGTTGGGGAAAGAAATAGATTTTACACACTTAAAGCAATATCGTATCGCATATCGCATTATTAACAAGGATATCGCATATCGCATTTTTCTTCAATATCCCACAGCCCTAGTTGTTGCACACTAACCATCCTCCTTTTCTTTGTTTTAAAAAGCAGACTTAATATGCATCTATTTCGGGTCCTGATTAGAAGTCGACGAGCACATGAAGCGCTGAGCTTGTTTGTATCAAGGAGTAAAAATGTCCCATAACCCGCCCAAAACCAGTCGACTGTAGATTAGAGTCTGAAACAAGGACTAGTGGGATGTTGTCCTGCTCTACTTCACAGACGATGAGTGGAAAGAGAATTTCAGAATGACAGCTCCTTCCACGTGTCATACATCATTACGTTATTTCTATGTCATTAAATATGCGCAGTTTCAGTTTTCAATCTGATCAACATGTCCTCTCGATCGGATTACAAAAGGAATAAATTACCCCTTACAATCTGAATGAAATTTTAATCAGATCTGGGTAATTCATTCTGATTGACGTGGTTACATTAGACTTTTTTTTTTTCTGATTGTGCTACTAGTCCGATTACAATCGGATTATTAGGCTCCATGTAAACGCAGCTAGTGATACACAATATGGGAATATTATATTGATATAATGAAACATGTATGATGTAGAGGAGAAGAACATAAATCAGACCTGTAGAAGGCTGAAGAGAGCATGGCTCGTGTTTGTTGATCTATGGGCACTGAGAGAGCCTGCACCGTCTCAGGGATTTCTGGGGTGGGTTTCTTCACATCAAAGAAGCCGTGGAAGAAAATAAACCTACAGGAGAAAGACATCACAATCCCATTCACTCATGTCAGTATAAATGCCATGAAGAGAGGTCATGTAGAGGTCACTGGTGACATATAAAGAGGAATTACCTAGCCATTTTCATGACGAGATCCTCTTCCTTCTTAATCTGATGGTTTTCCGCAATGAAAGTGAGGCGTGGAACGATCCATTTACGAAACCTGGCAACACAGCCGTCACTCCTACAACATGAAGTAAAATAGAATAAATATGAAACTGACATAAGAAAAATGCATGGGAAGTGACAACATTTTTTAATTAACCTTGAATTAAAAATGAACATCGATACAAATTATCAAATCATTATTAAAAATATATATTTTTCACCATTTATTTATTTAATTAAAAATAATAATAAATATCTTCTATTTCTATCAAATAAAAACTATTGTTATTAATTATAATATTTTAATTTGATAAAATAAAAATAATACTATTATTATTATTAATAACTAAAACTATTAAAAAAAATCTGTAAATTGAAATAAAATAAAAACATTAGATAAAAAACATTAGACATTATTAGAATTAATAAATATAAATTAAAAGGTATATATGTATATATTATATACATACATACATACATACATACATATATATATATATATATATATATATATATATATATACACACACATTATTTTTATTTTTTTACTAATAACAAACACAAAAGCACAACAAAACTACTAAAAGAATTATAAACAAAAACTAAAAGCCAATTCAAAATCTTAATAAAAAAAATATAATTGTATATAAATAATATTAAAATAAAACCGACTCGTGAAAAGTTATGATCTGCTTTGTGGAAATCCTAAATCCTCTAATCCAGTGGTTCTCAAAGTGTGGTACTCAGGCTGCCTCTAGTGGTACGCAGAGGAATCACTAAATAAAGTAATGTTAAAACCTACAGTCTATGGTTAAAACGCAACACTTTTTTTTTTACATTTAAGTACAGTACCATTTTAATTAAATAATGAACCTGTATGTAAGCACAGTGCAGTGTTAATATACAAACTGTGTATTTACAATGTTAAAGTGGTTGATAACAATAATTTCTTATTAGGAATAAACTGCCTCGTTTTTTAACTGTACAGAGATGTAGCTGAATAGTTAGGCCTACCACGCTACTGTAGTTTAATGTTGGTCATTATGGTGGTACTTGGAGAGCAAAATATTTTCTGAGGTGGTACTTGGTATAAAAAGTTTGAGAACCACTGCTCTAATCTTAAGGACTTTACAACAGTAAATTCTTGGAAAAAATGATGTAAACTCACTCTAATGCAGACTCTTGGTTTCCTTTCTGTCTGCGGGTGCTGAAGTCCAGACATTATCCAGCTGTGGCTTGCAGAACGCGTCCATCAGCCACTCCACGTACTGCTCCAGCGCAGACGGAACATGTGCTCCAGAACCTTCAGTAGGACGGGACCACAGGGTAGCCCTGGTTGGTGAGCTGGGTGAAGCTGAGCATCACTGAGAGCTGTTTGTCAGCGTCAGGGCAGCCCTGCATGAACTCGCTCACGTACTTCTCCATTTCCGGAGCAAACTTGAATCGGTCTGGCAACTGAAGGGAGGGACACACCATAAGTCTGGGTGAAACACAAGCTTATTGTAGAGCAGCACGATTAATCGTTAAAAGACCAAAGTCTTGATTCAAACAGCCACGTTATCTTATTCCCAAATGACAACAATTCAGCTATGTCTAATAAACCCTTGACAAGCACAATCACAGCAGAACATTTCAATCTTCACAAACGGTCTTATTAACACATAGTATCATTATTTCTGTGTTACAGTAAGTCAAATCATCACATAAGGGCTGGGATAAAAGTATATAGTTCGGATACAAACATTGAAGTCCACGGTAGCGATCAAAGTAAATCACCTTTGAAAGTAGCTTGATACTTTGAATTAAGGGGCCATTTACACAATACTATTTTAACTAACTTTTTGGCCATTCATTTAAACGACAACAGCATTTTGGAGGCCTGAAAACGCTTACTTTTTAATTGCATAAGAATGTACTTTTATAAATAGATGTTTGTAGACAACGCTGTTTATATTTGAGTTAAATTAATGATTTTCCTGCTAACATTGTCATTTATCACATAAAACATACACATAACCAAACATAAAGACAGACCTGTGCGGACAGCATGTGTTCACCGTAATGTCTCATCACATCACCGGACAGCACAAACTCAAGCTGAGGGATTGACAGCAGCGGCAAGGATGCTCCCAGCAAGCGGAAACCCAAATAACTGATAAATAAAAAGAGAGAGAGAGAGAGAGAGAGAGAGAGAGAGAGAGAGAGAGAGAGAGAGAGAGAGAGAGAGAGAGAGAGAGAGAGAGAGAGAGAGAGAGAGAGAGAGAGAGAGAGAGAGAGAGAGAGAGAGAGAGAGAGAGAGAGAGAGAGAGAGAGAGAGAGAGAGAGAGAGTTTCTACATGCATTTCTACATCATATTCTAATAGGTTTTAAACAATTCAGATCAGTAAAAATGTACCCACGATTTGAAATCACATGAATTTCTCAAGACATACCATTTAAAATTAATGAAATATATACAGGTCCTTCTCAAAATATTAGCATATTGTGATAAAAGTTCATTATTTTCCATAATGTAATGATAAAAATTAAACTTTCATATATTTTAGATTCATTGCACACCAACTGAAATATTTCTTTTATTGTTTCAATACGGATGATTTTGGCATACAGCTCATGAAAACCCCAAATTCCTATCTCAAAAAATTAGCATATCATGAAAAGGTTCTCTAAACGAGCTATTAACCTAATCATCTGAATCAACTAATTAACTCTAAACACCTGCAAAAGATTCCTGAGGCTTTTAAAAACTCCCAGCCTGGTTCATTACTCAAAACCGCAATCATGGGTAAGACTGCTGACCTGACTGCTGTCCAGAAGGCCATCATTGACACCCTCAAGCGAGAGGGTAAGACACAGAAAGAAATTTCTGAACGAATAGGCTGTTCCCAGAGTGCTGTATCAAGGCACCTCAGTGGGAAGTCTGTGGAAAGGAAAAAGTGTGGCAAAAAACGCTGCACAACGAGAAGAGGTGACCGGACCCTGAGGAAGATTGTGGAGAAGGACCGATTCCAGACCTTGGGGGACCTGCGGAAGCAGTGGACTGAGTCTGGAGTAGAAACATCCAGAGCCACTGTGCACCGGCGTGTGCAGGAAATGGGCTACAGGTGCCGCATTCCCCAGGTCAAGCCACTTTTGAACCAGAAACAGCGGCAGAAGCGCCTAACCAGGGCTACAGAGAAGCAGCACTGGACTGTTGCTCAGTGGTCCGAAGTACTTTTTTCGGATGAAAGCAAATTTTGCATGTCATTCGGAAATCAAGGTGCCAGAGTCTGGAGGAAGACTGGGGAGAAGGAAATGCCAAAATGCCTGAAGTCCAGTGTCAAGTACCCACAGTCAGTGATGGTCTGGGGTGCCATGTCAGCTGCTGGTGTTGGTCCACAGTGTTTTATCAAGGGCAGGGTCAATGCAGCTAGCTATCAGGAGATTTGGAGCACTTCATGCTTCCATCTGCTGAAAAGCTTTATGGAGATGAAGATTTCATTTTTCAGCACGACCTGGCACCTGCTCACAGTGCCAAAACCACTGGTAAATGGTTTACTGACCATGGTATTACTGTGCTCAATTGGCCTGCCAACTCTCCTGACCTGAACCCCATAGAGAATCTGTGGGATATTGTGAAGAGAAAGTTGAGAGACGCAAGACCCAACACTCTGGATGAGCTTAAGGCCGCTATCGAAGCATCCTGGGCCTCCATTACACCTCAGCAGTGCCACAGGCTGATTGCCTCCATGCCACGCCGCATTGAAGCAGTCATTTCTGCAAAAGGATTCCCGACCAAGTATTGAGTGCATAACTGAACAGGATTATTTGAAGAAAAAAAGAATTTTTTTGTATTAAAAACACTTTTCTTTTATTGGTCGGATGAAATATGCTAATTCTTTTAGGGTTTTCATGAGCTGTATGCCAAAATCATCAGTATTAAAACAATAAAAGACCTGAAATATTTCAGTTGGTGTGCAATGAATCTAAAATATGAAAGTTTAATTTTTATCATTACATTATGAAAAATAATGAACTTTTATCACAATATGCAAATTTTTTGAGAAGGACCTGTATATATTTTTATAAAAACCTTAACTAAATAAATAAAATGCAATTTAACAAAATAACTAAATAAATACCATTAAACGACATTTTAAATAAATAAATGTGCATACATACAGACATTAAAAAAAAAAGTTCTCAAACAATACAAAAATGTTCATGTATTATTATGCAGTAGCAAAATCTTAAACATTCTACACAGTTACATTAAAAAATGATGTATGTGCGATATATGTCATAATAACGTGCAAAATAATCTTTCATCACATGAGGTGAGGCGTTTCAATAAATGGCTGCATATCAGACTCTTATCTTTCTACACATGTAAAACTCACTGTGTGGGTCCAGGCATCTCTGACATCATGCCGCTGAGGATGGCATCAGCCCAGAACATCTCGAAGTTCTCCTCTCGCAGAGACGCCTGCAGCAAGTCCAAAGCCACCGGCGGCAGAACGTTCTCCTTCTTCACAGAGCGAGCAGCCATCTTTAAAACCTCCACTAACCTGGGAGTGGACAACAAAAATATTAATAAAACGATAAAGCACACATAATACGTGCATTTTTAACCTACCATGTGTACCTACCAACATTTTAGCCCTTTCAAAAGAAATCAATACAATCAATTTATAACAAAAAAAAACATTAACAAATATTAGCATGTTTTTAACCTACCCATCTATAAAACATCATTTTAGCTCTTTCAAATAAAATCAACACAAATAAATGATTATTTATCAATTTTATTATAAATAAATTAAAAAAATTAAACCATATCTTAATCTCATTTAGTTCAAATAGTCAATAAAAATAAAATATATAATTTTTCTCTAAAAAAAAAAACATCTCTGAAAAGAGATCAAAAAGGATATTTTTAACACACTCACTTCGGCATGTTGTCTTTAGTAATGACTGTTGTGGTTCCCAATAATTTCTTGAGTTTCTTGGGCTTGAGCACTGAGGGAAACTTCTGCAGGGCCACTAGGAGGAGCTCCAGCTGCTCGGGGGTGTTGAGGGCGGAGGTCAGGTCAGACTTCAGGGCGCTCAAGAGCACCTCTTCAAACACATCCTTCGATGTCTATTCAACAAAACACAGCGCAAAATAAACTTTACACATTATATATACATTTTATTGTTAATGTGTTTAATGTATATAATACAAACTAATAATATTAGTATTACCACTTCTATATTAATTTCAACCCTCTACAATGCGAGTAAAACACTTGCATATGCGAGTAAATCGTCCCTCTGGGCTATTAAATAATATCTATCATTAGCCATTGGCTAATAAATTCTCAGATTTTACTCGCCAGTGTGTGTGTTAGATGCTAAGAATAAGTTTAGCATAAATATATAGTATTTTTACTCACTGAACATTCTGAATGAGCACTTGAGAGTTTCGCTCTAGTCAAGCGATAAAATTGATTTCTCTGCGTCTCTGCAGGCGTCTCTGGAATTTATTTATTTATATATATATATATATATATATATATATATATATATAATATAATAAAGTATCAGTCTGGCGACTAAACAAAAAAATTTACTAGCCCATGGCGATTCTATTGCCAAGGTGTGTGTAGAGGGATTTGTATAATATGTTGTATTATTTTTTATATTAATATTATATAGAATATTATTATTATACGTGTATTATTCAAGCTATACATATTTGTACTGCTATCAGAGTCCTCAAAAGCGCCTTTCAAACACCTTCAATAACTATAAAAAAACACAAAGCAAATAAAACATTATATAAATTAATATATAAAAATAATATTACATGTAATAATACTAGTATTAATATTTAACATTTATATAATAATAAAAATTATTTTAGTTGTTGTATAGTTGTTGTAACATACATATTTTTAAAGGGATAGTTCACCCAAAAAGGGGTGTCATGTCGTTCCAAACCCGTAAGACTTTCATTCAACTTCTGAACACAAATGAAGATCTTTTTGATGAAATCTTAGAGCTTTCAGTCCCTCCATTGACAGCTAACCCTAACGCATACTACTACTTTCAATACCCAGAAAGTTAGTAAAGACATTAAAGGAACACGCTGACTTTTTTGGACTTTAGCTTATTCACCGTATCCCCCAGGGTTAGATAAGTCATACCATTCTCATCTCCGTGCGTGCCATAACTCTGTCTGACGCACCCACCGTTAGCCTAGCTTAGCACAAAGACTGGAGGTAAACGGCTCCAGCTAGCCTACTGCTCAATAAGTGACAAAATAACACCAACATTTTCCTATTTACATGTTGTGATGTGTATAGTTACATTGTGGACCGACGGAAAATTAAAAGTTGCGATTTTCTAGACCGATATGGCTAATCTAGGAACTATTCTCTCATTCCTGCGTAATAATCAAAGAACTTTGCTGCCGTCCCATGGGTGCAGCGGCACAATGATATTATGCAGCGCCTGAAAATAGGCTAACTTCCGTCAACATAACCAAAGTGACAACCTGCTTGCTAGGGCTGTCAACGAATATATTCTAAATTCGAATATATATTCGAATCGTTTTTAAAAAACAAATTTCGAAGGTGAAAATTAATATTCGAATAAATAAAACAATGTGGGGGAAAAAACGCCCGTGGTAGTAGAGGCGTGGCTGTCTGCTTTGCGAGTGGGCGCTAGCGCGCCTGAAGCCTTGTGTACTTTGGCCTGTCTCCGCAGCGCGAGCCTCCGCTGACTGCGCGCGCTCCTCCCCAAACGGACGAGGTGTTTGGTTTATACTTGACGCGCTCGCCGTTGTGCTTTTCTTTGAAACGACAGATGGCGACTCGGAGTAATTGTTCTATAAACTATCAGGAAAAAGCGTCGAGAAGAAGTGGGCTAATGTACACAGGTGATGATATTTATTCTAGTACACTTCACCGAAAACCACACTACAAAAGAATCATGTAAAACGGAACAAAACAAACCTTGATATTACTTGTGACATGAGAACAAAATGTATGTAGAAATGTAACGTTAACTTATACAACTCAATATCTAAATGTTTCCTAATTTCACTAAACACTTTAGTGAGTTTTCACTTAGTTTCGTGAACTTTTCTTTATTAAACGGGCTTTTTTATGCTTTTGTAGGCTCGTTTTGTAAATATAAGCAACTGATTTGTATGTGCAAACTGGACCACCCTTACTTTGCATCGCCCGCCACAAGCTCTCTGTCTTCAACACGACAAGAGGCCATAACGGAGAAATTAATTTTGTTCATTTGTAAGGACATGAGAGCGATCAGTGTCGTGGATGGGGCGGCTTCAGGGAGTTCTGTCAAGCAGTGGAGCCAAGGTAGTGACTGAATAGATATTGCATGAATGAAGGATAAATGCACTGCTTCCACTGGTTTGATTATTTACCGTTTCATGTCAACGAAAAGTTCCATGTTTACCACAGCACAGCTCGCTCAGAGCGTTCAATAATATTTGTTTCAATCACTGAATGAAGCCTGCTAACGTTATATTTGGGACAAGAGTCGCGACGTTATATTGCTTGCACAAAACTCTTGATCAGCTCTCAAAATGTGTTTGTTCATTTAAACCGTTATGCGCAGAGAGCGTGAGGGCGAGAGAGAGTGAGGTCTGCGGTCTTAGCCATTAGTTGATTTACTTGTTTTTGTGTAGGTAATACGTTGTCAAATATGTTTAAACGTAAATAGACTACCTATATAAGTAGTTATGTCTCTTTGTATTAATTTGTCCTGTTATTAACGTGATGCGTGTCATTGATAAAATGCGCAACCAGATGTTCGAATATTCGTGCTTTTTTTAGAGGGAATATTCGAACGTCATTTTTGAGCAATTTTGACAGCCCTACTGCTTGCACAGAGAGCGTGCTGGGGACTATTTTCAGGCGCTAAGTAATATCATTGCGCCGCTGCACCCATGGTACGGCAGCAAAGCTCCTTGATTATTACGTCTCTACTAGATTATTAAAGTAATCCATGTGACTCCAGTGGTTTAACCTCAGTTTTATGAAGAGTGCTTTGTTTGTGCAAAAAACATAATGTACCACTTTATTTATAAAATATTAATCTCCAACATGCATTCACGAGAGCACCACGATGCATGTGTGTTGTTGCATAACGTGTGTTGGAGATTAATATTATGATTAGGATTACTTTAATGATCTCTTTACTACCTTTCTGGGGCTTGAAAGTGTCAGTTGCGTAGCTGTCAATGGAGGGACAGAAAGCTCTCAGATTTCATTCAAAAGATCTTCATTTGTGTTCAGAAGATGAACGAAGGTTGTCAGGCTATCAGCAGACCAAGCTCAGTTTAAGATTGAACATTGGTCTGGGGAGTCTGCTCTGTACTTTCTACAGCACAAGAGGCGTGATAAACGAGCATAAATTAAATGACTCTGTATGCAATTGATCCATCGCTTCTCCATCCATCATCGTGTTAAACCCGTCAATAGCGAGCCAAGTGGATAAGCCAGTCTGTGATTGGTTCCCGCAAAAGTGTAACAGAAGCAGTAGAAATGAATGTAAAGGTTTCTAGACTGAGTTGCGGGGCGAAATCAAATCGCCGACAGATCAGGCTGGGATTACCCAGTCTAGAACGAAGGTCTTCTGGGTTTGGAATGACATGAGGGTGAGTAAATGATGCCAGAATGTCGTTAATCACCTCTGACAGGATGTCGACCATGGTTTTTCTGGGCAGGTCTTTCAGGTGTTCTCTGTACAGGGACAGACTCTGTAGGAGCTGGACACACTCCAGCATGACCTGCGGCTCCTGAAAAAGATCACGAACACAAATGAGTGTTTATATGCATCCCAAATGCCAAAAAAGCATTAGTGATGTAACAATACTCAGCGTCTCTCTTACCTTATGCAGGCGTGTGGACTGAGACAGGGCGAGCACCCCGAAGAAATTCCCAAATGCTGCATTTCTGACGAATTTCTGTTAAGAGAATGAAAGCAGGACAAGAACGATGACCGTGGTTATGACAGATTGATGATTAGGATAATAAAATATGAACAAATGAGGGTTCTGTATAAAATAAAATCAAAACTCACCTTTTTGGCTGTCTGGAGGTTGTGCTTTTCTTTGACACTGTCCAGTGTGGATTTCAGTGAGATCTCCTCAAACACACTCAGCAGCTTCATGCAGAAACAATAACAGTCAATTACATAACTAATGACTGCTATGAGGAAATGCGTGAAGATAAAACTTGAATGGCTGAAAATACCTGAGCGAGAGCCACACTGTGTCCTGATCGAGCATCTTCTCTCGTGTGAGACAGACCATCCACGAGTCTCTTCAGTGAATACTTCAGCTCATCGGACTAGATGAGAGTACAGAACAGAAACACTCAGGAATCATCTATACGCCATCATCTTACAATCCACTGACTTTATTATACAAGGTCACTGGATCTGTTTTGTAATATTATTCATTTAGGGCCATTTTTGTAAACTAATACTGGTATATAGGTTTATAGGCAGACAGACGGACGGATGGATTTTAGGTATATAGACAGAAAGATGGATAGAAGGATGGATGGATAAAAGAGATGTATAGATAGATGGATGGAGTGATAGATTTTAGATGATGGATGGATAATAGATAGATGTATAGATAGATGATGGATGGATAGAGTGATTGATTATAGATGATGGAAGGATAGAGTGATTGATTATAGATGATGGATGGATAATAGATAGATGATGGATGGATAGAGTGATAGATTATAGATGATGGAAGGATAGAGTGATTGATTATAGATGATGGATGGATAATAGATAGATGATGGATAGAGTGATAGATTATAGATGATGGATGGATGGATAATAGATAGATGATGGATGATAGAGTGAGATTATAGATGATGGATGGATAGAGTGATAGATTATAGATGATGGATGGATAGAGTGATTGATTATAGATGATGGATGGATAAGATAGATGTATATATAGATGATGAATGGATGGATAGATGGAGTGATAGATTATAGATGATGGATGGATAGATGGGATAATAGATAGATGATGGATGGATAGATGGGATAATAGATAGATGATGGATGGATAGAGTGATAGATTATAGATGATGGATGGATAGAGTGATAGATTATAGATGATGGATGGATAGAGTGATAGATTATAGATGGATGGATGGATGGATAATAGATATATGTATAGATAGATGGATGGTAGAAGATGGATGGATAATAGATGGCTGTATAGATAGATGGATGGATGATAGAGTGAGGTTATAGATGATGGATGGATGGAGTGATAGATTATAGATGGATGGATAATAGATATATGTATAGATAGATGGATGGATGATAGAAGATGGATGGATAATAGATGGATGTATAGATAGATAGATGGATGGATGATAGAGTGAGGTTATAGATGATGGATGGATAATAGATAGATGGATGGAGTGATAGATTATAGAAGACGGATGGTTAATAGATAGATGATGGATGGACGGATAGAGTGATAATTATAGATGATAGATGGATGGACAGATTTTGGACGGATGGGCAAATGGACAGATTTGAGGGATGGATAGATAGAAACACATTTAAGATGGATGGATGATTTTAGATAGATAGACAAATAGAAGGATGGATGATGAATAGAATGATAGATAGATGGATGATAGAGAGACGGATGGATGGATGGACAGATAGATAGAATGATATATTGTAGATGATGGATGATAGATGGATGGGTCGATGGATGGACAAATGGGCGGATTTTAGAAAGATAGATAGGAGATAGATACGATAGAAGTGTGACAATGGAAAGTATTAATATTTGTTACAGAGTGACAAACTAAAAACAACATGTATACACTCTAAATAATGGAAAAATGTGATTAAAACTGTAAAACCTATTTTTCATCCATAAAAATTCACCCACACACAACAGCCTCATGCAACCCACGTGTTCACATCAACAAGCAAACCCGAGCGGATCAGAGATCAGGCAATGATCGACATTATTACATCGGATTATAGAACCACCGCAACAACAACAAGCAACTCTATCTGAGACCAATAACAGTCACTGATCCACAGTGATCAGCCGACATTAAAACGATCAGAAGTGACACTTCATACCTTCTCGCTCTGCTTCAGGTGCTCAATCAGGTCCTCTATCGCTTTGAGGCGGATTTCTCGCTCGGGTTTCGCGATGTCCCAGAAATAATCCAGGAACTGTCGGTTCTGTTTGAGAATGCCTTTCGCATCGGTAACTTTGGGTCGCGCGGCGGTGTTCTCGAGCTCTCCCATGTCTGTCTGCATCACTACAGCCACGAGACTGTGGCGCACACGTGGGGGGAGGTCGCGAAGACGTTTTCTTCCTGGGTTACTTCCGCCCATGGATTTCAAAATAAAAGTCTCAAACCTTACTGAACTGTAAAAGCTTTTTTTCACCAAAACCAAATAATAAAGGTCATGGAATCGGAAATTTTAGCTATAAATAATTATATTCTTTATAACATTATTGTTTACAATTATTTTATTTATAATTTAAAAATACTTTACTTAAATAATACCACAAACGCATGCCTTTAAATCACAGCTGTTTAAGTATAAATTGTATGTTTTTTTTCTGTTTTATATAATCAATATAATGTAGTATTTTATTTTTGTTTCTGTTATTTAATTTGGATGTACGATAATGTGTTGTCAGTCTATAGTGAAATTCTCATGGACAATTGCCTTATTTATTTATTTACTTATTGTATAATTATTATGCATATTTAAACACACACACATGAATGTATATATTTAAGAAAAATATGTTATATATAAAGTATTTTATATATAAGATAAATTATATAAATATATATACAGTGTATACATGCAAATATTTCTTAAATATATTCATGAAGGAGTGTGTATTTATAATAATTATACACAGTACACACACACATATATTATGAAAAGACAAACTTGTATTTTGGATGTTCAAAATGATATAGAATTAGGCAGAATTTATGTAAGATTTATCTTACTTTAAATGCTTTAAAACAGAGCTATTATTTATTTATTTATTTTATGAAAGTTCGGATACAATAATATTATTAATTAAAAATGTAACCAGTCTTTATATAATTTATTTAAAAGCATTAAACTATTAAAGTAAGATAAAACTTTCATAAATTCTGCCTTCTATATAATTTTGAAAATCATTTTACTATCACTATTATTGTATTTTAAAATAAATATAATATATCAAAATATATTTATTTTAAAATACAATAATACTGATAGTAAAATTATTTTAAGGCAAAATTTATGAGTAAGATTTATAAGTCACAAGTAAGATTTATCTTACTTTAAATATTAAAATACAGTGAGGAAAATAAGTATTTGAACACCCTGCTATTTTGCAAGTTCTCCCACTTAGAAATCATGGAGGGGTCTGAAATTGTCATCGTAGGTGCATGTCCACTGTGAGAGACATAATCTAAAAAAAAAAAAAATCCAGAAATCACAATGTATGATTTTTTAACTATTTATTTGTATGATACAGCTGAAATTAAGTATTTGAACACCTGAGAAAATCAATGTTAATATTTGGTACAGTAGCCTTTGTTTGCAATTACAGAGGTCAAACGTTTCCTGTAGTTTCTCACCAGGTTTGCACACACTGCAGGAGGGATTTTGGCCCACTCCTCCACACAGATCTTCTCTAGATCAGTCAGGTTTCTGGCCTGTCGCTGAGAAACACGGAGTTTGAGCTCCCTCCAAAGATTCTCTATTGGGTTTAGGTCTGGAGACTGGCTAGGCCACGCCAGAACCGTGATATGCTTCTTACAGAGCCACTCCTTGGTTATCCTGGCTGTGCGCTTCGGGTCATTGTCATGTTGGAAGACCCAGCCTCGACCCATCTTCAATGCTCTAACTGAGGGAAGGAGGTTGTTGCCAAAAAATCTCGCAATACATGGCCCCGGTCATCCTCTCCTTAAAACAGTGCAGTCGCCCTGTCCCATGTGCAGAAAAACACCCCCAAAGCATGATGCTACCACCCCGTGCTTCACAGTAGGGATGGTGTTCTTGGGATGGTACTCATCATCATTCTTCTTCCTCCAAACACGTTTAGTGGAATTATGACCAAAAAGTTCTATTTTGGTCTCATCTGACCACATGACTTTCTCCCATGACTCCTCTGGATCATCCGAATGGTCATTGGCAAACTTAAGACGGGCCTGGACATGTGCTGGTTTAAGCAGGGGAACCTTCCGTGCCATGCATAATTTCAAACCATGACGTCTTAGTGTATTACCAACAGTAACCTTGGAAACGGTGGTCCCAGCTCTTTTCAGGTCATTGACCAGCTCCTCCCGTGTAGTTCTGGGCTGATTTCTCACCTTTCTTAGGATCATTGAGACCCCACGAGGTGAGATCTTGCATGGAGCCCCAGTCCGAGGGAGATTGACAGTCATGTTTAGCTTCTTCCATTTTCTAATGATTGCTCCAACAGTTGACCTTTTTTCACCAAGCTGCTTGGCAATTTCCCCGTAGCCCTTTCCAGCCTTTTGGAGGAGTACAATTTTGTCTCTAGTGTCTTTGGACAGCTCTTTGGTCTTGGCCATGTTAGTAGTTGGATTTTTACTGATTCTATGGGTAGGACAGGTGTGTTTATGCAGCTAACGACCTCAAACAGGTGCATCTAATTTAGGATAATAAATGGAGTGGAGGTGGACATTTTAAAGGCAGACTAACAGCTCTTTGAGGGTCAGAATTCTAGCTGATAGACAGGTGTTCAAATACTTATTTCAGCTGTATCATACAAATAAATAGTTTAAAAAATCATATATTGTGATTTCTGGATTTTTTTTTTTAGATTATGTCTCTCACAGTGGACATGCACCTGCGATGACAATTTCAGACCCCTCCATGATTTCTAGTGGAGAACTTGCAAAATAGCAGGGTGTTCAAATACTTATTTTCCTCACTGTATATACTATTTATGTATTTAATAATATCACATTTTAATACATAAAATATTTTATATATTTTAATCTATCAAAATGTATCTATACAATTTAAAATATCTATTTAAACAAAAAAAACATGTCACTCACTGTTAACCCACTTAAAAAGCATTGGGCCTATAACTTACTGTGTCTTTAAATTTCCATGAATGACTGCTGACAGACTGGAATGTCAAGACACATTTGGGTCTGATGTCTGATTCCTCCTGCACGCTCTGAAACTCTTACTACATGGCCAGACTGAAGCAGCATGCCAGGCACTAATAAGGCAGGGCCCCTATAAACCAGGCCTGACCCCCCATAAGGCTTCAATGGGCCACGGCGGCCTCCCCACCCGAGTCACTGGGAAGAAGCCATTAACAACCTGTGTGTCAGAGTCGGCCCCTCCACATAAGCATTCATTAGAAGACTAGCCCCAAGTCTTTTTCCACTTGTTTCTTTAAGCTGGATCACATTATTTGAGTGAGCGCCTTTCGCTCCCCCAATTTTCTAGAGCTATTTAGATAAAAGATAGCAGGATTTAGTTCCCGTTACTGAATGTTTTTTTTATCTGAAAGGAAACCGAACGACTGCTTTTGTAAGTGGATGCAATAGGTGTGAAACTAAACAAATGATTTGATGGAGTCGAGGAGCGAGTGGAAAATGTAATGGTTAGTGTTGAACTTTGTTTTGTGTTTGTCAGTTTCAGCTCACAGTCATTCTGGGCTGTTGTAAGTGTTGTTGTGACCCCACAGCATCCACAACGCTAATGATTTCCAAGTGGAACGGGTTTTGGGAAGTTCACAACATCCCACTGAGATTATCTTTACCATTAAACATTATTATAATGCAAAAATAAAATAAAACCCCTCACTCTCATTACTGTATATGATTTAAATGTAAAATATTTATAGATTACATTGTTGGTTTAGTATTATTTACATACTATTTTACTTTTTTTTTTACTTTTATTTTTATATTTTCAGTTTTTATTGCAATGTTAGTTTTGCCATTTTCCTGTATGTGCTTTTGCCGTTTTTATTAATTAATGTTATTTTTTAGGTTTAATTTGAACAATGTTTAATACTCCTATTTTCGTTTATTTATTTCTATTTTATTTATTATTTCTTTGTTATCCATTTTTATTTATTTTTAGCTTTTCTTTTTATATTTTCAGTTTTTATTGTAATTTTAGTTTAATTTTTTTTTGCCATTTTCTTATATGTGCTTTTGACATTTTTATGAGTTTATGTAATTTTTTAGGTTAAATTTGAAATACTCTTATTTTAGTTTTTTTTCTTTGTTATCCATTTTTAGCTTTTCATTTTAAAATTTAAGTTTTTTATTTCAATTTTAGTAAAATCTTTAGTAATGGTCTTGTATGTGCTTTTGTCATTTTTATTAATTTATGAAATTTAATTCTCACAATTTTTTCTACATTTAATTGTAGTTTTTATTTATTTCCATTTTATTTATTATTTATTTATTATCCATTTTTATTTCAGTATTTTTTTGTCATTTATATTCATTTATGCCATTTATTTATGAATCCGTGTGATGTAATTTTTAGGTTTAATTTGAACAATTTTTAATACTTTTAATTTTAATTTATTTCCATTTAATTTATTCATTTTATTGCTTCAACGAATAGATTACATTGTTGGTTTAGTATTATTTACATACTATTTATTTATTTTTTTAACTTTTATTTTTATATTTTCAGTTTTTTATTGCAATGTTAGTTGAATTTTTTTGCCATTTTCTTGTATGTGCTTTTGTCATTTTTATGAATTTATGTAATTTATTAGGTTTAATTTGAACAATGTTTAATACTCTTATTTTAGTTTTTATTTATTATTCATTTTTCACTTTTAATTTAAAAATGTCAGTTTATTTAAATTTTAGTTAAAAAAAAATTGTAATGGTCTTGTATGTGCTTTTGAAATTTTTATTAATTCTGACAATTTTTTCTTTATTTAATTGTAGTTTTTATTTATTTCCATTGTATTTATTATTTATGTATTATCCATTTTTATTTTAATTTCAGTAAATTTTTTGTCATTTTTATTAATTTATGCCATTTATTTATGAATCCATGTGATTTTCATTTATGTAATTTTTAGTTTTCATTTGAACAATTTTTAATACTTTTAGTTTTATTTACTGTATTTCCATTTTATTTATTCATTTTAGTGCTTCAACTCATTTATCATTTCATTTAGTTTAATGTTAATATTTATATTTATTACATCTTATATTTATATATCAGTTTTATTTCAGTGAATGAAAAAGTTTTTAATAGTTTTAGTTGACAGTAATAACCCTGATTTTTAATCTATACTGGGGAAATTTTGTAATAAATGACTGCATTAATAAGAGTCTAAAGAGAATTATTAGTATGAATAATGGAATCAAATGTTAATGACACTTGTGATTAATCATGAAAAATGACTGGACCTTTATTTACTTTGCAAAATGTTCTTTTTTTTTTTGTTTTTTTGATTTTGAGTTGAGTTGACCTGAACGCTTGTGTGAGATTCACACACATTTGTGCTTCTCATTCCTCCCGTCTGGAACGTGAACATGAAACACGGCACAAGCGGCTCTGCAGGAGGATAACAATATAGATTTTATTTCACAGGAGGTTATCCATTTGATATGCTTTTAATATGTTTTTTTTAGAGTATTTTACTTAAATACAATACAAATAAATAATTTATTTATTTCAAAGCAGTCCAAAACTGAAGATACAAATTTCCCATATACATCCCCACCATCTTTCTCTGTGCGACGCCTGCAGCCTTACAGCCGCTCCTACAAGACGTTCATGTCCATTAGAAATACATGATCTTAGAAATATGATCCTATTGAAGAGAGCTTGAAGGAAACTCTTGCACACATAATCCACAATTACAGAACACTGGGATAACGCACAATGGAAATGAAAGCCCATGCATTCATGAACTTTTCACCTGCACTTAATATCAGCTGGCAGGAGCAGAAACTTCTTACGAGTGCCTGGAACCAAAGAGCAACGAAGGAGCAAGCAAACACTGAACCCATCTCGAAGGAGCAAAGTCTCTCTCTCCATCCCGTCAGCATTACAGAACAAAAGTCACAGCATTATGGGTAAGAAGTGTGTAGCTGTGTTCTTCCTGCGGGTTTTTCTCCCACGCAGAGGCCTTCCATGAGCGCTCAGACCTACAAACATCTGTCGTTTCTTGTTCCTCCACTCGGCGGATGCGTATGTGTTATACCCGTTCTCCTCGATGCGCTCCTTCAGACGGCAGTTTATGCCATAGTTTCTCTGAAACACATGAAACAAAGAGTTTGTTACATATCCTGCCAGGAAAACCAGGTCATGCTGGTTTTTGAAACGTGCTTGTCCAACATGGTCTGGTCTATCAGCTCTGACTACACTTAAAAAAAAAAGGTAAACCTTTCAGTAAACAGTTCTTAAAAGAACCATTTTTTAGACATAAATACACTCATGAATCATCTAGACCCGCTTTGACCTGAATAACCTGGTTAGGGTTATCACCCAGCCTATGTTAAAGGTGCAGTGTGTAATATTTATGAGGATCTACTGACCGAAATGCAATATCATTTCCATACCTAAAGACCTTACATAATGAACCGTTATGTTTTTATTACCTTCGAATGAGCCATTTCTATCTACATACACTGTGGGTCACCTTACAGTGAAGTCGCCATTTTGTGCCGCCATGATTCTACAGTAGCCCTAGAAGATCAAACTTCTCTACAGAGCGCTAGTCACTCTCTGTTCTCTGCGACATCTTTGTCCTGTGTCTGCCACCGTAGCTTCTCTACGTGCTTCGTAAGGGAGGTTTCAATTCACAACCTCACCACTAGATGCCGCTAAAATGTACACACTGCACCTTTAAAGGGGATGTTGTATTGAATACTAAAATCAGTGAGCTATTTGTACATTTTCTCTCAAAAAAGTGTAGACACATTGACTGTGCATTAGGAATCGCAACCAGTCTGACACAGCAACAATGGAGTGAGTTTGGGGCGGGGCTACGTGTTTGTTTGACCAATGACGGGCAGTGCATCACACATCACCTTTTCTTCAGAAGGCATAAGGTTTTCAAACTTGGACCCCCAGATATTAAGAAGAATCCTTTGTAGAACTCCTCAAATATAAGCTATATCTTTTCATGTATAAAGCCCTATTTATATTGTGAAAAATAACAATAATATAAATATGTGTAAAATATTATATTTTTTAGGCTAAACAAACTATGTCTGACAATAATATAATACAATAATTTAAAAATAATTAATAAATTAAATTAATTTTATAAAATATGTATTAATAGTCTAATTTATTAATTAAAATTAGATTTTATCTATTTTTTTATTTTATGGAAGCTTATTTCCGCCACAGAATAAAGTTTATATAGAGTTTTTTTTCTTGCAATTACTTGATATAAAGTTGTAATTGTGAGTTTATTTGGAGACATTCTGAGAAAATAAATTATTTTATAACTCGCAATTGCAAGCTCACATTTCATAATTCTGAGAAAAAAAGTCAGAATTGTGAGATATAAACTCGCAATTGTGAGGAAAAAACATTTTGTTCCATGGTGGAAACAAGCTTTTATTTTATTTTATTTTATTTTATTTTATTTTATTTTATTTTATTTTATTTATTTTATTTTATTTTATTTTATTTTATTTTATTTTATTTTATTTTATTTTATTTTATTTTATTATTTTATTTTATTTTATTATATTATATTATATTATATTATATTATATTATTTTATTTATTTTTTTTTTTTTTTATTTATTTTTTTTTTATTATATTATATTATATTATATTATATTATATTATATTATATTATATTATATTATATTATATTATATTATATTATATTATATTATATTATATTTTATTTTATTTTATTTTATTATTTTATTTTATTATATTATTATTATTATTTTTTTTTTTTTTTTTTTTACTATTTTATTTTATTTTATTTTTTACAACAGCACCCTCTTGTGGCTCTTTAAAGATCCCCATAACCCCAGTTTAAATAAAACCCTGGACTAAAATGCAAGTGTATTCTTCTGGACACTCACCGCTCCATACAGTTCTCCCCTCTTATTGAGAGCCAGGTAAAGGTTACTGCCAAGACCTCTGATGGCAACGATCCCAACATCCACTGACGTGATCTCCAAAATACCTGAAATACACAACACAGTTATTATAAGAATACATATGGAAGAATAATATGGAATTTAGTTGTAGTTAGTTTTTGAAACAATCTGCATTGTAAAAAGCACTATATAAATAAAGGTGACCTGACATTTTCTTCAGCAATTGTAAAAACATAAAAAAAATTCCGGTTGTGCTTTAAATCTTCAATTAAGAATAACATTTTTGGGGAACAAATCAAACAATGCGTGCATGTGCGTGTTTCTGTGAAGAGGTCAGAGGTGAAATTACAGTTTTGTGTGACCTTTGTTCACTTGCAGGTTTTAATTCAATTGTCAACGCAACACAGCGAACACACACACACACTCTCTCACACACATGGGAGCATGTGACTCCTGGTTATCAGACTCTGATAACCCCAGTGGCTGCGGGTGTGAACCCTGGGGCTGGAGTTGCGGGGGGTTTGCCGCGGCTGCCCTTTGATCAGCCTAAAAGTGTCGAAAGATGCTTCTATCACGACAGCTAAAGTTGCCCCTCAAAACAGTTCTGCTGCCCCCCTACGAAGAGGAAGACTGGATGCTTCCTCAGTTCTGTGATTATACTAAAACACTCCTGTTCACTGTGGCTACTTTATCATCTGAGAGAGTCTGCGTGGCATTGGGTTACGTTAAATGTGATGTCGTGGTGTTATATGTGATATTGTACATCAGTGAGCACATCACTAATGCTCAATATTTGTGTTTTTCTTAATTATCGGTCTCAGTTTTATTAGGCTGTTAATGAATGCAGATCATCAGCCCAGCGGAAAATTAACTTGGTCTTTAAATGAGAAAGACATTTGATGAGAATTTTTTTGTTTATATTTTGTATTTATTTGGATGGGACAACGTATATTGATGAATGTCCAAAATAAATTGACGTAAATACACCGGATTTAGCAAAGTTAATTTCCATCTGTATATACACAGTATAAATATATGAAAAAATACAACCCCAAATCAGAAAAAGTTGGGACAGTATGGAAAACGCGAATAAAAAAAAAAAGAAGTGATTTCTAAATTTACTTTGACTTGTATTTCATTGCAGACAATATGAACACAAAATATTTCAAGTTTTGTCTGGTCAACTTCATGTCATTTGTAAATATGCATCCTTTCCTGTCATTCAGACATGCAGCACATTTCAAAAAAAGTTGGGACAGGAGCAATTTAGGGCTAGTAATGAGGTAAAATGGTTAAATAATGATGTGATTTGAAACAGGTGATGACAACAGGTGATTGTAATTATGCTTTGGTACAAAAGCAGCATCCAAGAAAGGTCTAATCCTTTAGGAGCAAAGATGGGCCGAGGATCGCCAGTTTGCCAACAAATACGTGAGAAAATTATTGAAATGTTTAAAAATAATGTTCCTCAAAGAAAGATAGGAAGAGATTTGGATATTTCACATTCAACAGTGCATAACATAATTAAAAGATTCAAGGAATCTGGAGGAATTTCAGTGCGTAAAGGACAAGGGCGCAAGCCTAAGCTGAACAACCGTGATCTCCTATCCCTCAGGCGGTACTGCATCAAGAATCGTCATTCATCTATAAGCAATATCACCACATGGGCTCAGGACTACTTTGGCAAACCTTTGTCAAGTACCACAATACGTAGTTACATCCACAAATGCCAGTTAAAACTGTACTGTGCCAAAAGGAAGCCCTATGTTAACAGTGTCCAGAAGTGCCGTCGACTTCTCTGGGCTCGGAGGCATCTGGGATGGACCATCACACAGTGGAAATGTGTACTGTGGTCAGATGAATCAGTATTTCAGGTATTTTTTGGGAGGAATTGACGCCGTGTGCTCCGGACCAAAGAAGAAAAGGATCATCCAGACTGTTACCAGCAACAAGTCCAAAAGCCAGGGTCTGTCATGGTATGGGGTTGTGTCAGTGCTCTTGGCAAAGGTAACTTGCACTTCTGTGAAGGCACCATTAATGCTGAAAAGTACATTGAGATTTTGGAGCATAATATGCTGCCTTCAAGAAGACATCTTTTCCAGGGACGTCCATGCATATTTCAACAAGACAATGCAAAACCACATTCTGCACACATTACAAAGTCCTGGCTGCGGAGGAAGAGGGTACGGGTACTTGACTGGCCTGCCTGCAGTCCCGACCTGTCTCCAATAGAGAATGTGTGGCGCATTTTGAAGCGCAAAATGCGACAACGAAGACCCCGTACTGTTGCCCACCTTAAGACTTGTTTGCAGGAAGAATGGGACAAAATTACACCTGAAACACTTCATCACTTGGTGTCCTAGTCCCTAAACGTCTTTTAAGTGTTGTGAAAAGGAATGGCAACATTACAAAGTGGTAAATGCTTTACTGTCCCAACATTTTTTGAAATGTGTTGCAGGTCTGAATGACAGGAAAGGATGCATATTTACAAATGACATGAAGTTGACCAGACAAAACATGAAATATTTTGTGTTCATATTGTCTGCAATAATTAATTAATAATTATTATTATGAAATAATGATGAATAATTATGAAAATAAAATAAATACTGAATATATGTATATATGTATATATATATATATATATATATATATATATATATATATATATATATATATATATATATATATATATACATATATATATATATATATATATATATATATATATATATATATTCGCTTGATTCGATTTTCAGTGAAGCTTTGTATCGATGCTTGATTCGTTCTATCAAAATCATGTGACCAATTACGTCCGAAGCTTCGTTTCACACACACCCACGTGACTGCTTCCTACTCTGATTCAAAAAGGTTTAAAATGGTTTTAAAATGCGCGACAGGGGTTGTTAGAACTGTTGTATTGCGCTAGTTTATTGTTGCTAGTTTATTGTTGAACTTTGCCATGGTTCTGAAATGTGGGAACACTTTCATTTGAGTTCGCTTAATACGGTTGATAATATATTTGGCTTTTGTTCTGCTGCCTTTATATATATATATTAGAGGTGTAACGGTACACAAAACTGACGGTTCGGTACGTACCTCGGTTTTGAAGTCTCGGTACGGATTCGGTACAGCAGTTTAAAAAAATTGCTTTTTATTTATTTTTTATTAAACACTGGTTTACTGAGAGAATTGTGTCTGTCCTTAAATGAATTAAATTATAACTAAAAGTTTCTTAAAGATAATGCTGTAAACTATATAGGGAGCCCTTACTTGCACATTATTACTATAATATTAAAGGTTAACAACAGAGCCCAAACTATGAGCCTATATTCAGCTGATATTCATGTTTAGATATAATAATCAACACTCAAATAACACATTGTGTGCAAACATGTAAACTTCAGGCAGTTTTTGCATTAACTCCTAAATCTAATTATGAAATTATGTTTTTTCTCCTATTCGTTGTTGAAATATAATCTTAGTGACTGTCATTTTCATGACAGATTTATATAAACATTGCATTAAATAATCAAGACATCACTAACAGGTTAAGTAGAATTTATATATATATATATATATATATATATATATATATATATATATATATATATATATATAGGCTAATATAGTGCATTTAAATTTAGTGAAAGAATTGATTTCTCTAGTGAATTAACAGCTGTGGACACTGAATGACTTCTGACTCTGAGGTAAATGATGCTGTGTGACATTGTTTACAAGCTGTTTGACTTCTTTCCGCGACTGAAACACTGATTGAGCGATTACACGACATATGATACGTTTCAGTAAGTGTTATCCTCAACATACCTTAAGATATGAATTCATGTTTATTCTTCTGGAGCGATGATCACGTTCACTCGCGTGCGCGAATTGAATTGACGGGCCTATACAGTGATCAGTCGTCACATTATAAAGCGTCAAAACAGCATTTATCGTTTGAATTTCGTGATAAAATGGACTGAATACTCATATGTTCGAGTGGGAACTAGGATTGAAGTGTGTTCCGCGCATAAAACAAGCCGACTGTTAACTGTTAAAGATTGCATTCGGAACCGTTCGGTACACACGCGCACCGAACCGAGAGCCCTGTACCGAAACGGTTCGGTACGAATACGTGTACCATACACCCCTAATATATATATATATATATATATATATATATATATATATATATATATATATATATATATATATATATATATATATATATATATATATATATATATATATATATATATATATATATATATATATATATATATGGGTGAAAACCAGCCTACTTTCCCCCCCCAACTTTGTTCATTTTCAAGTATTGAAAAAATTAAGTGGTTAAAAAATATTGTTGTTATTGACAATTATGTGAACCTATTAAATCTCTCTCTCCCTATATATATATATATATATATATGTGTGTGTGTGTGTGTGTGTGTTTCTTTGTGTGCATGCACCTGCATTTAGTCTACTTCCTTTATTCATAAGTTTCATTTGTTCACAAACAGGAAAAATGTCCACATTCACAATACAAAATGTTATCTTTATTGGTTTGAGTTACTAGGAGAATGCAATGGAACAGATTGTTGTCATGTATTTAATTTATTGATTCATTCATCTATCCATTAATTAATTTTTGCTTCTAAGATAATGGTTGCAAAACATTTTGCGACACAGTGCTTTTCCTCACTTTCACCAGCAGAGGTCCTCATCGAGCTCTGATTTGAAAAGCTTCGAGTAATGAACCTTTTTCTGATACAATTGTGCTGAAAGCTTCACTTGTTCAGAAAGCTTCACTTCGCCATCACTAGTGAATGATAGAGTGAACATGGTTTATAAAGGCTGGGGTAATGAGGTAATGAGGTAATGAGACACAGGTGAAAACAATGAGTGATGATGAGTCCGGGCAAAGGATTATGGGTAATGTAGTCTTTGATGGAATGACAGTCCGGGTTGGAGTGCCCTCTGGTGGTGATCACGGGCACTCACACTGGTGAATTGTGACACATATATAGGCTATTTAAAGGATAAAATAATGTATTTATTTTGGGGAACTATTATTTAACTATTAATTAAATTAAACTAATTAAACTAAATCTCTAATTAAACTAAATTTCTAATTTTCATTTAGTTTAACTTCATGTACTAAAATAACTATATAAAAAGTTTTTTAAAAGACTTTAAAAAACAGCAAAAACACAGAATTAAATTACTGAAACTTAGACTAAAATGAAAGAAAATGGTAAATAGATATAAAAATGAAAACAATTCACAAAAAAACATGATGGATTTGGATGGAAACAAAAAATCTACCTCAAAATTAATAAAAATAATTAATACAAACTATAATAGTAATAGTATAACATTATATAATTTCATATAACATAAAGACAATTTATATATATATATATATATATATATATATATATATATATATATATATATATATATATATATATATATATATATAAATAAATTATAAATTGTCTTTATGTTATATGAAATTATATAATGTCATATTGTCATAACCTAATGAGAATTGGTTGGTAAATTTTCTTTATTTATATGTCTGAATTTCCTCATTTGTTCTCCCTTTAATCCCCTTGATGTTTATGAGAAACAATTGAGATATTAAAAGAGAACTCATTTGTGGTTATTATTTTCCTATTTCTAATCTATTTTTTAATTTTAAGTTTCAAAAGTTCTAAGTAGTTTTCCGTTTTCAACTGTTTATTGTCTAATATCACTTGTGTATCTCACATGTACAATTCTAGACCTTTAGTGTTGTTTAGTGTTTTTTTTTATGGCAATCAATTGTTTTTTCGGTCATGACATAAAAAAATCCAAACAACAACATCAGACAACATTCTGCATGAATGCGAGTGAGCGAATGTGTCCGTATAGCGTCAGAGTGTGTGGACTCATCTATCTGTGTACGTGAGGGTGTGTGTGCGCGCGTGTGAAGTGGCTCCATTGGGGTCTCGGGTTGCAGGTATCAAGTGAGACGGTAAAACTATCTGAGTGCTCTGTGTCCTCTCAGCGCTGGGATGAAAGCATGAAAGGAAGGAACGACACAGACAGGATGACAGTGAGACGGATTAGAGAAGCTTCAATGATCAGTGATCAAAGATGAGAGCGACACCAGGCTGAAGCCTGCTGCAAAAAGCTGAATGAACCTCTCCCACACACACACACTCAGACTCAAACCACCAACAAGTTCATGTGAAATTAAGCACGCCATTAGGCTGCCAGCCATATGTTTGTACCACACACACACCCCCCTACACTAACCCTACCCATCACAGAAAACTTTCCGCATTTTTACATTTTCAAAAAACATCACTTAGTATGATTTATATGCTGTTTTCCTCATGGGGACCACACACACACACAAACCAGAATAACACGGGTAAATCCCAGGTAAAGATACCGTACTAGTACAAAAGTTGACTTAAACCTTTTTATCTAAAGGCTTATGCTTAAACACATGCTAGATAATGCTGTAAATTGTGATTACATATAAAGTTCTTTACAGAACTACTTTTTTATGGATGATTTTGAGCGGATAGCAAAAGAAAAGTAGCCAATAAATGTCCATCAGGATTATTAGTCAGAGCTGGAATCTAGACAAAGAAGAAGTCAAATATAACAGTTTTTGCATGTTTTGGTCACACTGTAAAGCCGAATAAATTGCCTCAAATGTTTTACATTAAGAAACTTAAAATTTAAGTACACAGAACTTGCAGATTTTTCTGTTGTAATCATACATTTGAATTGCTCTGAACTTGAAATATTTGAGTAAGATAATTCATACATTTATCTTAAAAATATCATGTAACCTCAAATTTTTAGTAGTTGACTAGCTTTAACTAGCTACTTTAATAAATGCCACCTTGCTAATTGGTTACACAATGTTTTGGTAGCATTGGCATATGTGAATGAGTACAGCAAAACAATCCATTTAACATTCTGTTCTCAAACTAAGCTCATGCTCCACTCGTCACCAAGATGGTACCAAAAAAAACCCTCCCAATTTTGTCAATCTTGCACAAAAAAAAAACATACTATAACACACTTAACTTTTGAGTGTCATGGCAAAGCATCCTGGGAAATAGAAATCCCAGCCCAGTTTCAGTTAAATTTAAGTTAGTCTAAATTAAAAGAAACAAGTTCATAAAACTCAGAACAATGAAACAATTCAGATGACTTAAAATGTGTCAGTTTTGAGAACACAAAAGAAAAATAATGTTCAAAATACTCATAAAAGTTCATTTGTTTGAACTAATTTGTTTAATTTGAGTTGGCTCTACTCAATTTGATTATTTTGAGCGTTAGGGTGCAGTGCACTATATATTTCCCATACCTCCGTTTGTGTTACTTGACAGTTTTGATGACTTTACTGTGTACTAATATGACAAAAATAGCACTAATTTCAACACCTAGCCTGGCTTTGAAGTTCCATCATGTCAGTGAGGCCACACTTAACTAACCACAAAAGAGAGCTGGGAGAACAAGCCAAGCCATTACAGTAAATGTGTTTGTAATCCCATCTCCATTTAACGCATACAAGCCAAACACCTGCGAGAGCGAGAAAACCCTCAGCAGATGTGGAGCAGCGCACCAGGAGGTCAAGTTTAAACTGGGCCTGTTTGCCCGGTATTTCTTTGCACGCTGTTGTTTTTCCGAGCGCGTCGTGCTCTGCTGCACGTTACTAAACGCTGCGTCTTTGGCTTGCAGTTGTTTGCGCAGACGTGCATTTTCCACAGCGCTCTGCCAAAACTGGCCGTGCTTTATGTGCTGGCGTGATGATGTCTGGTGCCCTTAAAAAAAGCGAAATAAACGGTTGTATTTTCTGAGACTACAAAACAGCATTGCACCAGTCATTGCATCATGCCTATTTGTCAGTGATATCGAGGCGCTTGCGTTGATTTTATTGTGTTGGTGGAGTTGTGAAGCCATCTGTGGAACACATGGCAGCGATCTCGCACCGTACTGGTGGTCTCCTGTACGTCCGGCTTATGCCTGAAGCGTCCTGACTGCTTCCTGCGACAACTACAAAGAGGATGTTTAAAGACATGATAGTAGCCTAGACTATGGTTTATATCCAACAAATAAACCCTTCTGTCATCGCTGATATTTAGTCTTTACTTTCATATAAAGGAATACACAAATGGGCTAAATAAGTACTTCAAAGAAAGCCAGAATTCAAAAAACATGTACATGTTCAAAAAAATGATTTGCCATAGTATATGTTGAAAAATGCTAGTACACTGTAAAAAAGATTTTTTCAAAGTTGTAAATAAGATTATCGACAAAATTATTTCAGTCATATTTAATTCAATGTGTTACTTAAAGGTGCAGTGTGTAATATGTACAGTGTTGGGGGTAACGCATTACAAGTAACTTGAGTTACGTAATAATATTACTTTTTCCAAGTAACTAGTAAAGTAACGCATTACTTTTCAAATTAACAACAAAATATCTGAGTTACTTGTTCAAAAAAGTAACGCAAGTTACTTTTTCACATTAATTTGACTGACAGCTCTCCTGCCCCCATGTTGAGAAAAATAAGTGTAGAGGCGTTGTGTGTAAACATGATGGTTATTGTAGTTCTAGACTAAATGTGAGCATTTATTTATCTCACTTGCACAATAAAGATTCTGTACTCCCCAAAATGATTAAAATCAGTCAAATGCAAAATCAGAGTACTATGCAAACCTCCAATAATTTAATGTTAAATAAAACAACTATTTTTATGCATAATCTACCTTTATATTTAATTTACCAATGTCTTGCTGCTGACCTTTGATTATGAAAATGACTAGATTTTTTTGTTTTTATTGGTAAAACTTTTTTCTCCTGCATCCTGTTCTACCATTATCCAGAATGGAGCTGCGCCCTCTACTGTTCATGCGTGAATTTGCATTTTTACCCCAGCCTGGGGCTTATTATTTCAATTTTGGTATGAAGAGGTTTTTACCGTTGCACAAAAATATAACTTTTTTGTTATCAACAAAAACAAGCCCAGCCCAGGTGAGAAAAAGTAACGCAAAAGTAACGTAACGCGTTACTTTTCTTAAAAAGTAACAAAGTAACTCAATTAGTTACTTTTTAAGGGAGTAACGCAATATTGTAATGCATTACTTTTCAAAGTAACTTTCCCCAACACTGAATATGTATGAGGATCTATTGACAGAAATGCAATATAATATCCATAACTATGTTTTCAGTGGTGTATAAAGACCTTGCATAATGAACCGTTATGTTTTTATTACCTTAGAATGAGCCATTTCTATCTACAAGCATCGCGGGTCCCCTTACAGTGAAGTCGCCATTTTGCGCCGCCATGTTTCTACAGTAGCCCTAGAAGGACAAAGTTCTCTACAGAGCGCTAGTCACTCTCTGCTGTCTCAGACGATGACATTTTTGTCCGGTGTCAGCCACCGTAGCTTCTCTACGTGCTTCGAAAGGGAGGGGTGAGCGGTGGGCAGTTGCAATTCGCAACCTCACCACTACACTCTAAAAAATGCTGGGTTAACAATAACCCAAGTTGGGTTGAAAATGGACTAACCCAGCAATTGGGTTGTTTTAACCCAGCGATTGGGTTGTTTTAACCCCGCAATTAGGTTGTTTTAAGCAAACATTTAACTAGGGCTGCGCAATATATCAAAATTATCGAAATAACGCAAATGTACATATCGCAATATGCATATCGCAAGGGCACGCAATATCTGAATGATTTTAATAGGCTACTTCAACATTGTGAAAAGTGTACGTTTTAGGTTGACGCATATAGCAAAGAATAGACTGAGCACACGACTGTTACTTATGTGACTTGCTTGACGTTAAAAAGAGTTATTAAACGCAATAACTTGCGGAAAAAAACTCCTTGCAGTCTCGTGCTGTCTGCTGTCTGACACACACACCGAAACAAGCCGTTCTTTTTTTCATGTCTTGTTACACACTCAAACTGTCAAATACACACACAGTTATGTCTTGATGAGTATTCATGTAAACACACTCGGTTACGCTTTAAGTGAAAGATATCAGTTGGGGAAAGAAATAGATTTTACACACTTAAAGCAATATCGTATCGCATATCGAATATCGCATTATTTAACAAGGATATCGCATATCGCATTTTTCTTCAATATCGCACAGCCCTACATTTAACCCAACTGCTGGGTTAAAACAACCCAATTGCTGGGTTAGTCCATTTTCAACCCAACTTGGGTTATTTTTAACCCAACATTTTTTAGAGTGTAGATGCCGCTAAAATTTACACGGTGCACCTTTAATAGAGTGGTTTAGGTATGACGTCTGAACCCGGAAGACTAATGCCGCGTTCCAGGCAACCCGTAACCCGTGTTTTTCCAACCTTCTACCCGTGAAAGTGCACCGGAACGGCAGTCAAACCCGTGACTTCCCACCAGTGAACTCGTACTAGATCGATGTACTCCCAGTTACGAGCTCTGACGTCACATAGCCCGCAAAACAAAAATGGCAGCCCATATGGATGCGGTGTTTATGGAAGTTGTACACGTTATTTTCCAAATAACGTAAAATAAAAGGTATAACAGCTTCTCTTGCCCTTTGCTCCGTTTTTTCTCCTCCGTTTCCCTCAAATAAGCAAGAAGTAAGCAGCGTTGGCGATAGAAATGATTGTAAATGAGCATAAACCCTGCCAAACGGTCTGCCATGCTTTGTTTACATCTAGCTATTACAATTCCTTGCGCTCAGGCAGTTTGCCGTGACTTTGCCTGGAACACTACAAAGTCGTGGGTCGTGGTTTGAAGTCGTGACTTACAGACTCAAAAAACCTGCCTGGAACGCAGCATAAATCCCGACTGGTTCCTTTGAGATTTTCCTTTGTGGTTTTATAATGGGGGTTTTCAATTTATGTGTGAAATTAAATTACACACACCCATAGTGAAACCGTGAATTTTGAAGCAGTTATGTTCGTTTAAAAAAAAAAAAACCCAGCAAGCAATGTTACGTTTAAAAGAGGTCTAATAGTCGTCCAAACAGCCTGGATGTCTAGCCTAAAACAAGGCAAAATTTGGGCTGACAGTGAAAATATAATAAACGTCAAACCATAGCCCAAGAATAGACTTCTTGGTCATCTAGAACATGAACATGTCAAAGAAATGAAACCAAACACCTTGTAATCACTGTTGACTTTGCTTACATGATGGAATGGAATGTCACATCACGCAAACTATTTTGGCAAACTGTACCAAATTCAGGGTTATTTTGGCTAGAAGTGGGTTACTCATAGACGGACGATATCGGGTCTATAGTTAACTGAAACGGTGAAATGACGGCTATTGCTTGCTGGGTAGATAAGACTGCTTGGGGTGTGAGTGTGTGCAGTTTACATTGTAGAACAAAACAGTACCGTCAAGTTATATTCACCACAGGCTTTATTTTACTCAGAATCAGCGAAAGCAACAGCGAATTAGTCTTCTGGGTTCTGACATCATACCTGCACCACTCTATTCATTATAAAATTACCAGCAATTTCTAGTGAAAATTGTTGCTACATCAAATTTTTATTCTGTATACCATGGTGCTTTTTTCTTGGTTCCCATCAAATGTTCTTCCAGTAACGTTGACAGAACGTTTGTGCAAAGTTATCTGGAAAGATATCACAAAAATGGTATTTATACATCTGAAACATTTTAGGCCCTATTTACACCTGGTATTAAGATGCGTTTTGGTGGATTGGATCACAATTAATCCGTCTCTTGTCCACTTTCAACCACTCCTGTCCTGATTTCTTCGAGGGGAGGGTCTATGAAGGAGTAAATGTATGGGCTTTTTCAGATCTTTCAATCTAATAGGTGAAATAAGCTCACGCAATTTACATATGAACACGTCCTGAGACGACAGAAAAACACACGGAGAGCAGCAGCTTTCGTTTCTGCCGAATTAAACAGGGCCTTAGTTGGACAATAGTCTAATGTTTTGATAATGTTACTACTGCACTTACCATTTTTTAGATGGTTTAGAGAACATTCAAAAGTCACATTGGTAACACTTTATTTAGACATTCTGTTGGCTATAAGTAATGCGGCATCAATGCATATCAACTAACTCTAATTTGTAGACTGTCTGCTTAATATCTGCTAACACTTTATTGTGATGGTCCCCCAACAGACATTCTAATGACTTTAAGTAACTTTGCAAGTACATGTCAACTTGTTCTACTAACCTGAACCTCATATTCTACTAAACCTAATCATTCCCTTAAAGTCTACTAACACTTAACTAGTGCTCTAATGATTTAGGTGCTACGTTACTCATAGTCCACAGGAGTAACCATCAAATCAAATTAAAATAGAGAAAACAATCCCTTAATGTTATCTCTAACTTTCACATAAACGTCCAATAAAACTGGACTTTCGGCATTCAGAAATAGAAACGTTTTCATAATGAGAATTTCGTTATGGGGATGTTATCAAAACGTCTTTGAAGATTTTTTTTCCAAATGAATATATTCAATAATCATCACTGTCTGTTTGTTTTGCTAATTGGACTTTTTAGCATGTGGGTTAGTTAGCATGATCCCTTATTAGCATCAAACGCTTTTCCAGTCAGACAGACAGCAGACTTTATCAAACAGGATCAGGATACACGTGGGACAGCTTTACACTGGAATCCCCATAAAAGCTCATAAATCTGTTGGAGTCTCTCACAAGGACAGACCAGACGCTGAGTGAAACACCCCCACTGCGCTATAATCATTAGTCTGATTCAATTCCCCAAGACTTTAACATACAATTTAATTCGCCATACTCAATGTAGGGCACGTCCTGATTTTGCCGAGTTAGATGCGTTTCTGGGTCAACACATTTTATTGATCCTGGAACAATTTAGTCCTAATCCTATCCCTATCCCTACCATAAGTTATCCCTAAAATCAGAGGGAAATGATGGTGAATAACACTGATGTAGAAGCTCCTAACACTCGTTGTAAACCTAAACTTGGCATAAACTGTAAACTTGTTCCTCAAATCTGATTGGTGGATTGGAATGTTGTCCCAGGATCCACAAAGATGTCAAGGAACATGTCGCACTTGGTGAAATCCGGTTCTGCCAACGCGCACACCAGCAAAGTTGTCGTTTTCAACGTTGTGTAGAACAAATAATGCTCAAATTTTTTGTGAGACATTCATATCAAACCAGCTTTAATCCAATAAAAATACAATTGGTGTTGTGGCCGTACACATGCTTTTTTCTACAGACAAATTCATTTGTAAAAAAAGAAATGACACTTTTTATTGTTATTATACTTACATATTGTGACATTTCTAAATGTGGCAATGAAACAGGACCAAAATATGTCAATAAATGATAATAAAAGGAAATAAAACTGATTGAACCAAAATTGGAATATTATGCACTGATAAATCATGCACAATAAGGACCATACAGGAAAATTATACAAAATATTTATTTTATTTTATGTTGCTTTACAGGGCAACTCCGGTGAAAAATGAACCTAGGGGTAATTAACACATGGTTACCGAATAGATCGTTCTCTGGGATGCGTTTTCATGAAAGTCGAATGTAAAGAGTTTTATCTCTAAAAACAGATAAGCTTATAACGCTAGTATATGGGGCACAGAATAAGTCAAATTAAATCGCTAGTTAATACCACTAACAAGGCTAAAAATAGCCTCACACTAACACGGTAGCATAATGAGGGTCCCTACATGCAAACTGAAGCATTGAGAACGTTGTAAGTGTACAAACAGTTTAATAAGAAGATACTTTATAAAGACAGAACATTACGCGTATACAGACAGGAGCCATCTTGGAAAACAGTCTAGACAAGTCGAGCCACGGTTGAATAATCCTCCATCTCTTTAGTGTGTATCCTATGGAAGCACTAATCTCTGTTGCGTTCAGTTTTTAAAAAAATATATTTTTAATGATTTATTTTCTCAGTTGCGTTCAGTGCTTTCTTCCGGAAACAACGGACCATATGAGATTCCAAGTCACAGTTCATCACTTAGCACAGTGTTCGTGGCTCGACTCGTCGAGACTGTTTTCCAAGATGGCTCCTGTCCGTCTACGCGTAATGTACTGTCTTTATAAAGTATCTTCTTATTAAACTGTGCTCTTACAAAGTTCTCAATGCTTCGTTTTGCATGTAGGGACCCTCATTATGCTACCTTGCTATTGCATTATGCTATTTTGAGCCTTGTTAGTGGTATTAACTAGCGATTTAATTTGACTTATTATATGCCCCATATACTAGCGTTCCCTTTCGAACGGTCAGTTCGTACTGCGTCTTAAGACGCCATGGGTAGGTTCTCCTACTCTCGAATATACTGAAGTAATTGTAAAATCACGCAGTGCTACTGCCCAGTCAAAACAGTGTCGAGACATCTCGCACGCTATTGGCTGGCCAGTGGGAACTGCATGAACCAATGGCAGAACAGCGTAATCTGAGCGAACCAATGGGCACAAAGCCCGCGAAGCTGAGCGCAAGAGCCCGCGAAAGGGGCATATAAAATACGCTGTAACTGTCAAAAACGTCAGATTAATCTCCTTCAGCGACGATCTACGGTCCTCGCTGATAAACTCGAACTACACCACCTTCACCGTGAATTGACGAGCCTGCAGCGGAATAGCGAACTACCAGCCCGGACGTCCTGCGAGAGTCAGCGGACTGCTGTATTTTTCAGCGCGCTCAAATCGCCAGCGATCCCGCGAGCTGTCACGCCTTTCCCCTGCGCTCTTTGGTGAAACACTACGGTGTATCCTTTTTGTACAATACTGAGAAAAACATATCACTTGTGTGCAGTACTTACCTGCACTAGGAGGATAACCACGAAGGGTGCTTGATCTGTCTGGGCAAGGCCCACGCGGACGCTGCTCTCGCCGGGTCCGGCTGCCCTCTCACTGCGAGGGTATGCCCATTTCCTCCCTCCGTTCGCGGATAGCGCTCTTTTCAGAGCGCGACCCCGGCCCTCGCGCTCTCCCGTTCCCCTTTCCGCCCGAGCCTCGGCGGGAAAGAACGGCGGAGCCAGAGGGCTGAGTATACCGAGGCTAGCGAGTTCACGTCGGCCCAGTGCCCGCGTGACTCGTCTTCACCTCAGAGAGACGTTTCCCCTGTGACGTTCCCTCGATCGGACCTGCTCCCTCCGCTCGACGCCGAGGGCTTGGTCTCATTCGGCGGCAATGAGGAAGACGAATCCGCACTATTACCAATGTCTCGCTCTTCCTCTTCTCTCACTCGGGCCGCGCTAAGAAGCGCGCGGACAGAGAAAGCCAGAGTGGACGAGCAAACTAATGCCGGAGCTTCCCGCATTACTTTCTCTCAGACTGCTGGAGATATTGAGAGCGCGCCTTACGCTACAGGCTGTTGTCACTGCAGCTCGCGCTTCCTCAGCGGCAGCGCGTGCGCCCCTCTCTCTCCCAGCGTGCTCACTATCTAGAGCGCGACTTACGTCATTGCTGCCTCGCTGTCTAGCGCATAATGGCGTCGTGAATGGCGGCCAAGCCCTGCGTCTTTTTCACTCTATCACTTCTCTCAGTCCCCTATTCAGGCGACTGGAGAGGTTCAACAGTGTAGTAAACGAGCCTGTTATGAAACACGCACGCCACACACACTGAAAACACCGTCAAGAGCGCGACTTACGTCATAGCCACGCCCTCTACTGTTACGGTGTACTTCACACAGGGTTGCCGGTTCGAGCCCAGCTCTCACAGGTTTCTCAGTGAGTCTCAATTTAGTGAATGGCGGCCAAGCCTTCAACCACTTCTCTCAGTCCCCTATTCAGGCGACTGGAAAGGTTCAACAGTGTAGTAAACAAGTCTGTTATGAAACACGCACGCCACACACACTGAAAACACCGTCAAGAGCGCGACTTACGTCATAGCCGCGCCCTCTGCTGTCACGGTGTACTTCGCACAAAGGGTTGCTGGTTCGAGCCCAGCTCTCACAGGTTTCTCAGTGAGTCTCAATTTAGTGAATGGCGGCCAAGCCTTCAACCACTTCTCTCAGTAAACGAGCCTGTTATAAAACATGCACGCCTGTACACAGAACGCTGTATTATTGGTGATCCTAATAAACAATTAAGAGTTCTTTCCTCTGTTATGACTGCAGGCAGTGTGTCCCCTACATAGGGTGTACCCCTGCATATAAGCACTGTTAATTCAGCGCTATAGAACCACTCAAAAGTCCTGCTGTGGCCGGATTACCACTACAGACTTACTTTACATTCTCTCAATCCCCTCGGTTCAGGCGACTGGAGATGTAAATATTGCAGTCAACTAGCCTGTTGTCAAACACGCTCGCCTGCACATCAACGCTGTGTTTTAACAATGACTTTACTAAAATACATGCACCTTGCACATAAGCACTGTTCTCACAGATTACTGCTCACGCCGTGAGCGCTCTATATGTAGAGCACGCGCCCACTACAGGTGTGTGCCGCTACACATAAGTGCTGTCTGCACAGTGTCACATCTCTCCCCTCGGCCCGTTTTTGTTCCGGTCAGGGAGAAAAATACTGTTCTGAATGTTTTTCATGCAATGAATGTAAACTACGAGTCCGCTTTAATGCGTGCTCCCCTGCATTCTACCGCCATAAAGGCGAGTTAAAAAATTCCAGCTCAGAGCGAGTCAGGGTTTTTTACAGCCACTACTTCCTTGTTCCCAAAAAAAAAAAAAAAAAAAGATGGCGGCCTCAGGCCCATCTTAGATCTCAGACACCTGAACAAGGCTCTATCAAAAGGCCTTTCAGAATGCTGACATTAAAACAGATCATCGCACCAATCTGCCCGATGGACTGGTTTTTCTCATTGGATCAGAAAGATGCTTACTCTCATATCCAAATTATCCCACGTCACAGACCGTTTTTGAGATTCGTGTTCGACGGGAAGGCTTATCAGTACACAGTCCTGGCATTTGGCCTGTCTTTTCACGAAGTGCATGGATGCAGCTCTCTCCCCCTTAAGACAAGCGGGAATGCGCATTCTGAACTACCTCGACGACTGGCTCATACTGGCCCAGTCAGAGGAAGATATAAAATCTCACAAATCTATGCTACTCAGCCATCTAGAATGCCTGGGTCTCAGAATAAATACAGCCAAGAGCTCATTGCTTCCCAGGCAGAGAACCTCCTTCCTGGGAACGATTTTAGACTCAGCCCAAATGAGGGCGTGGCTATTGGACGAACGCGCTCTGACTACACAGCAGCTTGCATGTTCATTCAAAATGGGAACCAACACACCCCTAAAAAATTTCAGAGAATGCTAGGCCTAATGGCAAAAGCTTCTCCAGTACTTCCGCTGGGTATGAAGCACATGCGCCCCCTGCAGTACTGGCTGAAATCACGGGTTCCTTCCCAAGCGTGACATTCAGTCCAACTTTGGATCAAAGTGGGCCGCGGCTGTGTCAAAGCCCTGGCCCCGTGGTCACTTGGAAACAGTTTCCAGACGGATGGTGGTCACCACGGACACCTCCAACTCGGTTTGGGGCGCTCTGTACGAGGCGAACCGGCCTTCGGCTCATGGTCGAGCACGGAGTCACGGTTGCACATAAACTGCCTAGAAATGCTGGCAGTAGTGCTAGCCCTCAAGACTTTTTTACCACGTCTCTCAGGTCACCATGTTCTAGTCCGCACGGACAACACGACTGTGGTCTCCTACATAAACCGCCAAGGCGGGCTCAGGTCGAGATGGCTCAACCAACTGGTCAGACATCTCCTCCTATGGGCAAAAGGCAAATTACATTCACTAAAAGCAGTGCATGTGCCAGGCAGACTGAACCAGGGAGCAGACATGCTCTCCAGGGGCCTCGTGTCCCCAGGGGAATGGGCCCTCCATTCCTAAATGGTTCAAATGATATGGAGTGTTTTTGGGAGGGCAGAGGTCGACCTCTTCGCCTCCGAAGACAACCGTCATTGCCCAATCTATTTTTCAAAAAGCAAGGATGCGCTGACCCACGAATGGCCCAGCTGCATACTTTATGCTTTTCCACCAGTACTGCTCATTCCCTAGATTTTAAAAAGGATCAGGGAATGCGAGCACACACAGTCCTGCTAGTGGCTCCACTCTGGCGAACCCAAATCAGGTTTCCCGAGTTGATTCAGTTACTATCAGCAGCCCCATGGCCTGTTCCCCTAAGGAAAGATCTCCTTTCTGAGGCGAACGGGACAATCCAGCACCCCCACCCCAAAATTGTGGGCGTTACATGTTTGGCCACTCAAGGGGGGCTCGAGAACCTCCCAGTGAGTGTCCTGAGCACCATCAGTGAAGCTAGAGCTCCGTCTACTAGACGTCTCTATACCCTTAAATGGTCAGTGTTCTCTGACTGGTGTTCAGTCAGGAACTATAACCCAGTGTCATGCGAGATATCACAAATTCTTGTTCCCTTTCGAACGGTCAGTTCGTACTGCGTCTTAAGACGCCATGGGTAGGTTCTCCTACTCTCGAATATACTGAAGTAATTGTAAAATCACGCAGTGCTACTGCCCAGTCAAAACAGTGTCGAGACATCTCGCACGCTATTGGCTGGCCAGTGGGAACTGCATGAACCAATGGCAGAACAGCGTAATCTGAGCGAACCAATGGGCACAAAGCCCGCGAAGCTGAGCGCAAGAGCCCGCGAAAGGGGCATATAAAATACGCTGTAACTGTCAAAAACGTCAGATTAATCTCCTTCAGCGACGATCTACGGTCCTCGCTGATAAACTCGAACTACACCACCTTCACCGTGAATTGACGAGCCTGCAGCGGAATAGCGAACTACCAGCCCGGACGTCCTGCGAGAGTCAGCGGACTGCTGTATTTTTCAGCGCGCTCAAATCGCCAGCGATCCCGCGAGCTGTCACGCCTTTCCCCTGCGCTCTTTGGTGAAACACTACGGTGTATCCTTTTTGTACAATACTGAGAAAAACATATCACTTGTGTACAGTACTTACCTGCACTAGGAGGATAACCACGAAGGGTGCTTGATCTGTCTGGGCAAGGCCCACGCGGACGCTGCTCTCGCCGGGTCCGGCTGCCCTCTCACTGCGAGGGTATGCCCATTTCCTCCCTCCGTTCGCGGATAGCGCTCTTTTCAGAGCGCGACCCCGGCCCTCGCGCTCTCCCGTTCCCCTTTCCGCCCGAGCCTCGGCGGGAAAGAACGGCGGAGCCAGAGGGCTGAGTATACCGAGGCTAGCGAGTTCACGTCGGCCCAGTGCCCGCGTGACTCGTCTTCACCTCAGAGAGACGTTTCCCCTGTGACGTTCCCTCGATCGGACCTGCTCCCTCCGCTCGACGCCGAGGGCTTGGTCTCATTCGGCGGCAATGAGGAAGACGAATCCGCACTATTACCAATGTCTCGCTCTTCCTCTTCTCTCACTCGGGCCGCGCTAAGAAGCGCGCGGACAGAGAAAGCCAGAGTGGACGAGCAAACTAATGCCGGAGCTTCCCGCATTACTTTCTCTCAGACTGCTGGAGATATTGAGAGCGCGCCTTACGCTACAGGCTGTTGTCACTGCAGCTCGCGCTTCCTCAGCGGCAGCGCGTGCGCCCCTCTCTCTCCCAGCGTGCTCACTATCTAGAGCGCGACTTACGTCATTGCTGCCTCGCTGTCTAGCGCATAATGGCGTCGTGAATGGCGGCCAAGCCCTGCGTCTTTTTCACTCTATCACTTCTCTCAGTCCCCTATTCAGGCGACTGGAGAGGTTCAACAGTGTAGTAAACGAGCCTGTTATGAAACACGCACGCCACACACACTGAAAACACCGTCAAGAGCGCGACTTACGTCATAGCCACGCCCTCTACTGTTACGGTGTACTTCACACAGGGTTGCCGGTTCGAGCCCAGCTCTCACAGGTTTCTCAGTGAGTCTCAATTTAGTGAATGGCGGCCAAGCCTTCAACCACTTCTCTCAGTCCCCTATTCAGGCGACTGGAAAGGTTCAACAGTGTAGTAAACAAGTCTGTTATGAAACACGCACGCCACACACACTGAAAACACCGTCAAGAGCGCGACTTACGTCATAGCCGCGCCCTCTGCTGTCACGGTGTACTTCGCACAAAGGGTTGCTGGTTCGAGCCCAGCTCTCACAGGTTTCTCAGTGAGTCTCAATTTAGTGAATGGCGGCCAAGCCTTCAACCACTTCTCTCAGTAAACGAGCCTGTTATAAAACATGCACGCCTGTACACAGAACGCTGTATTATTGGTGATCCTAATAAACAATTAAGAGTTCTTTCCTCTGTTATGACTGCAGGCAGTGTGTCCCCTACATAGGGTGTACCCCTGCATATAAGCACTGTTAATTCAGCGCTATAGAACCACTCAAAAGTCCTGCTGTGGCCGGATTACCACTACAGACTTACTTTACATTCTCTCAATCCCCTCGGTTCAGGCGACTGGAGATGTAAATATTGCAGTCAACTAGCCTGTTGTCAAACACGCTCGCCTGCACATCAACGCTGTGTTTTAACAATGACTTTACTAAAATACATGCACCTTGCACATAAGCACTGTTCTCACAGATTACTGCTCACGCCGTGAGCGCTCTATATGTAGAGCACGCGCCCACTACAGGTGTGTGCCGCTACACATAAGTGCTGTCTGCACAGTGTCACATCTCTCCCCTCGGCCCGTTTTTGTTCCGGTCAGGGAGAAAAATACTGTTCTGAATGTTTTTCATGCAATGAATGTAAACTACGAGTCCGCTTTAATGCGTGCTCCCCTGCATTCTACCGCCATAAAGGCGAGTTAAAAAATTCCAGCTCAGAGCGAGTCAGGGTTTTTTACAGCCACTACTTCCTTGTTCCCAAAAAAAAAAAAAAAAAAAAAAAGATGGCGGCCTCAGGCCCATCTTAGATCTCAGACACCTGAACAAGGCTCTATCAAAAGGCCTTTCAGAATGCTGACATTAAAACAGATCATCGCACCAATCTGCCCGATGGACTGGTTTTTCTCATTGGATCAGAAAGATGCTTACTCTCATATCCAAATTATCCCACGTCACAGACCGTTTTTGAGATTCGTGTTCGACGGGAAGGCTTATCAGTACACAGTCCTGGCATTTGGCCTGTCTTTTCACGAAGTGCATGGATGCAGCTCTCTCCCCCTTAAGACAAGCGGGAATGCGCATTCTGAACTACCTCGACGACTGGCTCATACTGGCCCAGTCAGAGGAAGAAATAAAATCTCACAAATCTATGCTACTCAGCCATCTAGAATGCCTGGGTCTCAGAATAAATACAGCCAAGAGCTCATTGCTTCCCAGGCAGAGAACCTCCTTCCTGGGAACGATTTTAGACTCAGCCCAAATGAGGGCGTGGCTATTGGACGAACGCGCTCTGACTACACAGCAGCTTGCATGTTCATTCAAAATGGGAACCAACACACCCCTAAAAAATTTCAGAGAATGCTAGGCCTAATGGCAAAAGCTTCTCCAGTACTTCCGCTGGGTATGAAGCACATGCGCCCCCTGCAGTACTGGCTGAAATCACGGGTTCCTTCCCAAGCGTGACATTCAGTCCAACTTTGGATCAAAGTGGGCCGCGGCTGTGTCAAAGCCCTGGCCCCGTGGTCACTTGGAAACAGTTTCCAGACGGATGGTGGTCACCACGGACACCTCCAACTCGGTTTGGGGCGCTCTGTACGAGGCGAACCGGCCTTCGGCTCATGGTCGAGCACGGAGTCACGGTTGCACATAAACTGCCTAGAAATGCTGGCAGTAGTGCTAGCCCTCAAGACTTTTTTACCACGTCTCTCAGGTCACCATGTTCTAGTCCGCACGGACAACACGACTGTGGTCTCCTACATAAACCGCCAAGGCGGGCTCAGGTCGAGATGGCTCAACCAACTGGTCAGACATCTCCTCCTATGGGCAAAAGGCAAATTACATTCACTAAAAGCAGTGCATGTGCCAGGCAGACTGAACCAGGGAGCAGACATGCTCTCCAGGGGCCTCGTGTCCCCAGGGGAATGGGCCCTCCATTCCTAAATGGTTCAAATGATATGGAGTGTTTTTGGGAGGGCAGAGGTCGACCTCTTCGCCTCCGAAGACAACCGTCATTGCCCAATCTATTTTTCAAAAAGCAAGGATGCGCTGACCCACGAATGGCCCAGCTGCATACTTTATGCTTTTCCACCAGTACTGCTCATTCCCTAGATTTTAAAAAGGATCAGGGAATGCGAGCACACACAGTCCTGCTAGTGGCTCCACTCTGGCGAACCCAAATCAGGTTTCCCGAGTTGATTCAGTTACTATCAGCAGCCCCATGGCCTGTTCCCCTAAGGAAAGATCTCCTTTCTGAGGCGAACGGGACAATCCAGCACCCCCACCCCAAAATTGTGGGCGTTACATGTTTGGCCACTCAAGGGGGGCTCGAGAACCTCCCAGTGAGTGTCCTGAGCACCATCAGTGAAGCTAGAGCTCCGTCTACTAGACGTCTCTATACCCTTAAATGGTCAGTGTTCTCTGACTGGTGTTCAGTCAGGAACTATAACCCAGTGTCATGCGAGATATCACAAATTCTTGTTTTTCTATAAGAGATGTTGGATGCAGGACACACTCCATCCACACTCAAAGTCTACACGGCAGCTATCGCCGCATCTCATACGCCTATAGCTGGCCAATCAGTAGGCAGACACGACATGGTCATAAAATTCTTAAAAGGAGCCAGGAGGCTTAACCCCCTTCTCCCTCCTATGGTGCCATCCTGGGACCTTCATTGGTCCTAAGAGCACTAAAAAGACCTCCCTTCGAGCCATTGCAGATGGCTGAATTAAAGCCGTTTTCGCTGAAAACTGCCCTGCTATTAGCACTGGCATCTGTTAAGCGTGTCAGTGACATTCAAGCGTTATCCGTGAACGCGTCATGTTTAGAATTGGCCCAGGCGATTCTAAAGTCATCCTCAAACCAGGGCATGGTTATGTACCTAAAGTGCTTTCAACACTGTTCAAAGCACAGGTAATCAATCACTCTCTCTGCCCTCCCCACTTCGGAGGATGAGAGACAGTTACACCTGCTCGGCCCTGTTAGGTCGCTTGGAGCATATATTGAGCGGTCCTCCCACTTTAGACAGCCGGAGCAGCTCTTTGTAAGTTTTGGTGACCGAACTAAGGGACTTCCGGTCACCAAACAAAACCTAGCCAGATGGCTAGTGGACGCGATAGCGTTAGCATATGACACTATGGGCCTCCAATGCCCCATAGGTGTCAAAGCTCACTCCACCAGAGGCATGGCCTCCTCTTGGGCGTGGTCTAGTGGAGTTTCTAAGGGTGACATTTGTAGATCGGCAAGTTGGTCCTCACCATCTACTTTAACCAGATTCTTCAGTCTGGATGTCCCTGCACTGCAGGCACAAGTCCTCGCTGTATGAAAATACTAAGATGGCCTAACGAATATTAGACGGCCTTGTAAGCCCGTCCCCGTCATAAGTTGGCATTGGGGCCTTCATATGCTTCAATGCTTACACATTCCTTATAGTTACCGGCCTCTATGAGCCCAGTAGTATAAGACGTGTGTACATATATATTATATATATAAATGATGTGTCAGTAACTCTAGTCTTGAGCCCTTTCTAATAAGTGTTCAAACTTGAGGGAGTACATATCACTGCGCTTATCATAGCACGGCGGGATTTTACAGGTTCCCATGGCGTCTTAAGACGCAGTACGAACTGACCGTTCGAAAGGGAACGTACTCGGTTACTTAACGTAACCTCGGTTCCCTGAGATAAGGGAAGGAGTACTGCGTAGACGGCCGTGCTATGGCGCTGACTCGGGTGATCGTCGCTTCAGTCGATTTAACCTGACGTTTTTGACAGTTACAGCGTATTTTATATGCCCCTTTCGCGGGCTCTTGCGCTCAGCTTCGCGGGCTTTGTGCCCATTGGTTCGCTCAGATTACGCTGTTCTGCCATTGGTTCATGCAGTTCCCACTGGCCAGCCAATAGCGTGCGAGATGTCTCGACACTGTTTTGACTGGGCAGTAGCACTGCGTGATTTTACAATTACTTCAGTATATTCGAGAGTAGGAGAACCTACCCATGGCGTCTTAAGACGCAGTACTCCTTCCCTTATCTCAGGGAACCGAGGTTACGTTAAGTAACCGAGTACGTTTTTCTATAAGAGATGTTGGATGCAGGACACACTCCATCCACACTCAAAGTCTACACGGCAGCTATCGCCGCATCTCATACGCCTATAGCTGGCCAATCAGTAGGCAGACACGACATGGTCATAAAATTCTTAAAAGGAGCCAGGAGGCTTAACCCCCTTCTCCCTCCTATGGTGCCATCCTGGGACCTTCATTGGTCCTAAGAGCACTAAAAAGACCTCCCTTCGAGCCATTGCAGATGGCTGAATTAAAGCCGTTTTCGCTGAAAACTGCCCTGCTATTAGCACTGGCATCTGTTAAGCGTGTCAGTGACATTCAAGCGTTATCCGTGAACGCGTCATGTTTAGAATTGGCCCAGGCGATTCTAAAGTCATCCTCAAACCAGGGCATGGTTATGTACCTAAAGTGCTTTCAACACTGTTCAAAGCACAGGTAATCAATCACTCTCTCTGCCCTCCCCACTTCGGAGGATGAGAGACAGTTACACCTGCTCGGCCCTGTTAGGTCGCTTGGAGCATATATTGAGCGGTCCTCCCACTTTAGACAGCCGGAGCAGCTCTTTGTAAGTTTTGGTGACCGAACTAAGGGACTTCCGGTCACCAAACAAAACCTAGCCAGATGGCTAGTGGACGCGATAGCGTTAGCATATGACACTATGGGCCTCCAATGCCCCATAGGTGTCAAAGCTCACTCCACCAGAGGCATGGCCTCCTCTTGGGCGTGGTCTAGTGGAGTTTCTAAGGGTGACATTTGTAGATCGGCAAGTTGGTCCTCACCATCTACTTTAACCAGATTCTTCAGTCTGGATGTCCCTGCACTGCAGGCACAAGTCCTCGCTGTATGAAAATACTAAGATGGCCTAACGAATATTAGACGGCCTTGTAAGCCCGTCCCCGTCATAAGTTGGCATTGGGGCCTTCATATGCTTCAATGCTTACACATTCCTTATAGTTACCGGCCTCTATGAGCCCAGTAGTATAAGACGTGTGTACATATATATTATATATATAAATGATGTGTCAGTAACTCTAGTCTTGAGCCCTTTCTAATAAGTGTTCAAACTTGAGGGAGTACATATCACTGCGCTTATCATAGCACGGCGGGATTTTACAGGTTCCCATGGCGTCTTAAGACGCAGTACGAACTGACCGTTCGAAAGGGAACGTACTCGGTTACTTAACGTAACCTCGGTTCCCTGAGATAAGGGAAGGAGTACTGCGTAGACGGCCGTGCTATGGCGCTGACTCGGGTGATCGTCGCTTCAGTCGATTTAACCTGACGTTTTTGACAGTTACAGCGTATTTTATATGCCCCTTTCGCGGGCTCTTGCGCTCAGCTTCGCGGGCTTTGTGCCCATTGGTTCGCTCAGATTACGCTGTTCTGCCATTGGTTCATGCAGTTCCCACTGGCCAGCCAATAGCGTGCGAGATGTCTCGACACTGTTTTGACTGGGCAGTAGCACTGCGTGATTTTACAATTACTTCAGTATATTCGAGAGTAGGAGAACCTACCCATGGCGTCTTAAGACGCAGTACTCCTTCCCTTATCTCAGGGAACCGAGGTTACGTTAAGTAACCGAGTACGTTATAAGCTAATCTGTTTTTAGAGATAAAACTCTGTACATTCGATTTTCATGAAAACACATCCCAGAGAACGATCTACTCGGTAACCACGTGTTAATTACCATTCGAGGTTCATTCGAGTTACCCTTTAAGGAGGCTTTTTTTCGTTTACCTGATGTGACTGCTTTTGATAACCTAATGTATTCAGATTCTAATAATTTTTAAAATGTAATTTATTCCTGTGATGCAAAGCTGAATTTTCAGCATCATTACTCCAGTCTTCAGTGTCACATGATCCTTCAGAAATCATTCTAATATGTGGATTTGCTGTTATCAATGTTGAAAACTGCTTAATATTTTTTTATTCTGGATCCGTTTATGAATAGAAAGCTTAAAGAACAGTATTTATTTGAAATAAAAATCTTTTGTAACATTATAAATGTCTTTACTGTCACTTTTGATCAATTGAATGTGTAAAAACATTAATTTCTTTAAAAAAATCATGGTAGTGTACATCAAGCATGGTTTTGTGTGTGTGTGTGTGTGTGTGTGTTTAAACTTTTGTAATGATATTAGACTTTTGTAGTGATATTTCTTTTAGCTTAACATTAATCCAATGACCTGCATCTAACATGATCCAAGAGATTTTGTGCGTTTTTGGCACGAGCTGTTGAATCATGGTCATCAGAATGATGTCACACCCCTCACAGACCCTTTGTTTCTGTTTTTCCCAGCCGGCGGTGTCTTTTCAAACGCGTGACATCATTCAGAAGCACCTCAAAGGCCAGTGTTTCCCAAATCATGTCTTGCCTAAAGGACAGCATCACTACTGCAGTATCCATTTCCACCAACACTGGATCTGTGCTATAAAGACTAGTGTAATTTCACCCGCCGAGGATTATTCTTTTGTCGGAGCCCATTGCTGAATGTGAAAGACGCTCACCTTTGATGTGTCGCTGGTGATATTCACATCACGCCATTCATGAAACTCTGTCCGCAGACTAACAGTAGCCGCTCTGTTTCTCACTCGGACGTATTTGTAATGTTCAAGGATGTGCAATTATGATCAAAATATGTCACAATGTAAAATCTTACAGTACAAGAAAAGTGTTTATCAACCATTAAAAATTGCTTGAAAATGCTTTGTTAAAAAGTGTTGGACTGTATAGAGACAAATCACCAATGAAATCTCTTTCTCTCAATTGTTTTTCATATAGAATTGAGTTTGGGGTCAGTGAGATTTTTTGTTTTGGAAGAAATGTATACTTTTTATCCGGCAAGGATTCATTAAATTGGTTAAAAGAGACAGTAAAGATGTCTATAATAGATTCTATTTCAAATAAATGCCGTTCTATTCATCAAAGAATTGTCTATTCGTTATGGTTTCTGCAGAAATATTTCAACATTGATAATAATAAGAAATGCTTTTAAATGAAATCAATGATTCCTGAAGGATCATGTGACACTGAAGACTGGAGTAATGATGCTGAAAATTCAGCTTTGATCACAGGAATAAACTATTATTATTTTTTTATATATATTCTAATAGAAAAGTGTTATTTTAAATTGTAATTATATTTCACAATATTGCTGTTTTACTGCATTTTTTATCAAATAAATGCAGCCTTGATGAGAATAAGAGACTTCTTTAAAAATCTTAAAGATATTATCGTCCCCAAACGTTTGAAAAGTATACATTAAAGTCAACAGTGACTCAAAGTGAATTTCTGATTTACTCCAGATACTGAACCTGCAATCAAAAGATCTCAATATGAATTCAAACATTTCTCATCCAATTCAGCTTAGAGCAAATGAGCTGCTCTGCATTCATCGTACAACTCTGCACTCTTACTGTGTCTGTGTGTCAACAATTGTTTCATTTGTGTCTATTTTTACTTCCAGGATAAACATCTGAGATCAAGTCGATATCTTCGAGCAGTAACATTTTCCTCTGGGATTACATGTTATTCACTGTCACATTTGTTTTGCTCGTTCTCACCATCAAGAAACTTTAACCGAATGTGATGTTTCAGTCTCTCATGAGGCTCTTTAGGGCTAGTTAAAGTTGAGAGCAGTTAAGTGAGAACATGTGTATTACTGCTGCTGTTCCCGATACACACATACGCGAACACACACATAGACATCCCCCCACGTGCACACAAACGCACACACACACTCTCTCCCCCTACATTAACCCTACCCATCACACAAAACCTGCATTTTTACATTTTCAAAAAAAAAAAACTCATTCTGTATTATTTATAAGCTTGTTCCTCATGGGGACCTCAATGTCTCCACGGTGACACGACTGGGATAGAAAAACATGAACACACACACACTCACGTAACATGTGCTCACCCCTATAGACATAAGAGCAGCAGCTCTTCATGCTTAAATTAGCTACTCGCTTGCGAATAAATCAGTTGTGAAATTTTAAAAGACAGTTAAATGGCACATATAGCTTTTGAGAGATGTATGCTTTCAGTTTAACCCTAAAATGCTTTTTCTAAGGCATATTTGCCTATAAAGACACATACGATTAGAGCTTACTCAAGCAAAACATGCTGCCACAATGATTGCTGGATGTTCTGAGTGGTTGCTAGGGTGTTTTGTGTCTGTTGTTTTATCACAGATGAGTCTATCAGAAGGAAACTGACACACGCGCGCACACACACACACACACAGATCTGACAGACATTTCCTCTCAACACCTCTGAGGGCTTGATTACATGTTTACACAGTCAGATGTCACAGTGATGTCTGATGCTACACAAACACACGTTGCCCTCTAACAGGGACAACTCAAGCACCCGGGACATTTCCATGCTGATATCAAATGACCTAAAAACATTACAATTAAAGAGTGCACTTTCTTAGGAGATTCAAAATATGTTCAGATCAAACTTTTATTGCTCAGAGGTTGCTCCTTTATAGCTCATAAAAGACTCCATTATGTTTCATTTAAAGGGATAGTTCACGCAAAAACTTTAATTCTGTCATTAATTACTCCCCCTCATGTCGTTCCAAACCAGTAGGACTTTCCTTCATTTTTGGAACACAAATGAAGATCTTTGTGATGAAATCTGAGAGCTTTCGTCCCTTCCTAGACAGCTACACAACTACCACGATGAGGCTTTAAAAAGTTTATAAAGAGATTGTAAAAATAATCCATATGAATTGAGCGGTTTAGTCAACATTTTCTGAAGAGACTCGATCACTTTATATGATGAACAGATTGAATTTAGGCTTTTATTCACATAAACATTAATCAACAAACACATCAGTTGTGGTAAACTGAAGCTCAAGCATGTTCACTTGATATGCATGAACCAATGAGGTTAATTCTTGTGTCACGCATCACGTTTGAGCTTCCTCAAAAACCAATGAGGTTCATTCTTGTGTTACGCAGCACGTTTGAGCTCCAGCAAGAACCAATAAGGTTCATTCTAGTGTTACGAGGCACGTTTGAGCTCCAGCAAGAACCAATGAGGTTCATTCTCGTGTTACGAGGCATGTTTGAGCTCCAGCAAGAACCAATGAGGTTAATTCTCGTGTTACGAGGCACGTTTGAGCTTCAGCAGGAACCAATGAGGTTCATTCTCGTGTTACGCAGCACGTTTGAGCTCCAGCAAGAACCAATGAGGTTCATTCTCGTGTTACGAGGCACGTTTGAGCTTCAGCAAGAACCAATGAGGTTCATTCTCGTGTTACAAGGCACGTTTGAGCTTCAGCAAGAACCAATGAGGATCATTCTCGTGTTACGCAGCACGTTTGAGCTCCAGCAAGAACCAATGAGGTTCATTCTAGTGTTACGAGGCACGTTTGAGCTCCAGCAAGAACCAATGAGGTTCATTCTCGTGTTACGAGGCATGTTTGAGCTCCAGCAAGAACCAATGAGGTTCATTCTAGTGTTACGAGGCACGTTTGAGCTCCAGCAAGAACCAATGAGGTTCATTCTAGTGTTACGAGGCACGTTTGAGCTCCAGCAAGAACCAATGAGGTTCATTCTCGTGTTACGAGGCACGTTTGAGCTTCAGCAGGAACCAATGAGGTTCATTCTCGTGTTACGCAGCACGTTTGAGCTCCAGCAAGAACCAATGAGGTTCATTCTCGTGTTACGAGGCACGTTTGAGCTTCAGCAAGAACCAATGAGGTTCATTCTCGTGTTACAAGGCACGTTTGAGCTTCAGCAAGAACCAATGTGGTTCATTCTCGTGTTACAAGGCACGTTTGAGCTTCAGCAAGAACCAATGAGGATCATTCTCGTGTTACGCAGCACGTTTGAGCTCCAGCAAGAACCAATGAGGTTCATTCTAGTGTTACGAGGCACGTTTGAGCTCCAGCAAGAACCAATGAGGATCATTCTCGTGTTACGCAGCACGTTTGAGCTCCAGCAAGAACCAATGAGGTTCATTCTAGTGTTACGAGGCACGTTTGAGCTCCAGCAAGAACCAATGAGGATCATTCTCGTGTTACGCAGCACGTTTGAGCTCCAACAAGAACCAATGAGGTTCATTCTCGTGTTACGAGGCACGTTTGAGCTTCAGCAAGAACCAATGAGGTTCATTCTCGTGTTACGAGGCACGTTTGAGCTTCAGCAAGAACCAATGAGGTTCATTCTCATGTTACGAGGCACGTTTGAGCTTCAGCAAGAACCAATGAGGTTCATTCTCGTGTTACGAGGCACGTTTGAGCTTCAGCAGGAACCAATGAGGTTCATTCTCGTGTTACGAGGCACGTTTGAGCTTCAGCAGGAACCAATGAGGTTCATTTTAGTGTTACGCAGCACGTTTGAGCTCCAGCAAGAACCAATGAGGTTCATTCTCTTGTTCCGAGGCACTTTTGAGCTTCAGCAAGAACCAATGAGGTTCATTCTCGTGTTACGAGGCACGTTTGAGCTTCAGCAAGAACCAATGAGGTTCATTCTCGTGTTACGAGGCACGTTTGAGCTTCAGCAAGAACCAATGAGGTTCATTCTCGTGTTACGAGGCACGTTTGAGCTCCAGCAAGAACCAATGAGGTTCATTCTCATGTTACGAGGCATGTTTGAGCTTCAGCAAGAACCAATGAGGTTCATTCTCATGTTACGAGGCACGTTTGAGCTCCAGCAAGAACCAATGAGGTTCATTCTCATGTTACGAGGCACGTTTGAGCTTCAGCAAGAACCAATGAGGTTCATTCTCATGTTACGAGGCACGTTTGAGCTTCAGCGAGAACCAATGAGGTTCATTCTCGTGTTACGAGGCACGTTTGAGCTTCAGCAGGAACCAATGAGGTTCATTCTCATGTTACGAGGCACGTTTGAGCTCCAGCAAGAACCAATGAGGTTCATTCTCGTGTTACGAGGCACGTTTGAGCTTCAGCAAGAACCAATGAGGTTCATTCTCGTGTTACGAGGCACGTTTGAGCTTCAGCAAGAACCAATGAGGTTCATTCTCATGTTACGTGGCACGTTTGAGCTTCAGCGAGAACCAATGAGGTTCATTCTCGTGTTACGAGGCACGTTTGAGCTTCAGCAAGAACCAATGAGGTTCATTCTCGTGTTACGCAGCACGTTTGAGCTCCAGCAAGAACCAATGAGGATCATTCTCATGTTACGCAGCACGTTTGAGCTCCAGCAAGAACCAATGAGGTTCATTTTAGTGTTACGAGGCACGTTTGAGCTTCAGCAAGAACCAATGAGGTTCATTCTCGTGTTACGAGGCACGTTTGAGCTTCAGCAAGAACCAATGAGGATCATTCTCGTGTTATGAGGCACATTTGAGCTTCAGCAAGAACCAACGAGGTTCATTCTCGTGTTATGAGGCACGTTTGAGCTTCAGCAAGAACCAATGAGGTTCATTCTCGTGTTATGAGGCACGTTTGAGCTTCAGCAAGAACCAATGAGGATCATTCTCGTGTTATGAGGCACGTTTGAGCTTCAGGAAGAACCAATGAGGATCATTCTCGTGTTATGAGGCACGTTTGAGCTTCAGCAAGAACCAATGAGGTTCATTCTCGTGTTACGAGGCACGTTTGAGCTTCAGCAAGAACCAATGAGGTTCATTCTCGTGTTATGAGGCACGTTTGAGCTTCAGCAAGAACCAATGAGGATCATTCTCGTGTTATGAGGCACGTTTGAGCTTCAGGAAGAACCAATGAGGATCATTCTCGTGTTATGAGGCACGTTTGAGCTTCAGCAAGAACCAATGAGGTTCATTCTCATGTTACGAGGCACGTTTGAGCTTCAGCGAGAACCAATGAGGTTCATTCTCGTGTTACGAGGCACGTTTGAGCTTCAGCAAGAACCAATGAGGATCATTCTCGTGTTACGCAGCACGTTTGAGCTCCAGCAAGAACCAATGAGGATCATTCTCATGTTACGCAGCACGTTTGAGCTCCAGCGAGAACCAATGAGGTTCATTTTAGTGTTACGAGGCACGTTTGAGCTTCAGCAAGAACCAATGAGCAATTTGATGAGAAATCTTTAAGATCTCTGACTTGTGAAGGCAGTCTTTGGTACACTTTGAGACATTGTTGAGATCTCTTCTGAAACTCAAGAGGAGACACGTGTGCGATTACTGGGGTCTTTTGTCAGGAGAACAATCTGAGAAGCAGCAGACATCTCAATGCTTTATAAAGGAGAAACAACTGAGACATTAAAAAGAAAGTTTTGATTATAAAAGCACCAGACACAAACAACCACACACTTCTGAATCGAGATGCCCCGCAGCCTTGAAAAGGAAGGGATGTCAGTGTGAGACACCATACAAACACACACACACACACACACACACACACGCAGAGGAAACAGGAAGACCCTTATCTGCACATGGGCTCCATATGAGCAATGGCTAATTAACTTGTTCTGTGTAAAACACCGAGAACACATTGTGCAGTTCACTGATGGGCTCATAATACATGAAAACAAACCAAAAACTATCTAATAACAGACACTTGACTCTGTTAGGGATATATAGCCACTGAAAGCACAAGCGTAACCCTTGATCACAGTATAAAGGATCCTTTTCCTTTGCTGTGTCAGGGGAAACATTTACAGCAATAAGTGGGTTAATTGCTCTCAGATTTCTGGGTGTCAGCAGGACACAATTATGCATTTAAAAGGATATTACAGCCAATAGCACCATTCTTTAACGGCCCATTAATTTAGTTTGTTGTATTAGAGCAGCTAATTTCATTTATGGGGTTTATATATTAGTATTATTATTCTTGTGTGGTTCATTAAGACAGATCAGCCCCCTGAATTCAAATTAGGTGTTTTGCTTGGAAATGAATTCAAGTCTACTGACATGATTTGCCAACAATTTCAATTTGAACAAATATTGCAGCCTATAATGATTCAACATTCACATAGAAATGTCACATGAGGTAACCCAAAAATAGTTTATTGATCAAATTTAATGATAAAAGTAGCCTATAACGTTATAATATTCTTGTTCCTATGAAACAATCAGGATTTTAAAATTAATTGCATGTCACAATAGTCAAGATTTTACAAGATGACATAATCCAGAAACACTTCATATATATATATATATATATATATATATATATATATATATATATATATATATATTAGTGCTGTCATATCGATTAATAACGATTAATCGCATCAAAGATAACAGTTTGTAAATGTGTGTGTGTGTGTATATATATATAGCCTATACACACACACCCAAATGTATACACACACACACAGACACACACACACATATATATATCCTATATCCATACTTTTGCTACATGCGATTAATCTCGATGAATCGATTTGATTGTATGTGTAATAGGTAATATATACAGTTAAATGAAACAATTAAAAGAGCACTAAAGTAGCCTAATTTCAAACCATTAGAAACTTCATTAAACTTTATTTTCATATATATTCCTATTTTTAAAATACATGATTGAAGGTACATTATTACCTTTTTGTTATTCTAAAAGGGTTTAAAACTAATTATACCAAATTAATATAATAATAATAATTATTATTATTCACAACATAATTGTTTTTGGGACATAATTGAATTCTAAATGACAATTCAAATAAAAGATTATTGTAGCTTATTAGTAGCTAAATGTAACCAACATTCAAACATTTTAAATGTAGTCTATATTAAACTGATAATTTTGGATGATTAACAGCTATATTTTCTGAACAGATTAGTTGATGTACACATGATCATGTTCAACGCTCGACGCACGATGTTTTTGTTTGGCCATTACCGACGTGATTCTGACTAAACTGAACGTATTATGAGGTGACTCACTGTAGGGATCGTCTTTTCTCTTGGTGCCGTTGACTCTCCCGTCTCTCCCGATCCTAAGGAAGAACTTCTGGAAGGAGAAGAGTTTCCGCTGGCGCACGTCTCCCTGGAGGTGCACGTAGCTGCGCACATGCCGGCCGGAGGTGGAGGTGGAGGCGGATGAGGAGTTGTCGACCCTGAGCGCCCTCTGTCCGGGACATGCGCTGCCACAGGTGACGGAGACGGCGAGAAGATACACGACACACACCGACCAGCATGCAGACACACTGTTACTCACTGTCCATCTCCTCATGGTACTCCTCATGGAACATGCTGCCTAGTGAATGTGCATGGATGCCTCTCGCCCCAGAGAACTCCACATAAGACCAGTGAAGAAAGCATGAAGTTGTGGAATTAGGCTGTGCAGCAAGTCTGTGAAGCTTCTGATGGTGAAATAGAGCGCTTTATCAATCCCATTTGGGAACCATTATCACAGCAACACTTATTCCTCCAGCGTTTCCAGGGAATTCACGTCAAAACGACCCTGTTCCTGGCATCCTGTCTCCTGATGTGATCTCCTACCTCCAGGATGGTCATAGAAATGCTGCTGTGTCTCTCTCGGTTCCTCACCCCTCCCTACTCCTGTCTGTCATTCTACGTCCCTGCCTCCATTCTCACACTCGTGAGGGCCAGCGTTTGCCCCTCCTCGCTGAATTCCCTAGGTGCGGGGTTTGTCTGATAGGGCTTTTGTGAATGGCTGTTATCTGGAGCTCTTTGATAGTGGACTAGGAAAAGAGCACAGACGCTTGAAAAAGATGAACAACCCTAACCAGAGGCCACTCTTGATTGGTCCCATCTGATGATAAGAAGCTTTTAGTTGGATAAAGTTTCACAATCATAGTGTTTCGTCTTTTCTTTTCGCCGTGGATCATGTCCCTTTCACCTCGAATGATATCCGGAGGTCTAAAAAGCAACATTGGCTTTGTCTGTTACACATTACATCTCCTCATTATTCTGTGGAACGGATTTATGTATTTATTCTTTTATCGGAGCCACGGGCGTTCCATTAACATTCAAGCAAGCGTTGTAGCTCAAACAGTCACACAACTTTTAGAAAGTTCTAAATTGTCTTCAAAACAAGAAATTCAAATAACAGGAAGATTCTAAAAGCTTCTTTTGCGGTTTAAAGAAGATTCTAAACTCTAAGACGAGGTGTTTCAGGTGTTTTACCTGTATTTTGAGTTACATACACATTGCGTTGTGTTGTGTTTTAGGGTTAAAGAACATGTTTATTGAAGTATATATTCATTTGGTCACCGTGATTTCGTCAAGTATGACATGTTCCTGGATCAACATATTTTGTCGATTCCTGGAACAACATTTCTGTCTGAAAATGTAGTCATATCTACCCCTAAACCTAACCCTCCCCATAAGTTATCCATAAAATCAGAGGGAAATGATGGTGAATAACACTGATGTAGAAGCACCTAACCCTGGTTGTTACAGTGTAAAAAAAAGTTGGGTTGAAAATGGACAAACCCAGCAATCGGGTTGTTTTAAACAAACATTTATCCCAACCCCTGGGTTAAAACAACCCAATTGCTGGGGTTGTCCATTTTCAACCCAGCATTTTTTAGAGTGTAAACTTGACATAAACGTGTACCTCAAATCTGATTGGTTGATTGGAATGTTGTTCCAGGACCACTTTGGTCTTCAGTTGAGCGCGAAATGAGATGTTCGAAGAATAATTGTTCACGAATAATCTTGTCCATACGGTGACAGTTCATAGTGAGCGAGTGTGCTTAAAATAAAGACATAAAACGAGCATAACAATAGTCCATAATACTCATAGTGCTCTCACATAAAAGAAGACAAATTGAAGGTTTTTTCCCCTTTTCAAGTAAACTTAATTGTTACTGATGATGTCAAGCTCCAAAAATGACAAAAACCCCCATGAAAGAATCATAAAAGTAGTGCATATGACTTAAGCACTATATTCCTCTATAGCCATAGATTTGTGTGAGGTACACATATTTAAGTTGTTATTCGCTTCTATCGAAGATCTGAAATCTCATTCAAGTTGAAGCATCACGACAGGTTTGTCATTATTGACACCTGAACAATTGGTTCTCACTGTTGCAACCAATCATAACATGCCAGTTCAAATATAAAGGGCTTTCGAATCGGCTTTGGCCGCGACTCTGGAAGACTTGGAGTTAAGCTTTTCTTTGAGAAAAGAACAAAGAAAGGCACTGAAGTCATTCTTAAGAAAGGAAGATGTGTTGGGAGTTTTGCCGACCGGATACGGCTAAAGTTTAATCTATCAACTAGCTCCGCTTCACCTTCTTCGTTGCTCTGAAATTTGAAAGACAACCGTTTATCCCGCCCCTCGGATTGAGCCCTGCCAATGGTGTGTTCCCAGACCCAACATCTTGATGTGGGTCTGGCTTGTCAGGCTAGGAGTCTGATACTGCTCCATTGGGCTGTGATTATGGGGCGAAAATGCCTCTGCACTCAATTGGATAGACCTGCAACCAATCAGAGCAATGCTGATGAGTGTAAACAATATTTGCCGGTGTTGTAAACCATTTTTTAAGGATGAACATTTTTGAGAGAAATAATAAAGGTGAATGCATATACGAACAAGTTCTCCGTTTAGGATGAGAACTCGACAAGACCCAAGCGCTCTTTGGTGACTTGGATGATTACGTTACTGTTGATCATCTGTCCATCATCGTATAAAGCCAGCCCTGGCAATTTGATTGGTCCGAACAGCTCTGGTTCAAGCATAGTTGCTCCACAACGGATCAAGTCCAGACCGAACTTCCCGACCTCAAATGTTGTGGGCGCGGCTAAATTCGGCTGGCATCCAGGCTACAGTGTTCCTGTAATTCTATTGTCTTTTATGAGTTTAATAAAGAACTCTGTCTAGTCTTCTGTCCAAACATCATCAATCATTTGTAAAGAATGATCAACTTCTACATATGCAAGGTGACCTGTAAATGCGGAAAAACTGTTTCCATTGCATTTTTGCGGAAATGTTTCTTTTTTCGAATTGCCTGAAAAACCACTGCATGAAAAACTGCTTTAATAGTGCGTCTTGGTCCTTCTTAAACATTCAGATTGACAAAAAATAATTTAAAGTCAATTGGTTTTAACTATTTTTCTACCCTTGTTTATCAGCTAATTATAGCTTAATCTGAGACCTTTCTATTGCCTTTCTATAGAAATAGTTGCTGCTCTGTAAAATCTCTTCAAAGCAAGAACTAAACACCTCTATTCCAGTGGAAAAGTTGTGTGACTTCTATACAGATCGCATTGATCCCACCCAACAGATATTTATGGAGTATTGATGAACTGAAGTGTGTTTCCAGTGACCAATGGTTTGTCTGCTCAAACATCACTATCTTATCTGCATTTCCTGCCTTTTCCCCTCCTAAAAGCCTATGCTGGATTCATCACTGGAAATGAGGTTGACTTGTAATGTGTTTATTTTTTCTTGAAATATGCAATCATAAAAGCCATAGTGCCGTAAACCTTATCCAGCCCTAGTCACACATTCCTGCATTTTAACGTGCAGTGAGTGTGCAGCATTCGGCTTTGTTTTCGTAACCCACGGATAAAACTCAAATAAAGTGAAATGCTGCAGTAGCCAAGAACTGCCTCGTATGCGATCTGGCGGTCATGGATTTTATTTGAAAAACGTGCAATAGAGTCAATACAATTGAAATGTGGCCTTTCCCATCTCCTTTTTCGGGCCACATGTAATATAAGGAAGATTTAGGGGACTTGTGCGGAAGCTGGAGTTTTATCTTTCTCTGTGATCTGGGTTTCAGCGGTTAGTTTTATCTCAGTAGATCTATCTCACGGTAATGCCCCTCAAATCCAAGCACAGATTTAGAAACAGCAAAGTTCCAGTGAGAGACTTACATTAAATAAGAGCATGCTTACAAAGAACATTGAATGACAGTGCAACATGTTTGTTTTGATAAAACTATAAATACACACAAAAAAAGAATACTTTTCCTGCACATAATAAATACAGTAGTGGCCAAAAAGGGCTTGGAAAATGAATCTTCATCCTTTGGATAAAGGAAAATAAATATTATTAAAAGGCATGACTTAAAGGGGGCCTATTATGCAAAATTCACTTTTATATTGTTTTTGAACATAATTACGTGTCTGCAGTGTGTGTATTTCCTCCATAAATCTCCGCAGCGTCCGATGGACAATTTACTATCCCATGAGGCCACGGGAAAGGATTTGTGAATGGAGGTGAAACGACACAACTGACGCCGTATAGGTCACATGATGATGACATTATGGCGGATGTAGTAGGCTACATTCATACTACACTCATTCATACTATATAGAACATTCAAATTCAAATGTAGTACACGATTTTGGACTCAACTAGTGTCTCAAAATGAGCCGCTCAGGAATGTGCTCGAAAGTGACATCACATTGGAACAGGCCCCGCCCACGACTGGCAAAGGAATCTTCCTTACACTCTAAAAAAAAAAAGGTTCTATATGTTTCTTGGCTCGTAATCATAGAGGAACCACTTTTGGTGCTATATAGCACCATATCTTAACATGTTCTGTATATGGTAGCGGTGCTATATAGCCCCTTAGCAAAAGAACCGCTGAAGAACCACGGAAGCACCAAAATTGGTGCTATACAGCACTTAAAAATGTTCCCCATATATGATTACGAGCCAAGAACCATCTTTAGTGCCATACAGAACCTTCTTTTTTTATGTTGAGTGTATTAGCTTAGCATTAGCTGTATTAGCTTAGCTCCTCGCCAGAGCATTTAAAGGGGTCCTATTATGCCCCTTATTACAAGATGTAAAATAAGTCTCTGATGGCCCCAGTGAAGTTTTAGCTCAAAATACCCCACATATAATTTTTATAGCATGCTAAAATTGTCCCTTTTTGAGGGTGAGCAAAAACATGCCATTTGTGTGTGTTTCCTTTTAAATGCAAATGAGCTGCTGCTCCCTGGCCCCCTTTCTAAAAGAGGGCGGAGCTTCAAGAGCTTGTGTTAGCAGCTCCAATTATGCAATCTCGCACTGAAAATATCGAAAATAGAGTCGGACAATGTTGGAGTTGAAAAGATCAGATTCCATGTGGTTTGTGCTGTGCACACTGTCATGAGAAAAACAAAAACAAATCGAATTTGGACCACATTTACCTGCAGTTTAAAGGCCTTGGTATACTTAATTTTCCGTCTTCCGTTCTGTCAAATTATACTCCTTTGGTCGTGAGTTCTCAAGTCACTCGCACATGCCTTGTTGTACAACTGGGCTGCATGTGGACGGGGTGTGCGGACGTCCGCGGATCCTCCTGATGACAAAAATTACATCCCACAGATGGTCACGGCCAAAGTTTACTTTATAGTCAGGCGACTTGCCATCTGACTGCCAGCTTTCTGTACATGTGCTTCGGATGTGTGCGCTCAGAAAATCATATATCAGAAGTTTAGACAGATATGGCTTTAAAACACATGCAAATAAACTTTCATGATGAAGAAGTATGGCAAGCCATTTTGACTTTAATTCATTCATTTGAATTCTTGATAACAATTGAATTTTCAATAGTTAAAATGCTAATTCTTGATAGTAACATTTGAATTTCAACTAGTAAAAACTCTAATTCTTGATATCAGTAATTGTATTTTCACTAGTGAAATGTCACCATAGGTTGCCATTCAAATTCAACAATTGAATTGCTACTTGTAAAATTTTCATTTTTGATATCAACAATTCATGGCCACTAGTGACAGTGTTCATTTCTGATATCATGAATGTTACTAGTAAGAAAGCCATTTTAGATATCTGAAATTGTATTGATATCAACAATTGAATTCTTGATATCAAAAATTCAATTATTGATATCAGAAATGCTAATTGTTGATATCAAGAACTAAATTTGAATGGCAGCCTTGAATGGTGACATTTCACTTGTGAAAATACAATTACTGAAATGAAGAATTCATATCCTGTGAATGAATAAAAGTCAAAACCGCTTGCCATAGTAGAAGAACTGCAATTTCCCGTGAGTGTGACAACGATAAGAGACGAGAATCAAAACCAAACAGATGTAGTATCAGAGATGCTATAAAGGCTCCGCCCTCTTCTGTATAGGGGGGGGGGGGAGAAGCAGCTCATTTGCATTTAAAGATACATGCACGAAAACAGCATGTTTTTTGCTTAAATTTTAATCTTGAGCAAAATAAGCAAGCTGACATTCAGTGTAATCTATATCTTGTATTTTGAATACATACAAATGTCATTTACTTTTAGTTTGTCAACTTTTTGAAGGGTGTGCATGTGCGTATGTGCTCTAGTACATAAGAACGAGTCTATGATTGAATCTGGAAGTAAAGCAAAACAACAGAGAAAAAAGAGAACTAGTCTTTAGATCCCATCTCCGTAATTTATAGCAAAGAATCGGGCATTAATTCAATCTCAAACGGAATAGTTAAAAGAAGTTATTACTCCACCATCTGCGTGACATCATTAACCAACGTGGTTGAACCGCTAATTTGCAACTATACGGTTTCAGGAAACAGTCGTGACTTGTTGATTTCTTCAACGATGCATTGTACTATAGTCACGTCATTGTACAGGAAATGCACCCCAGGATATGGGGGTGGGGGGCAGCAGCTTATTTGCATTTAAAGATACATGCACGAAAACAGCATATTTTTGCTTCAACTCAAAAATGGCCATTTACAGCATTGTATAATGAATGATCTAGGGGTTTTTTTGAGCTGAAACTTCACAGACACATTCTGGGGACACCTGTGACTTCTATTACATCTTGTAAAAAGGGGCATAATAGGTCCCCTTTAAGGTGTCATCCATGTTTGAAGCATAAACATTCAAGTTATACACAAAAGGGATTTGTTCAAATCTCTAATATTATATTCAGTAGATTTGAACCTGGCTCTGAAATCTCTTGTCTCTTTGAACGCTGTTCGTTTTCGTCCATTCTAGCCATGAGCAGTTTTGCCAGTCACTAAATGTGAATCTTTCATGAGGCGAGTGTCCACTGAAGGTGTCGGGGTGTCGGTTTGCACCGATGGTTTCTTGTTTTCCTGCTCATCAGTTGACCTGAACTTACATCATCTGTAAATCAACAGATATAACATAAACTCATCCTAACCCAAGTCATAGCCTGTAAGCTGTCTCATTTAGCACTGAATTGAACTCGTTGACTCTACAAGACGCCGTGTGGTCATGATATTGCAGTGTGTGCGCCTCCACTGACGTGCCACCATTCGGCCCAAGGTGTAAAGCTAGACAAGTTGTTCTAGTTAACCAATATTATGGAGTGATCTGCTTTTAGTTTAATCAGGACCATTGAATCAGATCTCTCGCTCTGACTGGATGTCTGAATTATTTAGTGGTACACAGGAAATGGAAGTCGCCTCGCTGCCATTCAAGAGCTGGAGGAAGAGCTCTTTTGCTGGAGGAACATTACGGTAATGTGTGATTATATAACTGAGCTAAAATCAAGGTTAAGTAATGCGCTTTGTCATGAAGCGCATGAAATCTAGGGCACTAACATGGTGTGACACTGCTGACAAATGTGATCGTTCTGTGACCTAGCTGACAACGCTGCGGTGCCAAGTTGGTTTCAAGTTATAAGGGATAGAAGAACCTGCCAAATCTGGCCTAATTTAACCCGACCTCTGTAATGGAGCCTGATTCGGCACGGTTTGGATTGCAGAGTCATCTCTTCCCATTTTACGGTGACCTGAAAAAGTGTTAGTAAAGAACAAACAGTGGGTGAGTGGCAGGCTACTTTTATAGTGCACTATGTTTTTTAAAGTTACCAATACTTACATTGGGGTCACATCACATTTTTATTTAGACCTGTTGTAAAAAAAATAATACGATCAGATTTTCAGCCATCGGAATGGATCAAATCTTGAAAATGGGTCGTTCAAAAGAAGAAAAAAAGCATTATTAGGAGATCCTTTCCATCTTAACTGATTTTATCTCTTAAGCCTATTGTTTTATGAGCATAACCATATTCATCTGCAGCCGAAGAACAACAACAACAAAAAAGTTATTCTGCAAAATGCATGCAGTTTTGTTTATATTCGCTAGAGGGCCAACATAGTGTACTTTTAAATATATTTGCGATCAACATTTATCTTTCCATTTTCCATCATGGATTAATTTTTTTAACTGAGCTGGTCACAATGCATCCTAGGATGTAGACTTTAAAAAGGTGTTGCCTTCAGTTCCTTGTACAGAACTGCCACAAGGTCAAGCAAAAGCCATCGAATTGAATGGAAATATCAACGGTATTATACAGATCTTTAAGGGCAGCTCGCTGGGTTTTGGAACCGGGCTTGGATCTCACACATGATCTGAAAGCAATCAGGCAAATCATCAAACAACAGATATTGCACGCATCATGACTGCATTTATTTATAATCATATCAGCAGTTCAGATGAGCAGTATAAAACGTTCAGGCCTGTTTTAAAGGCCAAAGAGGATTGACCTGCAACACCTCCATCCTCAGTGTAATGTGCATTTAACTTGTTAACAATGTTTTAAACGCTTGAGCACCAACAGTTTACAGCACAAAGCTCCCATGAGCCACAGGAATACAATATTCACACAGTTGGATCCATATTTTCAAATGACTGTAACTAGAATACATTAACTAGAAAAACCTACCACAAATACAGTGCAGATAACCCAAATCTATCTTATATCCTGCAACAACTTAAAAAAAATCTAGAAATTTGACCTAATCTTTTATAAACCCAAAATTCTGATGCTGCTGGCTCCTTTGGGAAATGTTTTTTTTTTTTTTTAAATTTTTTACCTGAAATATTTGACTTGCATTTCATCACAATACTACAGATGATTCACTGGATGACAAAACATCTTAATGGTTGGAGATTGAAATTAAAGTATCATTTCTCTTCTTTTAAAACAGCATGTTACTTCACAGTCATTTGCTTTTAGCTGTTTTTCAGTCTTACATTTTGTGTTTTTTTGGTGCATGAAATCATTTGTTTATAGCAGGAAATAGAAACTGCTTGGATGAAAAGATTTTATGACCGAATGAAAAGTGTTACATTCTCAAGTTATGTTGAGATGTTAGTGATGTTATTTGCTTTGTTCATGCACATTTTCAAAGCAATTTTTGCAACAAATAAAATACAAAACCCAACCTGAGACCATAACTCTCTGAAATCAAATGTATGCCCTCAATTTTCCATGCAGCCTATTGATATGCTGTCTAATAATATCTTGGATTAATCTGTTAATTCTACATATTCACAAATTATTGTATTACAGGGTTTCTGTGGGTCTCTAAAAAAAAAGTCTTAATTTGTGCTTACGCAAAATAAGGCCTTAAAAGGGTCTTAAATCAGAGCAGAAAGTCTTAATGGCATTAAATGTTACATGCATTGCAAATAATTAATAACTTCCTCAATATTTTTGTCCTGTTTTCCAATACAAATATATATCATTTTTTAAAAAGCTTTCTCTGTTTGAAACCTGCAATTGCAGTTATTTGCGGAATTATCATCTTTACGAGAGTCGTGCATCAGCATCGGCTCCTCATCGAATGTTTTCAGGAGTATATGCGGCTGTCATGCATTCACTGCACCCGTGTGGATACTGGACTTCTGAATCACAGATTCTACGCCTTATGACCAAAATAAGAATTTACACCGGAAAATGTCATCTGAACAAGTTAAGTAACATATCTGCCACTTTTGTTCTGACCGACTGAGAAATTAAAGCATTACAATAAATCACGGCACAAATGGTGATTAAATCGAACGATCGCTTAGCTCATATCACATCAAACCAAATGATTATTAGTATTATACTTTGTTCGCAAATTGTTAATATCATCAGCATTGCGTGACTACGTGCATTTCATGTGTTAACTGTAGATTTCAATTTCTGTACAGTCTTTTGCTTTTGACTCCGGGTGAATCTCCAGTTGTCACTGATGATTTGGACCTTTCTGGATTACAATCCGCCATCAAAATGATACATTTAATTATTACAGCTACTGTGAGAAAAGGCTATAAATGATCCACCACCTGCAGCATCCACACATGCGATAGCCAACTAGCCGGACTCCTTCTTTAAATCTACAAGTGTGACGTAATGACGCAAAGAACGGCGCCATGCTCCAATTTCCCATGGAAAGCTACCAGTACCACTCAAATTATAACACATTATAACCGTTGTGAATCGGGCTAGGGTAAGGAGAACACTGGCTGGTTATGTACTTTTGGATCATTTTTAACCCCCAAAAATGTATGGACTGCAGCTTTAAATCAAGTTACTTGAGATGCAAGTGTAAAATTAAGTCTTGAAATTTTTGCAAAAGTTTATGCCTGAAACTAGAACTTTAGTCATTTTGCATCTCCAGTAAATGCATCTTGATTTAAGAATCTTTAAACATTTGCATGGGAAAACAAGACAAAAATACTGAGGAGAACATCGCTTTTTGCAGTGTGATCAGTAAAAGGCATTTCCATATTCTGGTGGTTGGGAACAGAGGTTTTCAAGCTAACTGTTAATATTATAGCTAATAGAACTCAGTGTGCTTCTCCCTTAGAGAACATATTTACGTATTGTGCTCCTTTAAAAAAAAAAAAATCTTACATTTTCTTTACTTGGTCTTAAAAAGGTCTTTTAAAGGTCTTAAACTTACCTTCATAAAACCTGCAGAAAGAAACCCTGTATTAACTTTAAGAACTGCACATTTAGGGGCCGTTCATTCAGAACGCGTTTAGCTGTTAAAAACACGAGGTCAGTGGAACAACAACAACAAAAAGTTTTGAGCGGTGAATTTTTCAAATGGCGTGTCATGCGCGAGACACTGCAAAAAGACGCAAACGCAACTGTTAAACACGTCCTTCTAGCATGTGTTTACATAGAAAAACAGTGGAATGGAAATGCATGTTGAAAACGTTAATGTTCATCAGTGGTCACATGATACATTAGATAATAACTACTGTTTTTAATGAATAACCTGAATATTAGTCTGTACGTGCAAAAGTTTTGCTCCCCTCATGGCAGTTTCCAACTAATCCATGATTTTTAAATAATGGTTCCGTCATGCTATGTGTTCAACCAGTTCTTGACTGGTAAACCTCTCAAAACACCTTTTTGGGTTAAAAAGAATGACAACATTTTCCAAAACAAGTGCAAAAAAAAATATCTAGGGTAACTGTTGATGAAGATGAATTCTGTAACTAAAGCTTGATGTATCTGGACGCATATCATGATGCACTTTGAAACAAATGGAGGGAAACATGTCCAGGATTCTTTGTTCAAGTAAAAACCTCATATTTTCATATATTTGAGAGGGACGTCTGCATTTCTAGAGCACCATGAACCCTGCCTGCAGCATGTCCAGCAGTTTGCGCTTTTGGTCAATGACCCACGCCTGACCTCTGCAAGTGTTACATCATACAAGTGACACAACACTGCTTGCGGATGGAGCGCAGGGAGCAGCGACCCAGCAGCTTGAGTTTCTCACAGAAACGTGTCGACATGCTGTTTTTCTTGCAAACCAGACCTGCAAAGAAGAGAAACAAAAAAATATTTAAGGGGCTTTAACATTAAAAATAAACTATAAAGACATGGAACGGCACATTAAAATAACTGATCTATGGTAACACACTATATTTTACAAAATGTCTTTTTGGATATATCTGGGGAAAAGATACATTTTTGGTCTCTTATTCAAAAAAAGATTTCATACAATGGCACACATAAGCCATGCTTAAAAAATTATAAATTGTCATTGCATTAGATAGTAAAAGATTAGATAAGATAGCTTATTTTACAGAAAGAAAGCACTGTTTTCATGCAAATAATTTTACAAAAATAACTTCAAAATCACTAAAATAACATGTTGACGTACACACTGTAAAGTTTCTGAAGGGTGTGTTCACACTTGTAGTTTGGTTTGCTTGGTTTCTTTGGTCCGGACCAAAAACCCCCCAAACATTTAGTCCTGGTCCGCTAGCGTTCACATTGGCACATTAACACAGAACTTAAAGATACTGAACCTAAAGGCTTAGGACTATGTTCACAACTGTCGGTACCGAACAACCAAAACAATGCTATGTTGGGATAAATGTGCCTAGCTACACATTCACTCTAAAAAGTAATTCTGGGGACATGTTAACACGACTTAAATAAATGCATGGTTGTGAGTAAAAAAATAAATAAATAAAAATTCTAATTAGTTTTAATTAAACCTTAAGTTGCAAACATTATTAATACATCTGTAGTTTAAACTCAAATTTCTATGTTAATTGGCTTTCTAACTCTTTCCCCGCCAGTGTTTTTTTGTTTTTTAAAGTTGCCATGCAGCCACCGCCAGGGTTTTTGATCATTTTTACAAAAATGTAACGGCCCATAGAATATTTTGTTGAATGAATATCTGAGCATGCAATATATCAAAAGAAAGAGCAGACCCTCTGCTTTCAAACAAAAAAAAATAAATTAAACTAACTAAAAAATATTCTAGCTTCCTGCATTCCTTTTTTTATCAACACTTAAATATGGGTAAGTTAAAAAAAAAAAAAAGCAACATTTTGAACAAAAAGCTGAGAAAATCACATTTTTGTCAAAGACTACATCCAGATCAGATTCAGAGCGATGATCAAACACAGATGGAGTAGATCGAGTCCATCAACACCCCTAAAGCTTCAAAGTCCTGTAGCTCGTCCTGGGTCGGCATTTCATGCAGTTTTGATTTATATGATGTTCAATGTTGATAGCGTTATTTTACATATGCATCTGCTTACATATGATCGCTTCAGAGATTCTGTACTCATTCAGAAGATGCGTAATAGCGCCCCCCCATAGCGTATAACAGTGAAAACACAGGAAAAACACGGAAAGTTCTGTGTTTGACAGGGAAGCGTTTTCTCACAAATAACGAAAATTTTTGTGTTTGGCGGGGAAAGAGTTAAAAATTAGTTTGTAGTAACTTAATGAAAATAGTAACTTGTTCTTGTTCGCAGTTTTTTCTAGCAAGATCTGGAAACATGAATGAGGCAAGGCTCATACCTCGTTCCCTGTGGTTTTCTTGTACAGTGCATTTAAATACATCATTAAATACATCTATTCGTTCAGTTTTATGTAAATGCGGTTTTCACTACCTGAATTTTTCGTAGTTAATTCAGTTGTAGAATGCAGTTGTCACTCCTGTAAATGACTGAACTGTGTTTACAGAACAGGTTTAAGCACTTAAAGGTGAACAGACAACCGAATTGAACTGCAGTGTGTACGTGGCCAGTGGATCAGCATGTTAGTGAATCATGCTGATAGTTAATGTAATGAACTAAACCTGTGGTTCCTCTGCTTAGACCCTTGTTTGAGGAGAACTGACTTCATACATCCACAAAAACCCCAGCTGATTAAAAGACACTTAGCAAAAAAGATGATGACAATTTAAGAGTGAAGAGAAAAGATCTTGCAGCATCTAATGCAATGACATTCAGGCACTATTAAGAGTTCAAATACATTTAGGGGACACTGTATGTTTATTATAAAGTATGAAACAAACAGGACGGGATATTATATAACGGAGTTTACCTGATTCAGTTTTACACTCCTCTGGGTTGCAGTTCTGCACACTTTCGGGTTTATTGCTATTTGCACACAGTGACGTCTTTTCTTCCTCGCCGGATTCCTGGTTTACGCACCTCACCGCTCTCTTCTGAACCCCTCCACCACAACTTCTGGAGCACTGTCAATCAATAAAAACCTTGATTACATCATGGGTGCACAGGGAGGGACGTATACCAATTTTTGTCCAATAAAATGCTCTCTGGAATACGAACATCCCGCCTCATGATTATAAATACCACGCAAATCATGGATTGTAAATCAAACCTGAACTAGCTTTTACAAAAGGACCCTTTGATACGTCCTGCCCAAACTTCCTGTTTTAATAGGAAATAGACTACTGTTCAAAAGTTTGGGGTCAGTTCGTTTTTGTCTCTGTAACACTTTACAATAAGGGGACAATAGTTAATGCATTAGGTAACAATGAGCAATATATTTGCTACAGTTTGTATTCATCTTTTTTAACATGAGTTAATAAAAATACAATCTGTTCATTTTTAGTTCAAGTTAGCTCCATTAAATAATATTAAAGGGGTAGTACTTCACCGCTGGAAAGATGAATGTGTATTTAAATTGGGTCATTTATGTAATAGAAATGTGAAATTATTTTAGAATTTGGTGCCTTCTAGACTGAGAAAAGCCAGAAAATGTATTTTTGGCTCATATGGATGAAAGACAACAACTCCCAGAATGCACTTGCTTCGCTGCCCTACGAGGCCAATCCCAAGCCACGCCTACTGGTTACATCACTTGCCCACCGCGGCACCACCCCACCGTCGTGTTCATTTTTATAGAAATAAAGTAATTTAGTTCAGTTAGAGAACAGACACTACAATTAAAAACTGAACGTGTCTGTTCAATACAGCGTGAGCCGAACAAGAGTCGCCGCACAGACCAGCAGCAGGAGACAGATATCATTTATCGCAAGAGTGAAGAGCTGACAGACAAGATGATGGCGGGAGATTTGACTTCAAAGCGAAATGTAAAAGCGCCTACTTAAGTGAGTTTGTCATTTGCTAATGAACCCACAATTCAAGCAACCTGCCCCCAAATTGGTGCTAATTCTATACCGAAACTAAAATGAGCATGGCCAACCGGCAACCATTCACGGCCGCCTTGTCATTCATTCACTACCACTGCGTGTCCAGTCTGGCGCGTTTTCAGTTCATGCCTATGGAAGCTTAACTTTCATAAGAATTAATTGAGAACACTTGCTTTGCTCCGCACCGCTCCGTTATTAATGCCAGAGCGGCCATGCGCATTTACATTCTGTGAGTGAGATCCCACCCCTATGGGCGGATTGATAACATGCGGAACTAACTCCTTCTACTGGCTGTAGTCTTTAGCCTCACGATATTTGCGTCATCTAAGGCTTTTTGCCAGACATAAAATACATAAATCTCTCATCTCAGGGGGATATGAAGGGGGGCAGGGGCATGATCATTCGAATATACTACCGGGTTTCTACTGATACAAAGCTTAAAGCTACACTGTGTAAATTTTTTTAGCTTATTCTTAGCTAAAAACACTTCGTTCTTTCAAAAATATATGTGCTCATTAATGTATATTTACTTCTTTCAAGTAATAAAGTATTCTCGTAAGTTTATAATATGCCATTGAAAATACATACGGGTGAGGGGTTCGAATGCGGGTCGCCATGGTGCCCCTCCATCTTGAAAGTACATTAGCCAAAGAGGGACATACCTGTAAATTCAAGCTTCGCCTTTCGCGTTTTAACACTCAATGGTGTCAAATGTGGACGAGGTCGAACTGGAAGCCATGTTAATCTTGGACTAAATCGGCCACCGTAGGAGTTAAAACTAAATCGGAATTGAGAGGAACAGAAACTAACCTTCACTGGATGGTCATATACATTTTAACCGCTAGATGGGGGAAAATATCACACAGTGTAGCTTTAATGCAAATCGCTGAAGTATCCCTTTAATTTTTTATTTTAATAATGTATTAGTAATTGCTGAAATTTGTACGTTAACAAATGTTAACAGCTGGGACCTTATTGTAAAGTGTTACCGAAGTATCTTATGCTCACCAAGGCTGCATTTGTTTAATCAAAATTACAGTAAAAACAGGAACATTGTGAAATATTATTACAAATAAAAATAACTGTTTCCAATCTAAGTATATTGTAAAAAGTCATTTATTCCTGTGATCAAAGCTGAATTTTCAGAATCGTTACTCCAGTCTTCTGTGTCACATGATCCTTCAGAAGTACTTCTAATATGATTTGCTGCTCAAGAAACATTTATCATCATTGATGAAAAAGTTGTGCTGATTCATATTTGATATGATCGAAAGCATGATTCTTTGATTAATAGAAAGTTCAAAAGAACAGAAATTATTTGAATTAGAATTTTTGTGTAACATAATTGTCTTTAGTGTCTCTTTTGATCAGTTTAAAACAACCATGCCAAAGAAAATCATTAATTTCTTCTTACTAATAAAATCTTACTAATAGTGTGTCAACACATTGCATTCCTCATGATCTCGAGCCAAACACTACATTTACTGCTTTCTATAAATGAAGAGTGAGGTTTGTGCAGTGTTTTACCTGACCCCAGGCTTCAGTCACCCAGCCGGTGCAGGGCTGCCGATGGCAGGACTCAGTGCTGGTGGGTTTGAGTGTGACGTTGCAGCGCTTATACTCAGGGCAATACACAAGTCTTTCCTTCATTCCCTGCCCACAGCTTTTAGAGCACTGTCAATCACAGATGAAAAACATTGATCTAGACTAGCCATGTGATGATATACGGCAATATGATATACCATAATAACAACGTGCATGAATATGCACCCTATTATTATTGTGGGCACTTCAAAATACAGTGAATAGTTCTTTATGTAAGGGATAATCCATGGCTAGCTGTGCATTAAACGATTGTAATGCACAACATGGGGCCCTATTTTAACGATCTGAAACGCAAGTGTCAAAGCGCGAAGCGCAAGTAACTTTGTGGGCGGGTCTCGGCGCTGTTGCTATTTTCCCGGCGGGATAAATGGCTCTTGCGCCCGGCGCAAATCTAAAATGGGTTGGTCTGAAGTAGCTTCATTATTCATAGGTGTGGTTTGGGCGTAACGTGAATAAACCAATCCGAGCGTCATCCAACATTCCCTGTAAAAGCAGGTGCGCAAGTTCCATTATGGATTGCTATTATTATGCCGTATTTACCAGGCGCACGCTAGGAGCGGTTCACAGCCGAGGAGACTGATGTTCTTGTAAGAGCAGTGAAAGACAGAGAAGTGAAGTTGTAATGTTGTACATTATGGTAAAGGTGATTTCACAGTCTTTTTTTTTTCAGTCTTTCAGTTTTTTCAGTTTTTCAGTCGATTTTTTTTCCTGGTTCTTGACGGACAAACCAATTTGTCAGATGTCCTTATATACATATATGTCTTGCCACTATTGGGCAAACAGGTCTTATCCTTAATTATTACAATTAGCCTGAATAATTTGTAAGCTAGATTTATGCCTATTTTTTCACATCTTCGTGGCACACCACAATGATTTCCGTCATCTCATGTGTTAATATTTTTTTAGTGTAACAATTTATGATTTGCAAAAATAACTGTTGCATCTGTGTAGATTACATGAGCAAAGTGTATGCGTGTTGTGCACGCTATACATTATGGTCAAGCATGCGCCCTTAAAATAGCATAATGAACAACGCGCAACGCGCCACTGACTTTAGACTAGGTTTTTTCTGGTCAGTGGCGCAATTGTTTAATGGAACAGCAAAATAGCACCAGGGATTGTTTGCGCCGGAACACGCCTCCTTTTTTGCGCTGAACCGCCCAGGGAGCGCAAGTTCATTCACTAGTTTAGCGACGTGCTTCTGTGGAGGGAAAAGCGCGCTTTGCGCGGGTGCAAAATAGGAATGACACATGCGTCGGTGTACAAAGTCAATTGCGCTTGGTGCAAGATAGGGCCCATGGAGGCAAAGAACCACCCAACTCAAAGCTGTGAGTTTAATTCCTTCAAAAACAGTGATGTTAATTACCCGCTCATTCCTGAGAAATATAATGTTGTGATTCGGTAGCAAAGATGTTTTATTAAGAGCAGCGTTGATAACAAGTTGATGTTCTCCTGAATGTTTCTGTGTGTGAGCAGTGATGTGTGCGTGCTTCAATGAAAGTAGTGGATTAATATAGAACGGTGATTAAACTGCCTGTGCATTAAACAGTTTTAATGCACACATTCCAGCCAATCAGAATCGAGTATATAGACAGACCATGGTATAGTACAAATTATTTAGAACTCTTTTCCATCAACCGGTTAAAATGTACAACTCTACGTGTGTGTTGCTTCAGAGGAATGCACACTCCAATGTACACAACCCCAACAAGGATGAGAAGCATGGAGGAATGAGTGAAGGACGTGCTCAATGAAAATGCACATTCACTCTCTGATAATAAATGGCGCTTATGGAACAGCAGAAATGCAGCGGTTAACCCACATAAACAAAGCAGGCGGCTACTTTCTGCTTCTGAACAGTATGTAAATGTTTTAAACAGACATTCAGATTTTTGTATTTGCAATGGTGTTCATCACAGCACCAAATACCTAATACTTAAAGGAACACTCCACCGTTTGTAGAAATAGGACTTATTCAACTTCTTTCTTACATTTAGATATGTGGGCAAATGCATTTTTGTCTCAGTGCATGCATTGTTTTAGTTTGGCAGGGTCGCCGCTAGCTTAGCTTAGCATAATGAATGGAATCCTATGTTGCCAGCTAGCATGTCCCGAGTAAAAGTGATTAAAAAAAACCCCCACCTAATTACTTCTTGTGGCCTGTGTATTCACAACGAGTACAAATAGCGATGCAGATTAAGACAGATATTGACTTGGGACTAAACTATGGGGAAGCACAGGCAAAGCACTGCTACTTGGGCGCAGAGATTTCACGCAACACATGAAATCCCACAACTTCTGTCAACATACCGGCGTGAATAGTAGCTGGCTATTTTTCATACAGTACATGAATGGCGACGAACATGACTGATTTTGTGAGAGACGAAGAGGGTTACTTCTTAGACAGTCAAGATCCAGAACCATACCTTTATGAACCAGAGTTTTCAGAAGAGGAGCTACGCCTGTGTGCTTTGGAAATAGAACGTCAGGAGGGGGAGGAGGTTGTGATCGCTCAACAGCTGGAGGACGTGAGGATGAGAGCCAACACGAACTGGTGGTGTGAGTGTGGTGGAAAATGTCACTCTATGCCGACTGAAATAGAGTGTCTGTGCTGTGGCGAGTGGGACAAGATACTGCCATTGATGACCAGGCTCAACGCGTCAGATCAAGATGAGCGTGCCCGCAGTTGTGTCACAGTGACCGAGGATTTAACGCCGTTGATCCATCCTGCAGTACTCGATTTTTTCCCCGGTGTGATAAAGTGAACTGGAAAAAACGCCCCACGCCGGATGGACCCAATGGACAGCTGTCCACAGAGTAAGAGATTATTTTAAACATGACGCATGCAATGCAATATGCAGGCAATTACCATGTTTGCTGTAACTGTAGCTGTAACTTCTGAAAATAAACAATCCAAAAGATAAGACACTCGGTGCAGGTCACACCGGTATTTTATACTTTTTTCCCCCCGTTTTTTGTCGCATTGCACGCCGGTATGTTGACGGAAGTTTGGGGATTTCATGTGTTGCGTGATATCTCTGTGCCCAAGTAGCAGTGCTTCGCCTGTGCTTCACCCTAATATAGTCCTAAATTAATATCTGCCAAGGAAATCGCCTAGTCTTAATCTGCATCGCTATTTGTATTCGTTGTGAATACGCAGGCCACAAGAAGTAATTAGGTGGGTTTTTTTTTTTTTTTGGATCACTTTTACTCGGGACATGCTAGCTGGCAACATAGGATTCCATTCATTATGCTAAGCTAAGCTAGCGGCGACCCTGCCAAACTAAAACAATGCATGCACTGAGACAAAAATGCATTTGCCCACATATCTAAATGTAGGAAAGATGTTGAATAAGCCCTATTTCTAAAAACGGTGGAGTGTTCCTTTAATTTATTTTCAAACTTATATTTTTTTTATTTATATTTGAGTCTGGACTAAAAAAAATTCAGATTCTTTATTATTGTTCTCTATTGCTCTATAGTTCTTTTGTAATTTAATCTGAAATATTTGTTTAGTCAAGTCAAGTCATTGTTAAAAAAAATTATGTCAAAATATTCATGTAAAACATACCTGACTGTGTTTACGTGAATACTCGTCAAGACAGCATTTTGACATTATTTTGTGTGTATTTGACTGTTTAAACACAATAAGCAACGAAAAAGAACTCAATTTAGTTCGGAGCGGCGGCTTTGGCAATTATCGTGATATTAAAATTTGATACGGTCACATCCCTAATCTAGACTAGACAATTTTCTGCACATCAGTAACATCACATTCTGCATTTTTGTAACATCAGTGTGTGCATCCTCAGTTTAGTACCTCTCCCCAGGGTGAGTACGTCCACTGCAGGCAGGGCCGACTGTTGCAGGGCAGACTGCTGGGTGGTTTGTATGAAAGAGCCTGACAGTGAAATGGCCTCAATGGATGTCTGCTCTTAGTGTCGATGCACTGCACTTCTCGATGCTTCATATCAGACACACAGCCTTCAGGACACTAAGGAGAGGGAGATCTCACAGTTAGGAGGTCAAAAGTTGTGGAAGCTCATAAATCACGTGCAGTTCTAAAGTCTGAAGAGACAATCAAAAAAAGAAAGAAGCCAGTCAGTTGAGTTTACAGTGCTTGAGTGTTGATGTCTTTTACTGCATTTGATAATTCATACTCAGAAAGTAGAACTGAAATGACATTCATTACAACATGATGAGTTAAAACATTTCAAAGGCACCTGCAAACAATTTTCTAGTCATGTATTTCATCATTTAGGATTTCTTAAAACTACTATGAAAAAATCTTGTCTCGTTCTCGTGAACCCAATCTCGTGTCTTGTCTCGTGAGATAAGTGTCTCGTCACACCCCTAGTAATTAAGGTCTCTTTTGAAAACGTGGCTTTACCTTGGTCCAGTTACCACTCTTCCAGATGGCGCAGGGTCGCAGGTTGCATCGTCGGGCAGGTTCTGGCTTCTTCTCACTGGCGCAATCTTCCTCACGCTCTGAGCTGCAGGTTACAGACCGCCACACCGCTCCAAGACCACACGTAGTGGAGCACTGGGACAAAGAATACATATTAGAGACTATGAGTGCATTGAATGCATTATTAGTACTGCATAACTGCATTTTATTATCTCAGATGGATGTGGGTTACTCCAAGTGATTTAAGTGTAAATAAATACACTAGTTTGAGGTCCAATAATCAAAATTTTGGGGTCACAATTATATTTCTTTTAGGTTTTTTTTTTTTTTTTTGAAATAAATTTATATTTTATTCCTAAATTGGTCAAAAGTGACAGTGAAGACCCCCAAAAAAGTCTTGCTTTCTGAGAAATATCAAAATTGTTTTTGTGCGTAAATCAAGAAAGAAATATTGCCAATGGGATTAGAAAACTAAACTTAATTTTAAAAGAAAAAATACTGACAGTAGTTTTTAATGCCAAAAGAAGGTTTGCGCTGGTGCAAGTTGTTAGTAAATCTGGCCCTTAATATCTTATGTCATTTTGCTTCTTATGTAAATCTATCTTGATTTAACAATATTCAGATATTGGTACTGAAAAACAAGACAAAAATACTGAAGAAATTCATGACAACGACAACAGCATCAAGTCTTAAACCTAAACTTACATAAACCTTTAGCACTATTCTTTTGCTACCACACAAGCATTGCCATTTCCTTCTGGAAATGCACATCTAGTAATAATTCTTTGCAGCTAATGCAACAAGAGGCAGGTGGTCACCTTAGACATTGAGTAATAAAGTTTTCATTCTTACATCACTCCAGTTGCCCACTTCCCAAAATGCACTCCTACTGACGGGATCTCGTGCATTCAGATTCCCATAGTCATCGGTGGTGGTCGCCGTCTCCGGCCTCTGCTTGAGAGCTTTAGGCGCCTTGCCTTTGTTGGCTCCTTTTGGTGTTTGTGAGGCCTTTCTCAGAATCTTTACTGTAGGAAAAGTTACTTGTGGACTTTGAGTATTCATATGTGTCACTTTTGGGTTTGGGGTGGTATTTAGTTCATATGGGGTTGTTTTAGTGCATTGCTGTGTTGTCAGATCAATGTATTGGGTTCTACTGGTAGTAGTTGGTTGTGTTGTGTCAGTGTTAGTATGCATTGGTGCTCGAGTTGTGGTTGGTCTGACAGTGGTTGTGGGGACTTCTTTAGGAGTGCTGGTAAACACATCAACATCACGTGTCCTTTCTTCTCCAGTCGGATCTTCTACTATATAATCATAACCCGTTGTGTAGCTTTTATCCGGAGGCTGCAGGTCTGTGCTTCCCTCCTCGTCCTCAGGAGTTCCCAGATCTTTAGTATTTGTGGGAACCGTTCCCCAACCGCCATTGTCTTTGTAACCATTCCTCACCAAGATAAAGTCACGGTCATCTTCATGGATAATGCCAGATGTTGTGGATGTTGGGGAAGTGTTGGTGTGTGTCGAAATGGAAGTAGGGGTGTTTGGAGGCACGATGGTGGTGCTATATCCTGGTGTTTGTTTCCCAGGGGCCTGCGTTGGGATTTTAGGAGGGACTCTAGGTCGGAATCGTGGTCGAAGCGGAGAACCTGTCCATCTGTTAGTGGACGAGCAGCTCTGGAGGTTACAGAGGATTGTGGAACGAGGTCGACTGGAAGGGCTGCACTGACTGGGTTGTTTTGCCACGCATTTGACGGTTCTGGACTTTATTCCTCCATCACAAGACAGAGAGCACTGCGGGATGACAACCATATATTCCGGTAACACAAAAATGAAATAATAAGACAATGCAACTAATTACTATGCAAAAGTGACCTATAAATATGCACATGCATGAATGAGATTTGACAGGCAAAAGATAAAAATAAAAAAAAACACTTGAATTTCGGTCTCGTCTTCATCCAAATCAATTGCATAACTTCAGAAGACTTGGAATAGTGCACATCCATCCATCCATCCACCCATCCTGTACATCCATCCATCCATCCTGCACATTCATCCATCCATCCATCACATCCATCCTGCACAGCCATTCAGCCACTCATCCATCCTGCACATCCATCCATCCTGCACTTCCATCCATACATCCACCCATCCACCCTTTCATCCATCCATCCTGCACAGCCATACATCCACTCATCCATCCTGCACATTCATCCTGTACATCCATCCATCCTGCAAATCCATCCATCCACCCATCCTGCACATCCATCCATCCACCCTTTCATCTATCCATCCTGCACAGCCATCCATCCACTAATCCATCCTGCACATCTATCCATCCATCCATCCTGCACATAAATCCATCCTGTACATCCATCCATCCTGCACAGTCATATATCCACTCATCCATCCTGCACATCCATCAATCCTGCAAATCCATCCACCCATCTTGCACATCCGCCCATCCACCCTTTCATCCATCCATCATGCGCATCCATACATCCACTCATCCACTCATCCATCCTGAACATCCATCTATCCATCCATCCATTCTGCACATTCATCCATCCATCCATATTATAATTTTATTACTTTTACTATTATTTTTGCCTTTTGAAAGCCAAAAATACTTAAAGTAAGTCAAAGTAAAAAAAAGTCAACATGAGGGTGAGAAAGTATTAAAGGGGTGGTAAACCACGATTTCACTATTCTAACTTTAGCTAGGGTGTAATGTTGCTGCTTGAGCATAAACAACATCTGCAAAGTTACAACGTTCAAAGTTTAAAGCAAAGGGAGATATTTGCTTTTAAAGAAATCAAATTCTAAGGACTACAGCAAACGGCCGCTAGGCGACTACAGACATTCCTCCAGGGTTGCTGACATCACCAGCCTCAATATTTACATAAACCCCTCCTCCGAGAATATTAAATAAGGGGGGGTGAGGCCATTTTGTATCGCTGTTGTTGTGGTATAGTTAGGCTGGAGTGGTGTTGCTGCAATGCCGACGAAACGCTGTTATTTTCATCCAGATTGCAGGTCTGGGGTACTTGCTTTGTTCAGCCTTCCTTGGGACGGGGGTGCGTTGCAGAGCGTTTAACATACAGCATGTTATATGCATGTGTGTATGAGACAGGGGAACAGGTCGCAGCTTTATGCTGCCCATCATAAATCACGAGACAGACAGGGGTCGGAGGAGAAAACTGGAAAATGTGACATAATGGACAATATTCGTCTGTATTTGCAATTCATGAGCCGCGGTTCAGCTGCGTGAGACAAACACTGCCAGTGTGAATCATGCACGACGTGCGCGGCTCCCTCTGCACATTTCACGGAGGAAAACTTCCACAATCTTCGCAAGTTTAATGCAGGATTTGCACCACGTCAGCTGCGCGAGACAAACACTGCCAGTGTGTGGATGCACGACGCGTGCGCTGCACATTTCACGGAGAAAAACTTCCACAATCTTCGCGAGTTCAATGCAGGATTTGCACAACGGCTTGTCCTGAAAGCTGGATTTACAAACAGAAGTTGTTTACGGGCCACAACCTGTAAGTCTGATTTATTTTTCATCAATGTGTTTTCCTGTAATAGGTTAATTGTACTTTGTAGCAAGGAAGTAAACAGATGACAGCGCTGTTCTGCAAACCAGTCTGTTAAATGCTCATTCATACTTAACGTTATCCGACGAAAACCTAACGTTACAAACACTAACGTTAAAATCTCAACAGCGAACCTGGCATTAGTGTAAATGATTCTTTGATTAGAGCTTTTATGTATTGTTTATCTACAGGCATGCTAAACATGGTTCTGTGTGTGATTTGGCTACTAGTAATGCCAATGTTTAGTGTTCGTTTTGGGTTAATAGTTCTTGCGACAGATATTTGGCTATAATCGTTCTAAAAATACAAAAGTAACAGTGCCATTCAGTAGCGATCACTATAGATCCACAGTCTTTACTTTTGAGGAATGAACGGGTTCTGCTCGATCATCTTCACTAAAATGGTCTGGGTCTGATTCGGGCTCAGATTGGTAACGTTATGGTTTTATTGACGCCATTGTTTCTAATACTGACCAAAGCACAGCCTCCGGTAAAGGTAAGAGGCGTGACGTTTCCGTCAAACGTGCACTAGGCGGTTAGCGAATCACAACACACTGGGCCAGCTAACCAATCTGAGCCCAATGCGTATTTTTGAGGGACTGGCTTCATACAACCCGGAAAGCATCAGACCGTTTTACAAGTAGGGACAGAGCAGTGTAGAATAAAGGTCAAATATATGAAAAATAATGCAATTTTTTTTTAAACGAAGCATGAACACATGTTACAGTGCACCCCACAAACACAATCAAGCCTTCAAAAGAATGTGTTTTACCACCCCTTTAACAGAATAAAATTTTTCAGGGTGAAGTTGAAATCCTGAACAATTCCAAACAATCCACAAAACATGCAATTGATACGGAGGCCCTAAGGGACATGGTGATGGAAAAACTGTATGAGATGGTAGGAAAAATTATATTTCAGTACTGTCGCGTTCACTCACCAACCTTTTGCCTTCTCTTGCAAGTATTACATTCCCCCGACAAACTTTACGTTTAAATATAGTTTCCCATCCCACGTCATTATTTCCATAACAAAAGTTTTGTGAGTGAACGCAATCTCCATCTTTTTACAATTCCCATGTCCATTTAGGGGCTCTGTAAATTGATAAGAGCTCTTACATAAATAAAACAGCAATAAAACAGCCCACCTCGCTCCAGTTCCCCACAGTCCATTCTGACCCACATGGTACATCTCGGTTGCAAGGTACCACAGGTTTGGGTTTGAGCAGCTGCTTACAATCCCCAGGGTGCAGAACCCGCTCCTCTCCGGCCACCGTACGCACACACAGAATGGTACGCTTTCTCACTCCGTTTGGACCGCATGTAGCCGAGCATGTCTGCCATCCTCCCACCCACCACCTGAGGTCAGCACAGAGTTTAGGCCAGTGTATCTCAACCTTTTTGACTTCACCGCCTTCCATAGACCTTAGTCAGATTAGATGCCATATTGAATTTAACAAAGATGAAAATGAGGCTGTGATGGATAGACTTCACTTAAAGGTACATTGTGAAGAAAAAAAGTATGAGACCGGAGGAAAAATTATTTGGCAATGCTTTTGTGTTCTCTCGCAAATTCTGTTCCCCTGAGAAACTTTGCGTTCACTTGCAAAGAACACGAGCGAACGCAAACGTTTTTGCAAGCGAACACAAAGTTTCTCAGGGGAACAAAAAAGCATTGACTTTTTCCTCTCATCTCATATTTTTTTACACCCTTATGTCCCCTTCGGGGTTTTGGAACAGCCTTTATGATTGTGCACACTGAATAAGGATCCTAGATCATGTAATTTTTTACAACTTTTTGCCTATTGAAATTTTTTTTTCTTCAGAAAGATGTTTTGTCAGCTGAACAATCAGTATGTTGTTAAAGGGGTCATCGGATGCCCGTTTTCCACAAGTTGGTATGATACTTTAGGGTCTTAATGTAAAGTCTGTAACATACTTTGGTTAAAAACGTTCTGTTCACAACGACCCGTTTTGGTGCATGTCTCTTTAAATGATAATGAGCTACTGCTCACCCCACCCTTCTCTTCTGTGGGGCGTGAAGAAACGTGAAGTGCTGCCATTGCAGACAGTGTACAACTGGCTGAGGGTGGAAATATGCTAATATGGGACAGTCTGTCAGCGGTCGTGGGCGGACGTCATATTGCTCATAAAATTTAAATGGCTTTATTATTGAGCGTGTTTAGTTTTTTTGAGGATAAAAAAAAGGAGTGAATGGATTTTTATCATTGTAGGGTGGTTGTGTCCACACACTGCAAAGATGCATTTATATGCAAATACCATATAAAAGTGCATTTTGCATCCGATGACCCCTTTAAACAACAGTACAATCCATTGAACCCACTGTATTCTATCCCTCATTGTCTTGTTTTCATTCCTGTCAAAATGAAATATGGTGATATATTCCCTGATTCAGGTCCATTGTCCACAACAATATTCACTCACAGTTTCTACCCAATAAAATATATTTTTTAGAGCTAAGCATAACTAGAAAGATTTATATTCATTACAAAAATAACTAAATACTAATAAATATCTGGGGTTTTAGTTGTTTTAGCTTATTTTAATGCTTCTTTTGCCTTATTATATATCAGTTTAAGTCATCTTGAGGCCCCCTTGGAAGTTCGCTGAGATTACCATTCAAACTCTTGAATGGTGGTGTATATTTGATTTGAAACTGTATGCAATATGCAAAGATAAAAGTTTCCTATTTCAGGAAATAAATAGCATTTGTAATCTAGGTTCAAGAAAACGATTTAAAAAACCTCATTGATATGATTTCTGGTTCTTTCATCACACTGGAAAGCTGCATATTATACATAGTAAACATACCACACACTGCATAAATAATAAGACTAGTATGATGGTGTGCTATTCTTAACACATAGCCATTATTTATACAGTATCATACCGTGCAGGGCAGTCCATGTTCTTGCACTTGCGATGCCTGTCATCAGGACGTGTACTGGGGTCACACAGTGTTTCTTCGACCACGCCAACCTCTGCCTCAAAACAGCGCACAGGTTGATGCTGCTCACCTATACAGAGAGAAAAAAATCAGACATACCAGCTATCAAAGATTCAATAGTTTGGAACCAAAAAAAGAAAAGAAAAAGATTATAATGAGTCAATTTAAAGGCCCACTGAAGTGCCTTGAAACGCGCAGCATTATTCAATGTGTTTACGTAATTTCCACTGAAACAGGAAGACAGGGCGGGACGTATCGTGCAGCTCCGCCCCTTTTTAAAAAGCCAATAGCGTTTCATTTATATCACAGCTCGACCAGAGCAGTTGAGCTTAGTAATCTACTCAATATCGCTTTAAAATACAGCATTCTGTGCAGAATTCAAATGAGAGTTTTTTCTCTCATCGTGTCTCTGGACCGGAACAGACTGTCTGTGTGTGTGTGTGTGTGTGTGTGTGTGTGTGTGTGTGTGTGTGTGTGTGTGTGTGTGTGTGTGTGTGTGTGTGTGTGTGTGTGTGCGCGCGCTGCGGCCGTTCGCGCGACACTAACGTGAAACCAGACTTAATTTGCCTCAACTGAAAGTATATTTACACTGTCTGAATTGTTCCCTATACCCTAAATAGTGCACTATGTGCTATTCACCATGTAGAAATAGTAAATGTGTGAACAAGTGACCGATTTCAGCCACAGCTTCAGTGTCTATTTATAATGTAGGGGGCGGGACGCTTCAGATTCTAGAGAGCATTTGATTGGACAGAAAAGTGATGTCATCAAAATCATTGATGACCATGTTGGTGGAAGTGAGAGACTGTGAGGTTTGAATGCTAATTTCTTTTAAATTCAAATTTTGTCATTATTTTGGATCACACTAGCATATAGATAACAGTAAGACTAACATATTCATACTAAAAGCCAAAAAACGTTTCTATTTCATGAGGACTTTAACTATAGACTGTAATGAAAAGTAAAGAAAATCTCCATCCTTACCAAGCCCACAGGTGGTGCTGCAGTCAGTCCAGGCTCCATATTTCCAGATGTATTCTGGTTCCAGAATTTCATTTCCAAGCGGGCGACTCCTCTTAATGGTGTACTCATACTTGACACCAGGATTCAGCTCTTGGAACAACAACTGAACAAATTAAAACAAAAAACATCCATCATTTAATGACAGTATTCAAGAAATCATCTTGTTCTGCAAGTGCCGCCAGTCTTAGAGGCAACAGCTTTATTTGTGATACTTTTATTCATGCTTTCTCACATAAATAATGTCAGAAGAATCTTGTGTCTGCTGCAATAATGAAATTAAGTTTCACCAAAAAATGTAATTAATTAAAAATTTGGTATTCTAACAAAAATGCTTTCTGGGCAAATTGTCCATTGGTTCATCAAAGAAATGTTTCAGGTTTTTGTTTGATTGCCAGAGTAAATAACATTGAATCTTTACTCAATGTGTAAATACAAACAAAAATTGCATATCTGTGCCAGAAAACGATGTGATGCAACTATCCATCATTTTTTTAATTATTGCTTTTTAACTTTACATTACAACCCTCAGAATCTCTTGCCATGTAGAGTTTAAATGTAAGTGCACCATTTCTTTGTTTTTATAATCCTATAATAAAAATATATAAAAAGATGTGTTTACGTGTGTGAGGATCAGTACCTGGATCATGACAGCGTCAGTTGTTGGTCCTGCAGAGGTGAGGTTCTCCATATTACCGCTCCGCTCGTAGTAAAACTTTGTGCCACCTGCCTCATACTCTCCGTTCCACTGAATGATGAAATTCCCATTGAGGTAATACTCATCTGAATCAGCCGCTCGGATCGCAAGGAAATTCCCAGCCTCTTCTACTTCCTGTATGAAGATATCCCGAGCTCCCTTAGGGATCAAAACCAGGTCCATGTAACCTAAATCACATGATCTCACTTATAAACTTATTGGAGTTCCAACACATGGTATATACATCTGGACATATCATTTTATTTATAGTTTGTTAAATCTAATTTAATCAATAAAATATGTAAATATATAAGTCACGTGTGCTACACACCAAATCCATCTTGCTTCACAAAGTTCTCCTTCACCGTCTCACAAGTGTATCCATCACCGAGACAAACGCCACAGCTGTCCTCTTTAGCATTAGAATTAATGCCAAAATCACAACCCACCTCCTGGAGAAAGATTACACATAAGCACATACAAATACACCACCACACATACGTACACATTACACACACAGAATGTAGTTGTTCTCTATGGCACAAAACATAACTCAGAATATATGAAAGGTTAATATTAAGAGACAAAAAAAAATGCACCTACATGCTGTGGAACAACCAATATATATATGTAAAAACAATAATTAAAAGACATAATTCACTCAAAAATGAAAATAATGTCATAATTGTCACATCCACCATCTGGAGTGCACTTGATCTCCACCAGAGGGCACTCCTCCCTAGTCCATTGCCACCACTTCATTAATTAAATTTTCCCATAACTCATTTGCCAAATTCTGATTACTAGTACCACCTGTTTATTATCTAATTTATGTTTGCCTGTTTAAACCTGGGCTGAATCCGAAATCACCCCCTAAACCCTTATTCACTATTCCCTAAGTTAGTCCACAAATAGTTCACTTGATTGAGTGAATGAAAACGAGTGAGTGAATTCGGACAGCCGTTGAGTGTACATCGGCTGTACACTCGTTATTGTGGTGCATTGTGGGATTAAATGAGTGCTCTCAATAACGTCCACTATGGTTTCGGACACCCCTACAAATGGTTGTCCCCTCAAATAGAGCCCTATTTAAGGGTATAGGGGGCGATTTTCGGATTCAGCCCTGCTGTGTTCATTCACTCATTGCGAAGTCTTGTTGGGGTTACACTGCATTTCTGAGCGCTAGTTCTGGTTTCATGTTCTTGATTTTCTGCCTGTTCTCCTGTGCTTTGAACCGTTGTTATTATATGGATGGTTTGCTCTGTGGTTTTGACTAGGGGTGTAACGATTCATCTACTACATCGATCTATCGATTTATATTCCTATGATCTAACTACATCGATCTGTGCTCGGCAAGTTGGCCTTCCGGACGACATATATCGATCTAACATCGTTTTAAAAGGTAATCAATCGATTGTATCGATAATAGGAAATAAAGCATTTGATTTAAGCACGTCAGACTTTATATGGATGTTTTTCTTAGTGAAGTTTTAGTAACTAATTTCGGGAGGAGCACGTCCAGATAATTAAACCTTTCTAAATAACGGAGCATGCCAGTTAATGTAATCTAATCAAACCCAAGTGGAGCACGCCCAGATAATTAAAACCTAATTAAACACGAGTGGAGCATACTGAACTAATCAATTCAATCAACAACAGGAGGAGTGTTTATATACAGCTGACTCACCTTCCTTTCGTTGACAGTTTCTTAGCATCCCTCCACCACCCCATCTCCTCACTTGATTGAATAAAAACCTATTAGACGTCAACTCAATCCATAATGCAATACAGTCTAGTTCTAGACCAATCCTATCACAGGGGTATACTCTGGGTTCGGGCCAAAATTCCTCCCCCGGAGCCCTCCCCCGGACAGCACGCCAAATACGCATAATCTTTTACTCCATTTAATTTGATGTAAGTGTGAACTCGTGAAGCACTTTTAATGATAGGCGTTAAACGTTACTCGATTCAGTCTGCCTATCTGTGACATCATCGCCACGCACCAGCAGCAGCGCTAAGAAAACAAAACATAGCATGGCGGATGGCAGAGGAGAAGCCAACGAGCGAGAAATTATCAAGCCACCAGGAGAAAGAGCTACCTGTACTTTCAACCCTGGCTAAATGTTACTTGTGCATTCCTGGCCCCAGTGTGCCAGCAGAGCGAGTTTTTAGTACTGCTGGCGACATAGTGAACGCACAGAGAAGTGTTCTGCGGTCAGATCATGTTGATCAGATGATATTTTTGAAAAAAAAAAAAAATATGTAGAGTCATTGAAGAGTAGTTGGTTACATTTTATCTTTTGTTAAATATTGTTTGTTTATTAAAGGGGTGGTAAACCACGATTTCACTATTCTAACTTTAGCTAGCGTGTAATGTTGCTGCTTGAGCATAAACAACATCTGCAAAGTTACAACGTTCAAAGTTTAAAGCAAAGGGAGATATTTGCTTTTAAAGAAATCCATTTCTAAGGACTACAGCAAACGGCCGCTAGGCGACTACACACATTCCTCCAGGGTTGGTGACATCACCAGGCTCAATATTTACATAAACCCCTCCTCCGAGAATATTAAATAAGGGGGGGTGAGGCCATTTTGTATCGCGGCGCTGTTGTGGTATAGTTAGGCTGGAGTGTTGTTGCCGCGATGCCAAGGAAACGCTGTTATTTTCATCCGGATTGCAGGTCTGGGGTACTTGCTCTGTTCAGCCTTCCTTGGGACGGGGGTGCGTTGCAGAGCGTTTAACATACAGCATGTTGCACGTGTGTATGAGACAGCAGGGAACAGGCGCGCAGGGCTCCCTGCAGCACATCTAACAGAGGAAAACATCCACCGTCTTCGCGATTTCAATGCCAGATTTGCACAACGTCAGCTGCGTGAAAAAAACACTGCCAGTGTGTGGATGCACGACGCGCGCGCTGCACATTTCACGGAGGACAACTTCCACAAACTTCGCGAGTTCAATGCAGGATATGCACCACGGCTTGTCCTGAAAGCTGGATTTACAAACAGAAGCTGTTTACGGGCCACAACCTGTAAGTCTGATTTATTTTTCATCGATGTGTTTTCCTGTAATAGGTTGTAGCAAGGAAGTAAACAGATGACAGCGCTGTTCTGCAAACCAGTCTGTTAAATGCTCATTCATACTTAACGTTATCCGACGAACACCAAACGTTACAAACACTAACGTTAAAATCTCAACAGCGAACCTGGCATTAGTGTAAATGATTCTTTGATTAGAGCTTTTATGTATTATTTATCTACAGGCATGCTAAACATGGTTCTGTGTGTGATTTGGCTAACTTACTAGTAAAGCCAGTGCTTAGTGTTCGTTTTGGGTTAATAGTTCTTGCGACAGATATTTGGCTATAATCGTTCTAAAAATACAAAAGTTAAAGTGCCATTCAGTAGCGATTATAGATCCGCAGTCTTTACTCTTGAGGAATGAACAGGTTCTGCTCGATCATCTTCACTCAAATGTTCTGGGTCTGATTCGGGCTCATATGGTTTTATTGACGCCGTTGTTTCTGATACTGACCAAAGCACAGCCTCCGGTAAAGGTAAGGGGCGTGACGTTTCCGTCAAACGTGCACTAGGCGGTTAGCGAATCAGAACACACTGGGCCAGCTAACCAATCTGAGCCCATCGCGTATTTTTGAGGGACTGGCTTCATACAACCCGGAAAGCATCAGACCGTTTTACAAGGAGGGACAGAGCAGTGTAGAATAAAGGTCAAATATATGAAAAATAAGGCTTTTTTTTTTTAAACGAAGCATGAACACATGTTACAGTGCACCCCACAAACACAGTCAAGCCTTCAAAAGAATGTGTTTTACCACCCCTTTAAACTGAGAGTAGTAGCAGGTTCAGCCAGTTTATTCAACCTGAAGAAATGTTGGTTGCACTTTATTTTTGATAATAATATTGTATTTGTATTATTTTAATGTTGAAAAACAACAGCAAAAGTAGCAGGTAAACCTACAATTAATTAAACCTGAAGAGAAGTTAGTTGCACTTTATTTTTGATATTAATATTGTAATATTTTTATGTTGGAAAACAAAAGCAGAAGTAGCAGGTTAACCTACTGCCTGTTTTATGGATTATGATTCTGGATTTCCCCAATAAAAGCTGGTAGTGAAGGTGAAATGAAGTTTTGCGAAGCACCGAGGATTCCCCCTCAACTGTATCGAAAATTGGTTCATTACTAGAAGCTTTTCAACACTGTGCACACTATCGACATCGTGTGGTCAAAAAGTGGAAAATCTGCATTTTACGTCCCAGACGACCCAGACGTTTTTGATTGTTTAATATAATAATAATTCAGTTTGTGTTACGAAAACAACAGTTTGTATTAAGGCAATACAAATATTTAATCAATATAAATAATAGTCTTTCACGTGACATTACTTACATATTGTTTTATAAATGTGAACGTGAATTCTGTTCTTTTTAACTTACTGTTCATCGAAGAATCTTAGAAAAATATATAGCACATTTAAAAAATTAAAATTACTAATATTAATATAGAAAATATATTATAATATATATAATATTTTTCACAATATTACTGTTACTGTACTGTACTGTATTTTGACCAAATAATTGCAGCCTTGGTGAGCATAAGAGACTTCTTTGAAGGAAAAAAAAAAAGGTACAAACTTTTGAATGGTGCAGAGTTCAAAATGAAGCTAAAAAGTACTGCGCCACTTTGCGTTTGTGAAACTAGACCTGTGAACTAGACCTGTAGATACTTGAGGAGAACTGACTTCTATAAGTCACCTAAACCCCAGCTCCAGCTGATTCAAAGACACTGAACAAGAATAATGAATGTTGTTAGTAAAGCTTGTCCAGCACAGATGCAGGCACTTGCTTTGATAATATGTAATGACATTCAGACAAGTGTCACAAAATACTTGGTGTGCAGCCAAAGACAAGACATCAATACACGGACGCACACACAAGCATAAATGGGTTGAGTAAGACATACCCAGCCACACTACCTTGCACACACCATTGACACAGATGTTCCTGCTGTTGTTGTTCATGAAGCAGGGCGTTCCATCTGTGACCGCATCCAACATTTTCTCAGAAAAGTCCTCATCCACAGGCCTGCAGTGTAACTCGCATGGGCGCGCTGTGAGAGAGAGACAGGCCTGTTATTTACTGCATGATCCAGTGAAGCATTTTATTATCATGTTTGTTTAAAATCCTTGATACGAATACATTATAGATTTATACTAATAGATTTGATATCATGGAAAATACAAAAAAAGGACCATGGTAGTTAACACATTATTTTACAGTGTCCTTGTTCCATATGTTACACATACTTACCATAGTAATAACAGTAAATTGTGCATAATTACAAGCAACTAACCCTCAACCAAACCCTCAATTTACTTACAATGTATAACTGCTTTATATGTGAAATGTGAATATACACTGTCGTTCAAATTTTTTTAAATGTTTTTAGAAGTCTCTTCTGCTCACCAAGGCTGCATTCATTTTATTCAAAATACCAAAAAATTGTGAAATATTATTAAACTGTAAAATAACCGTTCTCTATTGTAATATATTTTAAAATGTAATTTATTCCTGTGAATTTTCAGCATCATTACTCCAGTCTTCATTGTCACATGATCCTTCAGAAGTCATTCTAATATGATGATTTGCTGCTCAAGAAACATTTATGATTATTATCAATGTTGAAAACAGTTGTGTAAAACATTTTTTAATCAGGATTCTTTGATGAATAGAAAGTTCAAAAGAACAGCTTTTATTTTAAATAGAATATTTTGTAATCCTTGCTGAATAAATGTATTAATTTCCTTAAGTTGCCCCAAAAAAAATTCTTACTGACCCCAAACTTTTGAGCGGTAGTACAATGTTGCAAAAGCTTTCTATTTCAGATAAATACTGTTCTTTTGAACATTTTATATTCATCAAAGAATCCTAAAAAAAAAATTACATAACTGTTTTCAACATTGATAATAGTAATAAATGTTTCTTGAGCATCAAATCATCATATTGACTGATTTCTGAAGGATCATGTGACACTGAAGACTGGAGTAATGATGCTGAAAATTCAGCTTTGATCACAGGAATAAATTACATTTTAAAATATATTTAAATAGAAAACATTCATTTTACATTTTAATAAATTTTTGTATTTTAATAAAATAAATGCACCCTTGGTGAGCATAAGAGACTTCTTTCTAAAAACATAAAAAAAATCTTACCAGCAGTGTATTCCTGTGATCAAAGCTGAATTTTCAGCATCATTACTCAGAAATGATTCTAATAATATGATCTGCTGCTCAAGAAACATTTATATGATCAATGTTATAAACAGTTGTGCTGCTTTATATTTTGTGGAAACTTTTTAAATGTCTTTAATGTCACTTTTGATCAATTTAATGCATCCTTGCTGAATAAAAATATTAATTTATTAAAAAAAAAAAAAAAATTCTTACTGACCTGACCCCAAACCTTTGAACAGTAGTTTAGGCAGACATTTTTTTGTATATCTAAGTTACCTAGAGACCCAGAAAAATCATATAAAGTTTATAATTAATAGATATTGTTACCATGCTAACATCAAATGGTCTTTATAATCTACAATCCAAAGTTCCTGCTGTGCTCCAACTGCTTAAACAGAGCAAACAACAATGACTAAACATTTGTGTCATGAATCCACACGCCTCTAAAGCTGGCTAATAAAAGTGGGGCATTCTTGAAAGTGAACCAACAAACTCTATAAAACTAAGCAGCCACGTGTAATACGTTTTATGTTCATGTCAACAGGCCTCGACCCGCCGCAGCGTGTCTTGGCTCAGCTGTTCAGTTGTAGAGAGCACATGTTTTCATTTCTCAAGTGTAACAAACATTAATAGCGCTACAGTTCTGAAGCCAGTCGTGTTTATTCAAACTGTTCTTGAGAAGGAATATAATCAAAGAAGCGGGGATGGTTGCTAACAGGCCCAAAAGAGTCAACTAGGTGTGGCTTAGTCCACATGCTATGGCTTACAGATTTAGCACAGTACATGGAAAAATAAGTTTTGAATAAGCTAGAGAGGTTTACATAAAATTATTTCTGAAACAGATCCTGATGACCCATGAAATTATTTTTATCTAAGTACATTAGATTTGATGCTATTAATATGCTAATGTACTAATGAAAGTTAAGACTGATATACAGTAGTAAAAATTGGAGGTAACTAAGATTTTTTTTTTTAAAGAAATTAGTTAAAAGTGACAGTAAAGACATTTATAATGTTAAAAAAGATTTCAATTTCATATAAATGCTATTCTTTTGAAATTTATATTTATCAAAGAATCATGGTTTCTACAAATTGAAACTGTTTTCAACATTGATAATAATCATACATTTCTTATTTGAATTTGAAATCATCATATTAGAATGATTTCTGAAGGATCATGTGAAACTGAAGACTGGAGTAATGATGCTGAAAATTCAGCTTTGAAAACAGTCATTGTAAATGGTAATAATATTTCAAAATATTGACTGTATTTTAGGTCAAATAAATGCAGCCTTGGTGAGCAGAAGAGACTTCATTCAAAAACATTTCATATATCTCACCAACCCCAAACTTTTAAACGGTAGTGTATTTTCTCTTCTGGGAATATTGACCATAAATATTGCACATGCACATGAATATTTTGATGCATGTGGTGCAAAGTGATCTTACAGGTGGTCGCAACAGGTATCCACTCGTAGAGTTCATTGTGGTAAGGCACAGTGTTAAATTCACTGCACTGCATCTCTCTAAAGGAGGGCTGTTTTCTGGCACACGGCTTCGTGTTGCAAATCCTGTAGCGCTTCCTCTCACCCGTACAATATTTCCCTCCAAACTCAGGTCTGTACAAAGAAACAAAAATCATGCTACAGATCATATGTTCAGCAAAATGTACAAGGAAAGACTGATAAGGGGAAAGAATTGAAAGGGGGAGAAATAAAAGGACAATGGTTAATTAAAGACTCAAAATGGTGTGGTTTTATGAATTTATGACAGAACTAAAGGCAGCCGTTTGCAACATAGGTACAGGTGTGCCCTCTAGTGTATTCTGCTGGTAGTACAGAAGATGGTATGCATGAATAGGCTGTCAGGATAGCATACTATCACAGAACTTTTTATGCAGTGTGTTTATAGTAGCCCGTATGTAAATTCTCTGTATGCATAGAATTAGAATATCCACTCAATAATGGTTAATCACATTTGCAAAAAGGTGCAGGATATAACAAGCACACTGCACACAGAATACTGTATATCCCAGAATGCAATGCACCCAATTTGACCTTTCATTTCAAGTGTGACAAATGAATAATTCGATTTTTAACTTAAAAATGTTCAATATATATACACATTTATGTACACTCACCTAAAGAATTATTAGGAACACCTGTTCGATTTCTCATTAAAGGGTTAGTTCACCCAAAAATGAAAATTCTGTCATTAATTACTCACCCTCATGTCGTTGGACACCCGTAAGACCTCCGTTCATATTCGGAACACAAATGAAGATATTTTTGTTGAAAGCTGATGGCTGAGAAAGGCCTCCATTGGCATTCAGTACACTTATACTCCCAAGACGGATAAAAGGCACTTAAAATGTCGTTACAAAGTCCATCTCACCACAGTGACTCTACAATAATCTTACGATGTGACGACAATAGTTTTTGTGCGCAAAAAAAAATCAAAATAACACCTTTATCCAGCTTGTTATTGCCTTCCGCGTGTGCCTCCACGACGCATGCGCGAGAATATGACATAGCGCCGGGGTTCGGGAATCCATGAAATGCCACTCTAACCCCATTTTGAGCACTACGCTGAGACCTAAAGCACGATCAATGTAGAATCCAACAGCTGAGATACGCGCTTCCTCTGATTGTAAACAAATCACTTCTGGGTCATCTGTCCGAACGCCGGATCTGCGTCATATTCTCGCGCATGCGTCGTGGAGGCACACACGGAAGGCAGTAACAAGTTGGAAAAAGGTGTTATTTTGATTTTTTTTGCGCACAAAAACTATTGTCGTCGCATCGTAAGATTATTGTAGAGTCACTGTGGTGAGATGGACTTTGTAACGATGTTTTGAGTGCCTTTTATCCGTCTTGGGAGTATAAGTGTACTGAATGCCAATGGAGGCCTATCTGAAGCCTTTCTCAGCCATCAGCTTTCAACAAAAATATCTTAATTTGTGTTCCGAATATGAACGGAGGTCTTACGGGTCTCGAACGACGTGAGGGTGAGTAATTAATGACAGAATTTTCATTTTTGGGTGAACTAACCCTTTAATGCAATTATCTAATCAACCAATCACATGGCAGTTGCTTCAATGCATTTAGGGGTGTGGTACTGGTCTAGACAATCTCCTGAACTCCAAACTGAATGTCAGAATGGGAAAGAAAGGGGATTTAAGCAATTTTGAGTGTGGCGTGGTTGTTGGTGCCAGACGGACCGGTCTGAGTATTTCACAATCTGCTCAGTTACTGGGATTTTCACGCACAACCATTTCTAGGGTTTACAAAGAATGGTGTGAAAAGGGAAAAACATCCAGTATGCGGCAGTCCTGCGGGCGAAAATGCCTTGTTGATGCTAGAGGTCAGAGGAGAATGGGCCGACTGATTCAAGCTGATAGAAGAGCAACTTTGACTGAAATAACCACTCGTTACAACCGAGGTATGCAGCAAAGCATTTGTGAAGCCACAACACGCACAACCTTGAGGCGGATGGGCTACAACAGCAGAAGACCCCACCGGGTACCACTCATCTCCACTACAAATAGGAAAAAGAGGCTACAATTTGCACAAGCTCACCAAAATTGGACTGTTGAAGACTGGAAAAATGTTGCCTGGTCTGATGAGTCTCGATTTCTGTTGAGACATTCAGATGGTAGAGTCAGAATTTGGCGTAAACAGAATGAGAACATGGATCCATCATGCCTTGTTACCACTGTGCAGGCTGGTGGTGGTGGTGTAATGGTGTGGGGGATGTTTTCTTGGCACACTTTAGGCCCCTTAGTGCCAATTGGAAATCGTTTAAATGCCACGGCCTACCTGAGCATTGTTTCTGACCATGTCCATCCCTTTATGGCCACCATGTACCCATCCTCTGATGGCTACTTCCAGCAGGATAATGCACCATGTCACAAAGCTCGAATCATTTCAAATTGGTTTCTTGAACATGACAATGAGTTCACTGTACTAAAACGGCCCCCACAGTCACCAGATCTCAACCCAATAGAGCATCTTTGGGATGTGGTGGAACGGGAGTTTCGTGATGTGCATCCCACAAATCTCCATCAACTGCAAGACGCTATCCTATCAATATGGGCCAACATTTCTAAAGAATGCTTTCAGCACCTTGTTGAATCAATGCCACGTAGAATTAAGGCAGTTCTGAAGGCGAAAGGGGATCAAACACAGTATGAGTATGGTGTTCCTAATAATCCTTTAGGTGAGTGTATATATATAGAGATGAACACATTAATGCTCAAAAGGTTGAGATCTGTAAGATTTTTGAAAGAAGACTCTTATGCTCACCAATGATGCATTTATTTGATCAAACATACCCAGCAAGCAATAGCTGTCATTTCACCATCTAGGACGGTTAACTATAGACCCGATATTGTCTGGCTATGAGTAACCCACTTCTAGCCAAAATAATTTTGAAAATAACTTTCAAAATAACTTGTGAGACGTGTGATATTCCATCATGCAAAGTCAGCAGTGATTACAAGGTGTTTGGTTTCATTTCTCGACTAGTCTTTTCTTCAGCTATGGTTGGACGTCTAGCCTAGATGTCCGGGCTGTGTTTGGACGGATATTAGTAGTGCTCGATGGGATACACTAAAAACAATAAAAATTTGAAATATTATTGCAATTTAAAATAACTGTTTTCTATTTGAATATATTTGTAAACTTAATTTACTCCTTTGATTCGAAGCTGAATTTTCAGCATCATTACTCCAGTCTTCAGTGTCACATGATCCTTCAGAAATCATTCTAATATGATGATATTTTGATCAACTTCTGATACTGTCACTTTTGATCAAGTTAATGCATCCTGTGCTGAATAAAAGTACTCATTTCTTTTTTTTAAATCGTACCGACCACAAAACTTGACTGAATAAAAGAAAAGCGCTGAGGAATAATGCAGAGCAGAAGCAGAAGAGAGTGGCTGTGGTACTTGGGCTGGTTGCATTCCCTGTCAGCTGACTGGACGCCGGCTCCACAGGTCCGAGAGCAGTAGGACCAGGTGCTCCAGGGACCCCACCCTCCATGCACTGTTTCCGGTAACTTCCCTACGATGACACACTCGCCAGAGATACACCACTGACACACACAGATACACCATTAAATATACAGTAATACAAAGTTCACCCAAAAATGAAAATTCTATCATTAAATCCTCACCCTCATGTCGTTCCAAACCCGTAAGACCTTCGTTCATCTTCGGAACACAAATTAAGATATTTTTGATGAAATCCGAGAGCTCTCTGACCCTCCATTGACAGCAATTTATTTAACACTTTCATGGCTCAGAAAGTTAGTAAAGACATCGTTAAAATCGTCCATGGGACGCCAGTGGTTAAACCGTAGTTTTGAAGCGACGGGAATATTTTTGTGCGCAAAAAAAAACAAGTAAAAAGGGGTCAGAGAACTCTCAGATTTCATTAAAAATATCTTAATTTGTGTTCCGAGGATGAATGTCTTACAGGTTTGAAACAACATGAGGGTGAGTAATTAATGACATAATTTTCATTTTTGAGTTTTATCTTTAAGTCAACTTCTTTCTACATGTAAATCTTTCCTACCTTCTCATGTCCACACCTGGTTCCGTCAACTGGTGAGTCCAGTTTGGAGCGGCATGATCCATTTACAGCGCACCACAGAATTTGACACACATTCTGGAATCAAAAGGGCCAGAATTAATTACATTACAACCTGAAGATCATTATTTGAGACAAGACAATACATTATATTTAAGAAGAAAATCTAAATAATCTTAAATGAACTCTAAACTGTACCTGTGTCCATTACCACAAAAAAATTATTTAAACTCACCCCTCAGCTTGTAAAAACAAGCAAAAATTTTAACTTTTTGAGCAAATGCCTAAAGCATTAAACTCCGGTATAAAAGCCCCAAATCATGCAGCTTATTGAAGAGAAACGTGAAATAATGTTTTTATATATTAAGTGATTCAATGTATTTTTTCTAAAAATCTTGATTGGACAACTTTTGCCTCGGGGAAAATAAAATGGCCAAAAAAATTCCACAATGTCCCAATCCAAATCTAGGGATCTAAATACCACAGAAACGTGGCCATAGACTTCTTTAAATAGAGGCAATAAACAACCACCAGGAACACCTTGTAAATTGCATAGCAATCCACTAAAATCCGCCTAGCAACTGCATTGCAACGCCCTGGAATTCACCCAGAACATGCTAGTATCACCGTGGTCACTTTTTTTGAAAAATTATATTTTAATCATGTCTTTTTTTTATTAACAAAAGACAGTATGTTACAAAAATTACAGAATACAAGATAATACGTCATAAATGTATGTACACTAGGGGGGAGGGCTTAAAGGAACACTCCACTCTTTTAAAAAAAAGGCTCATTTTACAAGTCCCCTAGAGTTAAATAGTTGAGTTTTACCGTTTTTGAATCCATTAGGCCGATCTTTGTATCTGGCGGTAGCACTTTTAGCATAGCTTAGCATACATCATTGATTCTGATCAGTCCATTAGCATCTCATTAAAAAAATGAAAAAAGACACTTTCAATATTTTTCCTATTTAAAACTTGACTCTTCTACAGTTACATCGTGTGCTAAGACCAACTGAAAATTAAAAGTTGCGATTTTCTACACCTATATGGCTAGGAACTACTTTCTCGTTCCTGCGTAATAGTCGCGGATCTTCGCGGCCGTACCATGGCTGCAGCAGCGTAATCATATTACAGCGCCTAAAAGTAGCCCCCAGCTAGGTAACTTTCAATGTGACCGCCAGTTCGTGTAGTTGCAGAGAAAGTTTCAGGCTTGCAGCCGACAAATTGTGTTGTGGATTTAGCTGTGTGATTAGCCATGGTTCTGTGTGTTGTAAAGGGCTGTGATAGTAAGTCGAAGGTGTAACTACCACCATGTTTCACAGAATACCAACGAATCATTGCGCCGCTGCAGCCATGGTGCGGCCGCGAAGATCCGCGACTATTACGCAGGAATGAGAAAGTAGTTCCTAGCCATATAGGTGTAGAAAATCGCAACTTTTCATTTTCAGTTGGTCTTAGCACACGATGTAACTGTAGAAGAGTCAAGTTTTAAATAGGAAAAATATTGAAAGTGTCTTTGGTCATTTTTTGAATGAGATGCTAATGGACTGATCAGAATCAATGATGTATGCTAAGCTATGCTAAAAGTGCTACCGCCAGATACAAAGATCGGCTGAATGGATTCAAAAACGGTAAAACTCAACTATTTAACTCTAGGGGACTTGTAAAATGAGCCTATTTTCAAAAAAAGTGGAGTGTTCCTTTAATGTAGATCTACATAAAGACATTGAAAAGTTTACAAATTTACAAAGTTGCTTTATAGAAAATTGGATTGATTCAATATAATGCTCCATTTCTTTCTTGAATGATATAAAACAGGGGGTTTTTTTTACAGGAAAACGTACATTTGTGAATTTTGCCATTAAAAGAATAAAATGTATTATATAGACCTGAGTGCGCTTGTCTCTACAGTTCTCCAAAAGACCAAATAATAAATGTTTCCAAAACAACACAAATTGGCCATCAATGTTCTTTATGACTCAAAACTGTCCTACAAATGGGCAGTGCCAAAATAAATAGACCACAGTTTCAGGGCTACTGTCACAAAAAGTGTAATTAAACTCAGTATCACCACGGTGGTCACTTAATAACCCTCTTTTTTATGTGGCAATTTGTTTATGTATATAGTGCTTTCACAATACACATTGTTTCAAAGCAGCTTAACAGAAAATCACAATGTTAATGTTAATAATATCTGAAGAGTTTCCTGCCTTATAGTTGCGTCCAGCAGATTAGAGCTGGGCAATAATAGTCACTGTCTCTAAAATCTGCTATATGAGGAGATTTGCTATATAGTACTGTAAGCGGATAAAGTTAGACATAAATAGATACAGGGAATATAAATATATATGGATCTTGCCCTTTCTATTCATCTTGTTTTTTAAACAATGCACTCCTTACATCCACTTCTGAGCAGAAGGTGGCGTTGGGCCCGTACTGCAGCTGGCACTGGTGCTGGGGGGTGTATCGCACTCCAGGTGCCGCCACCGGGGTGCTGAGGTCCCTCTTAGATGGACGGTCATCCAGACAGAAACCCCAACCACGACTGAGCAGGTGAGAGGAAGATAACAGAGCTTTATGAATGAAGATCATAGTCTGGATTACTCGAACATTAGTGGTAAGACGTAAGATATAAAGCATGCAATTACATGTTCCTGTACATGAGTGCATGTTCTCACTCGAGAAAGCGTGTTATGTACTCCTTGCTGCAGGAGGACCAGGTGAGAGGAGAGGAGTCGTAGTGGAGCTGGCGGGACATGATGAAGGGATGTCTCCCCACTAACTCACAGTCGTTCCCTTGACCGTCATGATGGATTCCGAAACTTCAACACAAAACGAGGTGAATCGCTCTTTAAATCACTCAACACCTTTTTTTCAAATGTACACTACAGTTCAAAGGTTTGAAGGTTTAAGAAGTCTCTTATGCTTACCAAGGCTGCATTTATTTGATCAAAAACACATTAAAACAATTTTTTTTTAAATGTAATTAATTCCTGTGATGCAAAGCTGAATTTTCACCATCATTACTCCAGTCTTCAGGGTCACATGATCCTTCAGAAATCATTCTAATATGATGATTTGCTGATTTTTAAAAAAATTATCATTAATGTTTAAAACAGCTGTGCTGCTTAATATTTTTGCGGAAACAGTGATGCATTTGTTCAGGATATTTTGATGAATATTTGATATGGAAGCTTGTTTCCACCACAGAATAAAACATCTTAAAAGATAATTGCAACTTTTTATCTCACAATTCTGAATTTATAACTTGTAATTGCGAGATTATATCTCACAATTCTAAGAAAAGAAGCCAGACTTGCAAGATAAAAACAATTACAAGAAAATAAGTCAGAATTGCGAGATATAAACTCACAATTACAAGAAAATAAGTCAAAATTGTGAGACAAAAAAGTTTATTATGTGGCAGAAACCAGCTTCAATAATTGAATGCATCATTGTTAACCTCAAACTTTTGAATGGTAGTGTATTTCAAGGAAAACATTTAGGGAATGATTGGATCAGGAATTGTTTGGATTGTGGATGAAAAGTCTTTTCAGAGGCCAAGCAAGTTTTCTAATGAAAGATTATGAAAACAAACCTTTATTTCTTTAGAATAACATGAACCGATGAATAGTGAAATAAAACACCAGAAATGTGTATTTAAAAAGTAAAAAAGTTTTTCCTGGTTTTTCTTGTTGAGCACCCATTTTGAGCAAAAAATCATTTTGCCATTGATGTGTGTGCTTTGGATCTGTTTTTTCTTATATTATAATTGAGAAATTTATTTTTCACAGTTTTTTTCTAAAATGTTTTATCAGAAAATGCATTTGTCTTTCACATGTGAAATTTCCATCGTTAAACCCCCATTTGCAATGTTGATCTTTAATAAAATAAAATAAAATAATATAAAATTAAATATGTAATGGCATCATATCGTAAAACCAAAAGAAAAAATATTTTTGGCATAAGAATTGGGCCATAGAAGGGAAAGCTTTTTTTCCTTACAGTTCATAATGAGTGACCTTTCCAAATGATGGATGAAAAATGAATGCCACATTCAGGCAACAATGACACCATTTCATACAAACGTACCTGTGTCCAAGCTCATGAGCGATGGTGAAAGCGACCGGTAGCCCTGAGTCCTCGTTGATATTGCAGGAGCGATGCGGCTGGCACATGCCCGACAGGTGAGACAAGCCTAGCGTTTCACACGGCTGATTCTTGCCTGCGCAGATATCCTTCCTGAGAGGAGAGATCACATCAGGTCAGACACAAAAGGGCACAACAGCTGCTTTGATTCATTTTATAGGCTACTAAAGTTGTGCTGCAGGGCTAAAACTGCTGAAGAAGAGTTATGGCCATGGGTTGAATTCTTTGCCATTTATAGCTCTGGAGAATCTCAAAGCCTTGGATGCAGGACATGATGAGGTCATTCAATCTGTGGAGCTCTGGGTTGAAAAGAGGCGTTTAGGGGCTGTTAAAAGCTCAGAGACAGACAGCTCCCTTACTAACCAAGAAACTGACATTTATGATAATAAATGAGAGTGAGCGAGTTCATGTGTATGTTTGACATCCCTTTACCCCTTGGTAATAGATGGTATTATTATGTTCTTTACTAGGTAGCTGAATGTGTGCAATATTTTCAGTCTTGCATTCCATCTAATCTTTCAATTAGGCGAAGTTCACTAAAGTTTGGTAGGAGAGAACCCATCTAATCTTTTAATTAACTACCAAAGCATACAAGCAGCCACCTACCTACTTCTGGCATTAGCCGTTTTTGCATCCTTCCACCTGCCCAACTCCACCACCAACATAAATTTAGGCATCTCGTTTACCATACTCCTCTTCCTAGCATTAGTAGTCCCTGGGGGGTAAATCTAAGCTCGAGATGAAGCTGCTTCCTCGAGCCCCTCCACCGCGGACAGCAAGCCAAATAGGCTTAAACCTTATTAGCTGAAGAGTATATGGGTAAACAAACTCGTGAAAGATATTTAGATATTATTTGGATCACTTCTTAGATATTGACAATTGGCAATATATTTTACAGGCATAAGATGAATATATATATATATATATACTGTTCATAATTATATATTCATATATGCACCTTTAAAGCATTTTTAATTTCATACACATACACGCATATATATATATATATATATATATATATATATATATATATATATATATATATATATATATATATATATATATATATATACACACACACACACACACACACATATGTATACATATGCATATACATATATGTCCATCTTAATGGACACACACACACGTCTATGTATATATATACATAGATATATATGTGTGTGTGTCCATAAAGATGGCAATATCTAAAATCCTTGTCCTTGTGGGGACAATTTTTGGGGGAAAACAGCTTATAAATCATACTAAGTGATGTTTTTTGAAAATGTAAAAATGAAATGTTTCTGTGACAGGTAGGATTAGTAAAAGCAAGGGGAAAGAATATATAGTTTGTACAGTATAAAAATCACTATGGCTGCGTTCACACTGCAGGCTGAAACGACCCAATTCCGATTTTTTCAAATGCGACCCAGGCCACTTGGGTATGTGGTCCAAATCCGATACATATCCGATCTTTTGAAATGCGTCTTCAGTCTGAACTGCCAGGTCACATGTATTCGACCCGCACGTCGTTGATACGCGATAAACGTCATCATTGTACGTTGAAGTAGGCGGGAATGAGAAGATAAACAACTATGGCGGACGATGCTGCGACTCCGCACACACACGTTTCTCTGTGCCGACGTTGCTACCACTGCTCCACAAAACGCCATGGCCAAAAACCTTGCTCTCCTCCTCTTTTTTAATTTTCTTCTTAACATGAGAAGGTTGTAATGGTGCCGGCTCTGTTGCGAAAATAACTTTAATAAAGCTAAACGAACTCCAATGCTGACACCCATATTTGGCTACTTCCGTAAACAACAAGTGACGTCGTTGACCGTTGAGTACTCTTCTGCGCATGCGGGTCACTTCTGGGTCATTTCACGTTCACACAGGAGATCACAAAAGGTCGCATTTAATTGGAAATGTGAACGGCCTTGCAAAAAAATTGCATTTTTTCAAAAAATCGGAATTGAGCATTAAGCCCTGCAGTGTGAACTATGTCTATGGAGTCCCCATGAAGCCCCCATAAAAGATGATATATATATAAAATAACTTTTCCATTTGAATATGTTTTTAAATGTAATTTATTCCTGAGCTAATTTTTTAGCATCATCTTCAGTGTCACATGATTTTTCAGAAATCATTTCATTAATTGAAATAAAGCTAAAATAAAATATTAAATTAAAAACTAAAAGAAAATGTGAAATTGTGCATGGCAACCTAGTGAAATAAGTTCTAAAAGTGCAAAAATTACTAACTGAAATAAAACTAAAATGAAATAAAATTGTTATAAAAATTGAAATAAAATTGTTACCACAACTGATGTCTTCATCATCTTTATATTATTTATTATACTATTATCTTTATAAAAATGTACTGTCTGAGATTTCAGGTACCATCCAACAGTAAAGAAATGTTGAAATTACTTTAAAAAAAGAGAGAGATAAAAAATTAAAAGTAAAAAAGTAAATACATATAAAATGCACTATATTGCCAAATGTTTTGGGAAGCCTGTCTTTACATGCACACTTTGGGCCCTATCTTGCACCCAGCGCAATTGACTTTGTACACCGACGCATGTGTCATTCCTATTTTGCACCCGCGCAAAGCGCGCTTTTCCCTCCACAGAAGCACGTCGCTAAACTAGTGAATGAACTTGCGCTACCTGGGCGGTTCAGCGCAAAAAAGGAGGCGTGTTCCGGCGCAAACAATCCCTGGTGCTATTTTGCTGTTCCATTAAACAATTGCGCCACTGACCAGAAAAAAACTAGTCTAAAGTCAGTGGCGCGTTGCGCGTTGTTCATTATGCTATTTTAAGGGCGCATGCTTGACCATAATGTATAGCGTGCACAACGCGCATACACTTTGCTCATGTAATCTACACAGATGCAACAGTTATTTTTGCAAATCATAAATTGTTACACTAAAAAAATATTAACACATGAGATGACGGAAATCATTGTGGTGTGCCACGAAGATGTGAAAAAATAGGCATAAATCTAGCTTACAAATGATTCAGGCTAATTGTAATAATTAAGGATAAGACCTGTTTGCCCAATAGTGGCAAGACATATATGTATATAAGGACATCTGACAAATTGGTTTGTCCGTCAAGAACCAGGAAAAAAAATCGACTGAAAAACTGAAAAAACTGAAAGACTGAAAAAAAAAAGACTGTGAAATCACCTTTACCATAATGTACAACATTACAACTTCACTTCTCTGTCTTTCACTGCTCTTACAAGAACATCAGTCTCCTCGGCTGTGAACCGCTCCTGGCGTGCGCCTGGTAAATACGCCATAATAATAGCAATCCATAATGGAACTTGCGCACCTGCTTTTAAAGGGAATGTTGGATGACGCTCGGATTGGTTTATTCACGTTACGCCCAAACCACACCTATGAATAATGAAGCTACTTCAGACCAACCCATTTTAGATTTGCGCCGGGCGCAAGAGCCATTTATCCCGCCGGGAAAATAGCAACAGCGCCGAGACCCGCCCACAAAGTTACTTGCGCTTCACGCTTTGACACTTGCGTTTCAGATCGTTAAAATAGGGCCCTTTAACTTTAATCCCATTCTTAATCCGTAGGGTTTAATATGGAGTTGGCCCACCCTTTGCATCTTTAACAGCTTCAACTCTTCTAGGAAGGCTTTCCACAAGGTTTAGGAGTGTGTTTATGGGGATTTTTGACCATTCTTCTAGAAGCGCATTTGTGAGGCCAGACACTGATGTTGGAAGAAGGCCTGGCTCACAGTCTCCGATCTAATTCATCCCAAAGGTGCTCTAACGGGTTGAGGTCAGGACTCTGTGCAGGCCAGTCAAGTTCCTCCACACCAAACTCACTCATCCATGTCTTTATGGACCGACGCTTTGTGCACTGGAGCGCAGTCATGGTGGAACAGGAAGGGGCCATCCCCAAACTGTTCCCACAAAGTTGGAACCATGAAATTGTCCAAAATGTCTTGGTATGCTGAAGCATTAAGAGTTCCTTTTACTGGAACTAAGGGACCCCTGAAAAACAACCCCACACCACACAAAGTTTGGAGGTCTGTAGCTATTGACTCTGCAGAAAGTTGGTGACTTCTGCGCACTTCTGATAACTGCTCTGTGATTTTACATGGCATTACAGTTGCTGTTGTTCCCTTGTTGATGCTTCCACTTTGTTATAATACCACTAACAGTTGACCGTGGAATATTTAGTAGTGAGGAAATTTCACGAATGGACTTATTGCACAGGTGGAAACCTTTTCCGATACCACGCTTGAGTTCACTGAGCTCCTGAGAGCGACTCATTCTTTCACAAATGTTTGTAGAAGCGTCTGCATGTCTAGTGCTTGATTTTATACACATGTGGCCATGGAAGTGATTGGAACACCTGAATTCAATGATTTGAAGGGGTGTCCCAATACTTTTGGCCATATAGTGTATATTAACAGTGTTTTTACCGTGTGATGAGTACAGCGACATCATGGTGTGCAGGGTGAGTGTCACTTTGAGGATTGAGGTTTTTCTGCCAGGTACAGAAGCTGCTGAGAGTCGTATCAGCGTGGTGAATGATCTTCAGCCCTTTCTGAAAACACACAAAAGTCCAAACCAATTTTATTTCTATGGTGTCCAGTAACCTTGCTAAAAAAGCACATGTTATTTTGTGCATTTGTTCAGACTTCTTAAGCATTGATGTCCATGTTTAACCAGCCTCATCAGTTGGACCAGCACTAACCAGCATAAATCAGTTAGGCAAAATGAATCTATAAATATCAAAATAAATTCATATGTACTTCTTCTCCGTGTAGCAGAATGAGCCGGACCAATACAATATGGATTGCATTACCGATGCTGGCATCATGAAAAATTCCAGCCACCTTCAAGAAAGTAATACACAATATTTAGTCAGAGGTCCAATCGAAGTAACAGTTCACCAAGCTGCTCTTTTCTATTCAATGAAAGTCTGACTCACTTACCATGTTCATGATGGTGAAGATGTAGGACTCAGCGTTTCCACTTCCGTGGTAGTCCACGAGTTTGGAGTCGCCCACCACCATGGTCTCCACCCAGCGCTCTTTGCTGATGGAGCGAGGGGAGATCCTCCGAGGTCGATCCCAGTCTTGACTCCATTCCCGATTTGGATCGTCATTGTGATCCCCACCCTGCTGTTCCTGCTCCCAGCGTTCTCTCTCTTGCTCCACCTGTTGGGAATACTTGGAACCATCTGCACAAACAAACACAAATTCTTACAATGACTAAAAAAATTTAGGGCCTATTTCACAGACAAGGCTTAGATTAAGCCAGGATTAGACCTCAGTTCAATTCGGACATTGAAGTAGCTTTTATAAACGTGTCAAACATCTTGAGACAAAACAATGGCACTGATGTATTTTAAGATATATCAGTCCAAGTTGTTTTCAGTTAAAACAGCTCAAACATGCATTTTAGACTGGGACTAGGTCTAAATCTTGTCTGTGAAATCAGGCAGGTGAAATATCCTTATACCATATAGAGATTATGCATCCAACATAATCAAATATATTTCTTGTTTATCTGACCTTTGACCCCACAGGGACTATAGTGAACGCTGTGCGCATCTGTGCTGCGTCGCCGCCTGAGGCCGCTCCAGGTTAGACTCCGGTAGATCACATGCGGGTGTCGTGGATGAGTGACATTTGGGGTGTGGCCACGGACTGGCTCGATCAATAATGGCCCCTCAACTAAATTTAACAGCCCTCTCTAGAAGTAAAAAAACAAGACAGTTAATCATAACAGATGTCATTTATACGTTTAAATAGTACTTTTTTTAAAGAAATTAATACTTTTATTCACCATGGATGTATTAAATTAATCAAAAGTGTCAGAAAAGACATTTATCATGTTGCAAAATATTTGCATTTTTAAAAAAAATTCAGCTTTGCATCACAGGAATAAATTATATTGTATATATTATATATAATGTATACAATGCCCGGCCAACAAAAAGTTGCAAATGCTTAAGAGTCTATAACTGGATCATTATCGCAGTGATTATTATGTTTCTAGCATGTTATATTTTTGACAACAGCTCTTCTAGCCCTAATTGATGGAGTGTGTAGCTTTTCATTTCTTAAACAACCATTTAGGAAGACACATCATGGCCATATTGTAATAATATTTCACAATATTATGGTTTTTACTGTATTTTTGGTCAAATAAATGCAGCCTTCATGAGCCTAAAGGCCCGTTCACACCAAGGACTATTCTAAAAGTCTATCTAAAAGAATATTGCCAGGTGATGAGTGACAAAACATTAACAGCCAATCAGAATCCATCCTGCTTTAAAGAGCTCAAGCATTTAAAGGGGCAGATGACAAAACGTTTAGGATAAACAAAACGATATCGTCCACTGGTCTGGACGCTAGTTATCGTTATATTTATAGTTATCGTTCTTCGTGTGAACGGGCCAAATATTTAAACAGTCTTGTGTTTTGAGCCTCTTTAACCCTTAATCACCCCTCAAGTAGGGTTTATGTTTTTGATCCTTGGGGATCAAAACATTTACAGAGCGATTGCATAAGGAAATATACACTGATTTACATTGAAAACTATATACCATTTTTTAATTGTGTTTTTGTGGATATTTGGTAGTTTTTTACCTATTTACTGCACAATTACTTAACTAGGCCATAAATTGGCTCATTCAAAATTATTTTTTTATGAAAATCACTTAAATTATGATCTTAATTCAATCTAAATTGTTTTTGGACATTGCATGTGTTAGGGATAGAATACTGCCATCTGCAGGTTTGTGGAAAAACCTTAGGAATTATAGTTAAAGAAAGAAAGTGCAATGACCGCATATATCCAGCAGAGGTCCATAGGGACTTCATTTTCACTTCATTTTTTCTTGATGCTTCAACTTCTCCTCATAACTTTGTTATATATTTTGTGAATATATGTTTGTGTGTGTGTGTGTGTGTGTGTGTGTGTGTGTGTGTGTGTACATGCATGTTGCATTTGTGCTCTAGTATTAGTTGTAGTTGCCAATTTCTATAAAAAATGCTCTCTGTTGCAGTCACACACGTGTGTGTTTGTGTGTGTGTGTGTGTGTGTGTGTGTGTGTGTGTGTGTGTGTGTGTGTGTGTGTGTGTGTGTGTGTGTGAGAGTGAGTGAGAGAGAGAGATAGAAAGTTCGTTCCACTTTGTGTTTATGCTCTAGGACCAGGCCTTGATTTAAATGTAGACATTTTCAGATTTATACTGGATTTATTAAAAAAAAATGTTACAAACAAATAAATAAAAAACATTTAAAAATGTTTTCCATTCATTACCAAAATCTAAAAAATGCCCCAGGCACCTGTGTGTGTTTGTGTGTGTGAGTGAACATGCTTGTTCCACGTTGCATTTGTGCTCTAGTATTAGTCCTTCATTTATGTATGGCAATTTTTCTGATTTATGCCAGTTTTGTTGATTTTATTTGCAATTTCTATACAGATGCGCTCTGTTGTCTGTATTGACAAAATGTAAAATGTGTACTTTGAATGCAATGTAAGTCGCTTTGGATAAAAGCGTCTGCCAAATGCATAAATGTAAATGTAAATGTAAATGTTGCACTCACACACATGTGTGTGTTTGTGTGCGCATGTTCGTGTGTGCGTATGAGATAGAACGTTCGTTCCACTTTGTGTTTATGCTCTAGGACTAGACCTTGATTTAAATGTAGACATTTTCAGATTTATATTGGATTTTGTGACAAACAAAGTGAAATGTATTTTTTATTTTTCATTTTTCCATTCATTTTCAATGTGGGGTCAATCTGACCCCGAGGACCTTAATTGTTTTGTTTTTTTACACACCTTTAGAACAACCAAATCAAGCCCAGATTTTTTGTGCATGTTTAGATAGATTATTTAGTAAAAGTCACAGAGTCTCATACCCCTGAGATGAAGGGAACACTTTTTAAAAATGAAGCAATAGTCTAGTGGGGTCAGCTGGACCCCAAGGGGTGATTAAGGGTTAATTCTAAACCTCCACCTTGAGTCTGTGTACATTGCTCAAAAGCAAAAGAGCCTACCATCCTGTACCTATGATTTAGGAGTCCCATGGGGTCGCACTGTCAGTGTAAGTCTATCCGCTTGTTAACTTGTGACGTAAGGAACACCGTTTCTGGGTCCAAGCCTCAACTCGTTTTACTTGAGAATGCCATTAACGGCCGTTTAGGAGCACTATTTATTCATATTATCAAACATTTAAAAAAGTTAAACATTTTAAATACTTACAGTCTACACCAGGGGTTTTCAAACTGGGGTCCGGGGACCCCCAGGGATCCTCCAGAAGGGTTCCAAGGGGTCCCCAGAAAATTTCAGAGGATAAGAAGACAAAGCAAAAATGGTTAAAGTCTACTAAAAATTCTAACTGTTTAATTTCTAAATGTTTCTCTCCTTTCTTTCCGTACACGTACTTTCCAGAATTGTATGTGTTTGCTTTGCATCTTTCCAGTGAGTTTCTCTCACTTTAGTCCCCTTTATCTCGCTCAGGGAACGTAAGGCAAAATTCTTAACGCAGTATGTAAGCTGCATTTATTGTGAAAGTTGCTTATATAAATAATATTTTATTGAAGATGTTCTTCTTCAGGTTTATACATCCAATATTAAGTATAGCCAATTTAATTTTGGAAACAATATGTTGTATTTATAATGTCACACTTACACTGTAAAAAAAAATCAGGTCTCCAGTTGAAATTTTTCTAGTGACTGATCACATCTAGATTTTTCAGATGGCCAAATTGAATTTCTGTGAATTGATGCAATTTAATTCACAGAAATTCAATATGTGATGTGATCAGTCACTATAAAATGTTCAATTGGAGACCTGATTTTTTTTTTTACAGTGTACTATTTATCTAACAGTTTTAATGTTTTTTCATACATAAAAATATACAAATGGATTTCAGGAAGGGGGGTCCCTCATAAAAGGTTCATCATATTTGGGGGTCCTTGGCATCATAAAGTTTGAAAACCCCTGGTCTACACAACAGTCTCTGTGCTCACAGCGTCACCGATTTATAAAAGATTAATCACTGTCTGGCCATCTGGAATTTTGGTATGGAGATAAAGGTTATTATCATAATTTTTTTGTAGTATTACACCACATTGTGTGTGTATATTAGCACCGTTTGTTGTTTTTCTTGTGGTATGAGATATAAGAGACCCGGAAGCTCTGCCGCGTGACATCAGACTTAACAACCGGATGGTCATTTTTCACCTGTTTTACCATCCACCAGTTATTTTAATTTGTAAAATGGCACACCCAACAAATTTACAGCCCAACTTTCCTCAACAAGCTACTCAGTTTGAGGTCACTCATGCCTGTGGCCCAAACAGTGTTACGCATTAACATTTCAAACTTAGGGATAAGGGTTTGTTCAAATTGTTTAAAGTAGTTTGTACTGTAATGACACTTCAGGTGTCAGGTCTCATTATTTAGATCTGTTGGAATTTCGCTGAATCCAGGGAAGGTATTTTCCCTGTCACACTCCCACTGTTTGTTCATTTCCCCTGCAAGTTCTTGCCAGTCCTGACATTTTCTCCACACTGCAGGGGCTTTAGTAAGATTACCCACCTCGTGTGCCAGAACGTGCTAAAACACAAAACGTACACATTATAACACATTCAATGCATCCGTTAAATGCCACACATCCATGCAGTTTGACATGCAAGTGTTAAATTGAATTCAATTCTATTTGCACCATTGGGTCGGTAAGACTTTTTTTAACGTTTTTGAAATTCTATTATGCTCACCAAGGCTGCAGTTATTTGTGTGAAATATTGCAAACCATAACTGTTTTCTAATGTAATGTATTCCTGTGATCAAAGCTGAATTTTCAGCATCATTACTCCAGTCTTCAGTGTCACATGATCCTTCAGAAATCATTCTATGATGATTTGCTGCTCAAGAAACATTTCTTATCATTATCATAAGAAGCACGTTGTGCTGCTTCATATTTTTGTGTAAAGTGTAATACATTTTTTTCAGGATGCTTTTAAATTTTCTGGATTTATTTGAAATTGTATTGAATTTGTGTATGTTATTAAAGTCTTTATTATCACTTTTATCAATTAATTAAATCCTAAGAATCATTGCTATTGCCAATACTTAAGATTAGAGTTTTGAACAAACTGTTAAACTCACATTTTAAGGGTCAGATCAGGTTGCCTGTTCACTTTTTGTTTTGTTTTGTTACATTGTTCTTAAAGTGTGTTTGTCTGTATGTCTTGGACTCTGATAACTTGATTTGGCAAATAACACATCTCTGAAACTTGCCATTTTTCTCTTTCCGCCATTTCACCGCCCTGCTGAATGAATCCCGCGGGCCAAAAACAGGTGTGTGTGTGTGTGTGTGTGTGTGTGTGTGTGTGAAGTACAAACTAAATAAACTGGGACAGAAAAAACATTCCAAATGTTTCGAAACTGGGCTGCATGTAATGCAAAACAGATACTAGGATTAGTGGAAAGACAGAGGAATACACCATGAATTCTCCAGGGGGCCGGAGACACAGTCATAATATTGACTCAGCCATGTCGATCATCCACAAAGTCTAAACAATACTAACCACTGCAACACACACAACAGGTATGCCGTATATATCTCCTCAAATGATAGAAAATAAACTGAGATCTGTTTAGTGTCTCAACTGCTTCCCTTAGACTAAAATGGAGACATAGATTTGTCTACGTCTCCCGCTTCTCTGATTTTCCTCCGGAGAAAAGAACCCAGTAATCTCACGTGTCTCCTCTAGAGTTTCAGAAGAGATCTCAAACTGTGCTCAGATTCACCAAGATACCAAAGTATGGCCTCAAAAACCAGAGATCTCAACATTTCTCATTGAATACTTCTAAAACCAAATAATCTGAGCTGCTATACTCTTACTGTATGTCAAGTGTCTCATTTGTGTCTATTGTTATTTCTCTTAATGTCTGGGACAAAGTTAACAAATGATTTATCTTGAAAGAGCAACAGCTGAGTAATACAAGTTTCAATACGAGCCAAAATAAATAATTATTTCAAGTCTTCATGCTACAAAAAAGTACCTAGATTTTGGACATGTACCATAGAAATATCATGTTTTGGGCATTTACCATGATAATACTAGTATTTTCATCTGATGATACAGAATAATTGATACAGTATAATATACACTATATTGACAAAAGTATTGGGACACCCTTCAAATCATTGAATTCAGGGGTTCCAATCACTTCCATGGCCACAGGTGTATAAAATCAAGCACTAGACATGCAGACGCTTCTACAAACATTTGTGAAAGAATGAGTCGCTCTCAGGAGCTCAGTGAACTCAAGCGTGGTACCGTGATAAGTTGCCACCTGTGCAATAAGTCCATTTGTGACATTCCCTCACTACTAACTATTCCACGGTCAACTGTTAGTGGTATTATAACAAAGTGGAAGCAATTGGCAACAGCAACTCAGCCACGAAGTGGTAGGCCACGTAAAATCAGCGTATGCTGAGGTGCACAATGCACAGAAGTCGCCAACTTTCTGCAGAGTCAATAACTACAGACCTCCAAACTTTGTGTGGCCTTCAGATTAGCTCAAGAACAGTGCGCAGAGAGCTTCATGGAATGGGTTTCCATGGACGAGCAGCTCATTCAAGCCTTACATCACCAAGTGCAAAGCAAAGCGTGGGATGCAGTGGTGTAACTAGACTCTAGAGCAGTGGAGACATTTTCTCTGGAGTGACGAATCACGCTTCTCTGTCTGGCAATCCGAGGGACGAGTCTGGGTTTGGTGGTTGCCAGGAGAACGGTACCTACCTCACTGCATTGTGCCAAGTGTAAAGTTTTGTAAAAGTGTAAAAGGTTGTTCTTCAGGAGTTGGGCTTGGCCCCTTAGTTCCAGTGAAAGGAACTCTTAATGCTTCAGCATAACAAGACATTCTGGACAGTTTCATGCTCCCAACTTTGTGGGAACAGTTTGGGGATGGTCCCTTCCTGTTCCAACATGAACAGTGCACAAAGCGTCGGTCCATAAAGACATGGATGAGTGAGTTTGGTGTGGAGGAACTTGACTGGCTTGCACAGAGTCCTGACCTCAACCCGACAGAACACCTTTGGGATGAATTACAGCGGAGACTGCGAGCCAGGCCTTCTCGTCCAACATCAGTGTCTGACCTCACAAATGCGCTTCTAGAAGAATGAACAAAAATTCCCATAAACATACTCCTAAACCTTGTGGAAAGCCTTCCCAGAATAGTTGAAGCTGTTAAAGATGCAAAGGGTGGGCCAACTCCATATTAAACCCTACGGATTAAGAAAGGGATGTCATTAAAGTTCATGTGCATGTAAAGGCAGGCGTCCCAAAACTTTTAAAAGTACCATGATATTGCCATTTGAATTTGATGCTATAACTACACCCTAGTACTGACAAAATACCATGACCAATGTGTATGAGCATATGAGTATGTGTTTATGTATATATGTATATATTATGCACATAAGACATTTAATTCCATCTCTGTGTTTGTGGGCCAGTCCTCTCTTTCTCTCTCCTCATCTGCTCCTCACAGCAGAAACGTGAGCTTTGGTGTCAAGGGGCATTGTGAAAACAAAAAGCTGAACTGCTAAATACAGAAGCCATGTGTGTGTTGCTCGGCCTCCAGAGTTCCTGCAGGTTTTGGTAGGACTTCAAACAGGATATATATGACTTCAAACTATAGTATAGTACTTCAAAACCAGCCATACATCCTCTGGAGTGCAGGAAGAATGTATGGATCTAACGACTAATGCAGAGCAGGTCAGTGAAGGGTAGTTTTGTTGATCTGTAACTGCCCTGGATTGAAATAAAAGTTGAACAAAAATGGAGTCAACAGAGTTAAGTTCTAATGAGTTTTTCACAAGGACCATAAACCAAACAGTAAACAGTCTTAACGTTCAGTTTATCGTGCAAATAAAATACACCACATTACTGAAATACTTTGTCCCATCCCATATAAATGTGTGAGACGACTATACATATAAACACTGTGGCTTTCTACTGCTTTCAAGATACACTACCGTTCAAAAGTTTGGGATCAGTAAGATTTTTTTTTTATTCAGCAAGGACAAATTAAATTGATCAACAGTGACAGTAAAGATGTTTATGATGTTACAAAAGATTTCTATTTCAAATAAATGCTGTTCTTTTGAACTTATATTCATCAAAGTATCATGAAAAAAGAAATTCTGGTTTCAGCAAAAATATTAAGCAGTACAACTGTTTTCAACATTGATAATAATAAGAAATGTTTATTGTGCAGCAAATCATCATATTAGAATGATTTCTGAAGGATCATGTGACACTGAAGATGTTGAAAATTCAGCTTTGCATTACAGGAACTCATGACATTTCATTTTTCTTTTAAATCGGTTAAACTTTAAACTTTTGAACACTAGTGTATTGCTTGAGTGGTTGGAAATGTCAACTTCTGGCTCAACCAATGGCGTGAATTTGGGGTGGGACAAACAAAAGATTGGAAAAGTGTTTAACACAGGCAAAGTTTTTGCAAACTAGCGTTGAACGCTATAAATTCTCCTTGTAAGGAAATTTTTTAAACGTTTCCTTTTGTGTTTCACAAAAAAACTTATAAGAATGGTGACAGAATTTGTATGTTTTGGGTAAACTATTCCTTTAAAAAGTACATAAAACTTTCCACAAACTGCATTGTTGAACATGTGTAGTTTTTGGCCTCTGCTGCACCAGCAAATGCATTGCACAAAACATTAGCACATTGTTTTGCATGGCTGTAGTGCATAAACACTCTGTCCTGATCATTTGCACCTCATTATATTTTAGTTTGGTCACAAAGAACCCTGACTTTGCTTTAAAAGCAAAAGCACCTGGCATCATCTCAGCATCCTGAACAGCAATTTTACAGAGGTCTATCTTTTTCACTTCTCTCGTTCATACATTAAACACCCGGGTCTCTGAGGAGTGAAGGCATAAAAGTTAATGGAATGCGAGTGTAATAGCACCCGAGACTGAGAGAGAATGTTTTTAGGGGAAGATAACATGAGAACGGAATGAAGCGCTGTTGACTGACACAAATGCGACCTTACAGGAGGGGCATGCATGCTCAGGCAGTGACTGACAGACAGAGAGAGAGCATTTAGTGCAAGTACTGCATGCATACTTGTGCAAATTATGCATGCACTTAATAAATCAAAGCTCATTTTCAAGTCCAGAACTCGTTCCTGTGCTTTCACCAACACTCGATTCACTCTGCCTCTCCTCTTTTCCCCAGTTTGCAGCTTCTTGTTCAATTGCCAAGTTAGAATGAGTCATGTTATGTGCTGACACACTGACCTGGTTACAGTTCTACTCAAGTTGCCTGCTTTTTATGAACTTTCACTTCGAATAACAGGCTACTTTTGGATCTTATTACACGGGTCTCTGGAACAGCTAATTCTGATTGGTCAATCGTGGCATTCTGCAGTGAAATATTGTTGTAGTATAATTGACTGTTGTCCCACACAATCTCCTTCTTAGACTGTAAAATCATTTCAACTCAGATCAATAGCTCATGTACATTTGTATATCTATTTGGTAAGTAGTCGTGTCATAAGTGGGATGATTTACAGTCCGCCGGTCATTATCGGAAAATATAAACTCTTGTAAACACAGTCGGCCCACACGCTGCGGTTTCTTTGTAGAGTCACTCCGAGGGCCAAACACTGACTTCTTTTTGCAAACAAAACAGGGGCCAAAGAGTTAAGCGTCTAACAAGCCAGTCAATGTCGCTCCAGACAGACATTTGTTCAGTCTGGGACCACCATAATATAATATAATATAATAGTATACTATATGGCCGGGCTTAGATTAAGCAAGGATTAGGCCTTTTAGTTCAATTAGGACATTTCAGTAGCTTTTATAAACATGCCTTATAATATATAATAAAAAATATATATGCCTTATAACAATACAAATATTACTGATGTGCATCTTGAGAAACGAGAAACAAAACAACAGCACTGACATATCTGAAAAAGTCAAGCTTTCAGTTAAAACAGCTCAAACATGCATTTTAGTCTGGGACTAGGCTTAAAACATTTTTTTTAAATAACATCGTTTACCAGTGGCCTCTGAAAGAAATGATTAAAGGGTTAGTTCACCCAAAAATGAAAATTATCCAATTATTTACTCACCCTCAGGCCATCCTCAGTGTACATGACTTTCTTCTTTTAGCCAAAAACAATCTGAATTATATTAAAACATATCCTGGCTTTAATAGGAGTGAATGGTATCCTAGATTTTGAAGCCCAGAAAAGCGCATTCATCCATCATAAAAGTAATCCATACGGCTCCAGCGGGTTAATAAAGGCCTTCTGAACCAAAGCAATATATTTTTTATAAGAAAAATATCCATATTTATAACTTAATAAACGATAATCACTGGCTTGGAAGAGCCAGGAAATTTTTTTATATAACTGATTGTGTTTGGGCTGAAAGAAGAAACTCATATACAGCTAGGATGGCTTGAGGGTGAGTAAACTATTGGATAATTTCCATTTTTGGATGAACCAACCCTTTCATTTCAAATACATGAAACTGCATTAGCAACCCATTCTACTTCCAATAAAAATGTAAGGCTGGATTAGAACACAACAAAAAACTATGATCATTTGGGAATAGGAGGGCTAGTTTGGGTTCCTTGCCACTGTTGCCTTTGGCTTGCTTAGTTGGAGACACTTAATATTCAGAAATATTATTAATTTGACTGCACTGACACTATTGTATGAGAACTGAACTACTGGACTAGGAGAACAGCTGGACGATGACATCACTGTTTTCTCCAGAGCTTCTTTATAGATGAATTGAACTCGTTCCATAATTGACTTTACACAGTTATTGAACCAAACTGAATCAACACTGAACTGTTTTCAACTGAATAATGACTGTGTAGTATTGTCTTTTTAGAGCTGCTTTACAGAAGAATTGAATTCTGTTTGCATCATTACTTTCCTGTGTATCACTGTAAAGCTGCTTTGAAACCATCTGCATTGTATAAAGCGCTGTAGAAATAAAGGTGACTTGAATTGAGTTGTTCAGAGAAAAAAATAGCTTTCTTTAAAATGTGCAGTGATCAAATAACAGGAATATCCATTAAGAAAGTAATAAGGTCAATTGAATTTTGATGTTAACTTTAACAGCTGATGACAATATCTGCTAGCCTGACGTCGTCATACTCAGATTCTAGTCAGAATATGAGTCTGAGGGTGCGTTCCATTCGACCGTAAGTGGACTGCGAAGTGGACTTCAGAGGGTATTCCGCCATCTTAAGTGAGATTCCAATCCAAAGGGAGCGAACATGTTCAGTCCGAAGGGCACTGCGAACGGCGCAGGGAAGAAGGGAACATCGATACATCACTTCACAAGAAGTAGAGAGTGAAAATCACCCAAATGTCTTTGCGCGTCGCGTGCATCACCTGTCTGAACTAATGATGGAGCAGAGCCGTTGGTTGGAACAGCTCTGTTTACATATGCATTTGAATATTCATAGTTATTATACAAACTAGAGTATTTATGAATGGTTATGGCAATAACTGTTACATTTGTATATTATATTTTATGAATATGTAAACAAATTAAAAGAGTTGAGAAGCACCTGAGGGCTGTCATGTTTTATATTTTACTTTATTTACCTCAGGAATGTTTACTGTGGACTGTGAAAGCGCACGAGATGAGACCGCTAAAGACCATTAAGAATAGCCTACATAGTTAACCAAATCAAAGTATTTTCATATTGAATGACAGGTGCAGCTTCAAATCTGTTCATAGTCAATACAGGTTATAAGTAAACTAATAAAACTAATGGACAATGTTTTGATTATATGCTTTAGATAGCCTATACTGTGTGTTTTTGTAAATGTATATGCTTATTATATGGTTTTCAATTTGAAAGTAAAGTAAATTACAATATCAATTTATATTAGGCTATATCATAATCTGCACCCGTCGTTGCCTTTCTTTGATGACGTTGCAGGGCGTTCCAAATGAGTGATTATTGTCAGCGAAGTCCACTTCAACTGATATACCGTGCTCAGGGAGTAGGGAGCAGTGAACACTGCGTAGGGACCCTGTCGAATGGAATGCACCCTGATACTGCTCCATTGGGCTGTCATTATGGGGCGTGTTTCAACCGAACCAGGAAAGAAAATGCCTCTGCACTCAATTGGATAGACCTACAACCAATCAGAGCCACGGTGCGACGCATAGTTGTCAACAGAACTCAACTGCACGCACGCTGGAAGAAGTAGAAGAAGAAGATGAGTGTAAACAATCTTTGCCGGTGTTGTAAAAAAGAATTTAAGGATAAACGGAGTACTTACCAACACGATCATCATTTTGAGAGAAATAATAAAGGTGAATGCATATACGAACAAGTTCTCCGTTTAGGATTAGAAATCGCCAAGACCCAAGCGCTCTTTGGTGACGTGCATGATTACGTTACTGTTGATCATCTGTCCATCATCGTATAAAGCCCGCCCTGACAATTTGATTGGTCCGAACAGCATAGTTGCTCCACAATGGATCAAGTCCAGACCGAACTGCCCGACCTCAAATGTTGTTTGGCATGGCATCCAGGTTAAATATCTGCACTACTTAATGTGAATTTACACCAGTGGCATAAACTCAGCCACTATGGCTGTGGCTGAATCCAATATCGCCCCCTATACCCTCATTCACTATTCTCTACATTAGTCCACTAATAGTTCACTTGAAAGAGTGAATGAAAACGAGTGAGCGAATTCGGACAGCCGTTGAGTGTACATCGGCTGTACACTCGTTATTGCGGTGCAATGTGAGATAGAAAGAGTGCACACGATAAAGTCCACTATGGTTTCGGACACCACCAATGGCAGTCTGCTCAAATAATGCCCTATTTGAGGGTATAGAGGGCGATTTTGGATTCAGCCACAGCCATAGTGGCTGAGTTTATGCCACTGGTGTAAATTCACATTAACTTATTAACTAACTTATTACTTTCTTAGTGGACATTCCTGTTCTAATTCTGAACAATTCATCACTGCACATTTTAAAGAAAGCAATTTTTTCTCTGAACATCTCAATTTCTCAGTTCCTTAAGAACTAATTTGAGCAATTAGAAATTAGTCAAGAGGTAATCAGTCTTACTTTTCTGATTCAAATTAGACAGATCTACCTTTTTATGCAACTGCCTTTAAAAAGTTAGCACATGTCTTGAAGGAAAAAAATTAGATGACAAACTTTTAAGACTAGTCTAAGCATGCAACCGGCCCCAGAAATGAACTGCATGACAATCAACAGTATAACCAACAGTATAACAATAGACAATAGACAGATTAAGATATTTCTCACCAGTCCCTCACAGGTGCTGATGGCGGCGGTCCCGGACACGTTCTCATCCATTACTGTGCCAAGAAGGTGACAGGCGCCTTTCCCAGATGTTTGTGGCCACTTTTCCATTAAACTCCTGTTGTGTGTCTCCAACACGTATTCATTGGTGAGTAGGTTGTCATTGGTGGTTAGATTGAGAGTGAACTCCCGACCTTTGTAGTTGAGTTTGTAATACACCCTCCTCGCCGCTGAATTCAGGTCCCTCTTATGTCGCCTGTCAGTGAAGTGATGAGATAAGGTGTGTGAGATGAATTTCCCATCCCCGTCCACTTTTTCAGGATGATCAATGTAAAACTCAGAGTGTTGCTTGATGAAGAGGTCTAGGAATGAAAACATGACAGTTCACTTTAAATACTTTCGATTTTTCAGTTCATGTATATATTACAACAGACAATCATTTTTGGAGCTACCGAAGGTGAAAATAGCTATTTTTACAATTGAGTTTTACCGTTTTCGAATCCATTCAGCCGATCTCCGGGTCTGGCGGTAGCACTTTTAGTATAGCTTAGCATAGATCATTGAATCTGATTAGACCGTTAGCATCTCGCTCAAAAATGACCAAAGAGTTTCAATATTTTCCTATTTAAAACTTGAGTCTTCTGTAGTTACATCGTGTACTAAGACTGACGGAAAATGAAAAGTTGAGATTTTCTAGGCCGATATGGCTAGGACCTATACTCCATAATATAGCTACTATATTACGCAGAGCCTGAAAATAGTCCCCAGCACGCTCTCTGTGCAAGCAGGTTGTCACGTTGGTTATGTTGACGGAAGTTAGCCTATTTTCAGGCACTGCATAATATCATTTCGCCGCTGCACCCACGGTACGGCAGCAAAGTTCCTTGATTATTACGCAGGAATGAGAGTATAGTTCCTAGCCATATCGGCCTAGAAAATGTTCCGTCCGTCTAAGTAGGCCTACGCCAGTGGTTCTCAACTCCAGTCCTGGGGACCCACTCCTCTGCAGATTTTGTGTCTCTCTTATCTGACACACTCAGTTCAGTTCATGGAGCTCTCTCCTAACGAGCTGATGATCAGAATCAGGTGCCTTAAATAAGGTAGACATACAAAATGTGCAGAGCAGTGGGTCCCCAGGACTGGAGTTGAGAACCACTGGCCTACGCGATGTAACAAGTTTTAAATAGGACACATATCGAAACTCTTTGGCAATTTTTGAGCAAGATACTAACGGTCTAATCAGATTAAATGATCTATGCTAAGCTATGCTAAAAGTGCTACCGCCAGACCCAGAGATCGACTGAATGGATTCGAAAACAGTAAAACTCAACTGTTTAACTCTAGGGGAGTTGGAAAATTAGCCTATTTTCAAATATAGTGGAGTGTTCCTTTAAGGGCACATCTCACAAAAAACGTTAATAAATATATTATTTCAGTCATATTTCAGCATACAATTAAATGGAAAAAAATGAATAAATAAATAATATACACTGTAAACAATTGCCAGGAATTTTACAGGATTAAAGAGTATTATTTTATAATAAATTACTGTAGTCAGAAATGTACAGTGAAATTAATGCATGCAGGGTCATTTTCTTATTAATTACTGTTAATCAACAGTAAAATAATGCTGCTCTTGTTTTCTCTTTTATCATGCTGTAAGAAATGTTATTTTTTAGTACAGTAATTGTTTTGAAGTCACCAAAATGTTCCACTAGTTTGGGATCTTGGACCTTGTGTATTCATATTCAAATTTCTGATCTACCCAAGTCAGGTGACAAATGAAAATATTTGCTAAAACAATGACAAGCTAGAACATACAATTATTTTTGTCAAACTTTACTATTGTTTGCGTTATTTCAGCATAAAGAATTATCAATATCTTATTTCAAATTCATAATTGTTTGTAGATGGATTTTTCGCAATAGTAAAGCAGCTGCTGAGATTTATCTAAGAAAGATGTGGCAACATCTTGCAGCACAAGATTTTATCCGCATCACCTAATGATGCACAGACATCAATACTCAACATTCAAAACACATCGATGGTGACACTCAAAAAATAATAATAATAATAAAAAAATATAAATTCTGAAGATTACCAAATAAACAAACAACACAAACTGCTAAAAGTGAACCAAAAATAAGTTCAGCAGCACAGATAAAACCAACAAGAATCAAGAAACTCCACAGCCTAATCTATTCATCCCGCACTGCATGCTGGGTACCTTCATAGTACATATGGACTGTCGAAATACAGTATGGTAGATTTTACAAGAAATTTCCAAGAGTGTGGTTAGATACAAAATCAGCCCTACTGTGCAATTACTGTGGAAGTCATGCAATTATTAACTTGGAATATTCTGTAATTTCGCGCTAAACTTTTTGACAGTATACATTTAGCATGAAGCTAGTCTAGGACCATTAAATCTTTTTGCCTCTTTATGACATTTCATTAAATAATTGTATTATATATATATATATAATATGCTATACATACATACATACAGTACCGGTTAAAAATTTGGAAACTTAACAATTTTTTTTAATACTATTTTTAATGGAAGAAGTCTCTTATGCTCATCAAGCCTGCATTTATTCGACCAAAAATACAGAAAAATGTGTATATTGTGAAATATTATTACAATTTAAAATATTTTTTATTGTAATATACTTTATAATACCATTTATTTCTGTGATAATACTTTAATTTCTTAAATTGCACCAAGTAACTTAATTTAGTGTAATGAATAGATGTGCAAGTTTTCACCAAATACAAGATTGAGAATGTTTATATTGAAGTAAAAAAAAATTATAATAATTTGTAATTGAATAATTCGTGCATTAAAGGGTGAAATGTGCTTTTATAGAATGGGATTGTGTAAAGTTCAGGGCTCCAGAAACAGAAACATGGACTTTGCAGCAGCTGACCACTCGCCTCAGTGAAACACTTGACATATCACAGCTCCTTCTGTAGATAAAACAACTTAAAAGTTGTAGCCTAAGTCAAATATGCTTGAACACAACTGTATAATTCTTATGCATGAAAACACAAACCTTGTTCTGTGTCTGGAAAGAGGTAGTCCGGTTCAGAGCTCTTGACGTGGCTCGCAGCCAGAAAGAAAACACAATTCAACCGAAAAATCGCAACGCTGACCCGATTTGGCATGTTTCTGCAACGCAAAATTAAAACGGTAAATAAACGCTCTGCGGCATTGAAGCCGAAGAAGTGGTCAAAGTCAGTCCTGAGGGGAGTTTCTGGTGAAAGCAGGAGACCTGTGGGGTCAGCGACACGGAGAAAGAAAGTGAACGGAGAATGAAGGAATATGATGTGGAGTGGGAGGAGAGATTCTGTTTCCACGCGCAGGAGGAGAGGAGACCAACACACGACTCAAAAAACAACGGGTTGCAGGAGCAAAGGGAGGTAACGTTACTATACACTCAAATTGAACTTTTTTATTTTTCAAAAATAGACTGTAAATGGTGCCTTACATAAGAAATTCTTGGTGCAACCCAGAATTTGGGACGTGTCTAAGTAAGGGATAATGTACGGTCGGCCGGTCATTATTCCTGAGGGGTTTATTATGACGATAATAATGACCAGCTGACTGTATAATCCCGCTTACTCCATGGCTGCTCACCAAATTCGTTGATATGAAATATTGATTTGATTTAAGTTATAATTTTACATTGTATATCGTCTTGGAGATACCGCAATAATATAGCTCCTCTGTCTATGTAAACATGCGCTAGGCATAGCCTATCTAGCAGCAAACGCTCTTAAAGGTGCAGTGTGTGAATTTTAGCGACATCTAGCGGTGAGGTTGTGAATTGCAATCAAACACCACTCACCCCTCCCTTTCGAAGCACATAGCTGTGTTACGGGGGCCTCCACAGGACAAAAATGTCATGCGCCTCACATATGAAAATGGCGTTCTGCACTAGACTGTAAAAAAGATATAGAGCAGAGAGTGTATAGCGCTCTGTAGAGAAGTTGGTCTGTTTAGGGCTACAATAGGCTTGTTTGACTTCATGTAGCGCTGCACAGACCAATGCATTCACTTGAGACAGTTGTGGCTAGAGGGGATACAGCACCGACGCCACGTGAATGTGACATATGCCATCAAAGTACGCAAGAGCGATTCGAGAGCAGCTGCACAGGCTCTAATGATGTCACAGCTGTTCCACGATTGGCCGGATTCACCACATGACAGCGATCACGTGTGTTTCGTGTTTATTATGAAACCTTAAAGGGATAGTTCACCCAAAAATGAAAATTGTGTCGTCATTTACTCACCCTCATGTTGTTCCAAACTTGTGTGAGTTTCTTTGTTCTGCTGAACACAAAAGAAGATATTTAGAAGAGTATTTGTAACCAGGGCAGATAGAGCAACCATTGACTACCATAGTAGGGAAAAAAATACTATGGTAGTCAATGGTTGCTCTATCTGCTTTGCTATAAACATTCTTCAAAATATCTTCTTTTGTGTTCAGCAGAACAAAGAAACTCATACAGGTTTGGAACAACATGAGGGTGAGTAAATGATGACACAATTTTCATTTTTGGGTGAACTATCCCTTTAAGGTCCACGCAGCGTGAGCGCCACAATGGGAAGCAGAAAGTATCCGACTTCAGGGCCATATTGGGACATTGGCAGCTTCACTTTTCTACAATGGAAGGGAGTAATAGTGCGTCGGCCATCTTTTTTACAGTCTATGCTTAGTGCAGAACGCCATTTTCATATGTGAGGCGCGAGGTGCATCCGCATGTTTACATAAAAAAAACAATAAAACGGAGTGGAATACAAAAATGTGGGTTCTGTGTGAACGGCCGTTTACAGTGTAAAAAATTGCTAAAATTACAGTAGTGTAATCATATGTATTCAGTATATCAATAAGAGTAACTGAAATACTTTTTTGAGAGTGCGTTGTTTCAGCCAACGGGATGAGCGGTAGGGTAAACGTACCTTTTAAGCTCACCAAAATCTACATTGAGACATTTTAGAGCACAGGGTATTGGTTTGAGTACAAGAAGTTATGTTAAAGTAAAATATTAATCTCTCACACAATTATATTTTATTTTATTTTAAATGATAAAAACTTTTAAATTAAGATATACATCATTAAATGCAAAAAGTCTGGGTGTGCTTAATGCATGTTTGTACCCTTTAAGCACATCCCTGTTGCCTTTAAAGGGTTAGTTCACCCAAAAATGAAAATTCTGTCATTAATTACTTACCCTCATGTCGTTCGACACCCGTAAGACCTCCGTTCATCTTCGGAACACAAGATGGCTCTGAAAGGCCTCCATTGGCACAATGGCACGGTTCACTCTCAAGACCCTTAAAAGGTACTAAAGACGTTGTTACAAAGTCCATCTCACTACAGTGGTTCTACAATAACTTTATGGAGTGACGAGAATAGTTTTTGTGCGCAAAAAAACCCTAAATAACGACTTATATAGTGATGACGATTTCAAAACACGGCATCATGAAGCTTCGAAGCGTTATGAATCAGTGAGTCGAATCATGATTCGGATCGCGTGTCAAACCGCCAAACTGCTGAAATTTGGCGATCCAAACTGCTGAATCGACTCACTGATTCATAACGCTTCGAAGCTTCATGATGCCGTGTTTTGAAATCGTTAACTTGAAGTGACAACAATGAGTTAATATTTAAAGTCTGTTTATTAAGTATTTACATAGACGTTTAATGTGGATGAGCTTAAAGGGAGCACACTGAGCTAAATTGGAACAGCAAACATTTTTTAAATTAATAAATATTATTACATTTAAAAGGACAATTTTGCTAAATAAATAATCTAGGTCATGTATTAAGTATTAAGTTCATACATATTTTAATATGAACAGCTATGATTGAAAATATCTATGAAATTATACTTTTCACACTGAAGCTGTGATTTTCATCGTGACCCTTTAAGCTCACCGCACAATAATATGACGTGTAAAACAACAGAACATCAATAAACTGTAAATGTATAATATAATGAATTTAAAAGTACAAGCCAGTAATGCCTGTGATGTAATAGTGTAGCACACAATCTTATACAGCTAATAAGTAAACAATGTTCCGTAGCACCTGCGCTATGTTGCTAAAACTATCTTTTGCATCTAACTGTTATTATTTCCCACATCCAGTTTCCAGGATATAATATGCAAAAGTCTAAACATTAATCTCTAAATTATTTAGCAGTAAGAAGTTATACTTATCCAAAATAAAGGTACATTTAATAAATGCACATTTAAGGGGCTACTCTTTTGGTGAAAGTTTTCAGATAGCTTTCAAAATGGCCGCCAGACAGTGTGAACACATGCATACCCATATCTCAGTGTGCAATGGTCTGATTATCTTGAAATTATGAGGTATAGTAAAAAACACAACAATTGGTTAAGACATCAAGTAGGAGGATAAAAATTTTTTTTATAATCTGAGCTCAAAGATAGTAGTGTGCTTAATGGGTACTTGGTACGTTTATACCGCGTTACCACGGACGACAGCGAATATTAGGAAATATCTGACCGCTGGATGGCGCTATTGACCAATCAGAATGAAGTATTCCAGAGTCAGAGTGAAGCATGAGAGTTCAAAAACTTCTAACGTTACTGTACTGTTTTGAGCTACAGCATAAGTCACATTTTGCTCGTGTGTTATACATTTATATTTGTAAATTTGGTACACTCAAGTAATATTTTGACTTAAACTGAACAAATATCCAAAGGCAAATCCCCTTTCTCCGGTTTTAAACACATCCTTTTACAGGGGAAGAAAACTATTTTGGGCTCGTTCCTTTGTCTCATCTTGATATGGTTATTTAATTAAAGACTGGCTAATTTTAGAGAAGATTTCATATCCATATGGATCACACATGCTCTCACACGCCAACCCGAAATAGCTCTGCTGTTGCAGATTTTATTTCCCATCAAGAGCACTTAGATGTTTTAACTTTATAAACCCTTTAATTTCCTTCATTATTTCTTATATTCTTTATTAATGAATGCAGTGAAGAAAACCGAGAAATTCACAGAATTCTTTCATTCATTAATTTAACCCAATGTAAATGTGACATGTCAAGCAGTGACAGAAGTGTCTCATGCAGCCAAACGTCATATAAAACTAGTCTAATCATGCATGCCGTTTTATGACTTTATATTAACTGAGAGACTACATGGAATATTATTTAAAAATAAATATTATATTAATATTTTAAACGTATTATTTAACTATAGAAAGTTTTGATATACTGAAAAATGAAAACCATAGATTAATTATTATTGCTTCTATTATTATTTATTAATTAATAATACTTATTATTATTATTTAAGATTGTACTAGACTACAACTATTGTTCTGTGACAAATGGCTTATATTCCTCTAAGTTGATTAAAAAAGTGTGAATTAATGTAAATGCACATATTATATATTAAATGTTACAACATATATTAATATATTCTAAGCGGTTGATGTAGAGAAAAGGTCATGTCCTTATCTAGCACCTTTGTGTTTAACCCTTATCTTTGCATACATGCACTGTACATCATTTCCTCACGATGGCGCAGTTTTCTATTGTTGCTCTTGAACTTTGTTCCACATTTTTACAGGTCCAGGACGTCTTCCAGCAGCATTGCTATTTCCCAATCACTCTGTGTAAAGACTGCAGAAGTTCCTTAAACGGACTTTTAAACACCCCAGGTTACAGTCGGCATCATGCTAAGGGTCAGAGGAGTATGACAGCGAGCGACATTCTCTGCTTTCTGTCCTGTAGAGCTGCTGTCATTTCATGAAACCAGGTGAGTTTGAGCTTAATTCATTGAGAAAACATTAGCTAATCTGACTGATTTGTTTGTGTTTGATTGCTTTATGGCTTAAACTCCATGTTGCCTTGACTGATAGACGCTTAAAAGTCAAATGCAGTTTTTTAAGACTTTCAAGGTTGTATCACATCATTAAAAGTCTGTTCCAGTCAAGTTTTACTATTATCATAAATGTCTATGCTTGGTTTAAATGAACATTACTGTTTTGTATCAACAGTTTCCTAAATGCATTTCATTTCACCCCAGTGTTGTAGTGTACAGTGAAAGTGGTGTAGTACGTGTGGTTATGGAGGGCTTTTGGGCTGCAGCGTTCCCTGTGCTGAGGATCTGGTTCACCAGCGTGGTGGTCCTGATCATGCTGCCTGCCATGTTTGGCATCTCTCTGGGCATCACAGAGACCTACATGAAGCTCCTTATCAAATCCTTAGAGGTGCGTAAGACCGGTGTTGCGATTGTTAACTATTAAAAATAATTTTTGTTAAAGGGATAGTTCATTAGGGATAGAAAATTCGGCCATTAATTACTCACCTTCATGTCGTTCCACATCTGTAAGACTTTAGTTCATCTTCAGAACACAAATGAAGATCTTTTTGATGAAACTGACACAACACTACACAACTGACACTTTGACGCTTCAAGAAGTCCATAAAGAGATACAAATAATCCATATGAATTGAGCGATTTAGTCCAAAATTTTCTGAAGAGACACGATCATTTTATTTGATGTACAGATTGAATTTAGGCTTTTATTTCATTTTTGGGTGAAACAAGATGTTGCCTTGGTGAGTAACTGGAATAAGCTGAAGTACTATAAAAAAAATTTAAAAAAAAAATTAAAATGAAGAAATCACTAAATATTAAACTAAAATAAAAAATGTTTAACTACTATGAAAAATATATATAAAGATATTCATATATGTGTGTGTGTGTGTGTGTGTGTGTGTGTGTGTGTGTGTGTGTATATATATATATATATATATATATATATATATATATATATATATATATATATATATATATAGTTTTAATGACATAAAACTGTCCTTATTTACTTTCTTAACACATGGAACGTCTTAATGTGAACAATTGATTACGCACATTATTCCAAAGAAAAAAAATCCATGTAATCCTTAATCAAAATTTTGTAACTTCCTCCACTACTGAGACGACTTTCAAAAGATAAAATCAAGCCATTCAGTTTATGTTGACTCTGTGTTTGTGCCAATTTTTAATCACTTTAGCTTTTAAAATGGTAGTCCTGAAGTTCTGCTGTGGCAAATTACTTTATAAAGGCACTAAGTCTCTCTGTTGATATGAGCTTTTAAAAACTGCATACATATTAATTAATAACAAATGTTTAGACAAACTTTAAGATGCACAGCATGACCCACTCTAGGATCTGCCAGTACACTACGCTATTGCACACACCCACCAAGGGGAAATTAAACAATTTTGTTGACCAATGAACACTGTGGCATAATCAGATGGTATATATTTCTTAAACTGAAATGTGCTGTATCATCACAATGGAAAATGCCCTTTGGTCTTAATTGAGATTCATTATGCAAGTTTAAAGCCTAGTGTCAGAAGTAAATGGAATCATGCAATATATATATTAAGCTTTACTCTGTGTTTTTACAGTGGGCAACACACAGAATACAAAGAGCGAGTAGAGCAGAGGAAATACTGAAACATTCTGCATCAAATGGTGAGTTTACACTAAGGGCTTTTCACACTGTGCTTAACCTTGGGTTATCATCGTTCTAAACACCGCTTTTAACCCCGAGTGGGTTTCCTTCTGGTGCTTCGATTTCCCCCCACAAAGCCAAGACATGCAGGTTAGATGGATTGGATATGTCCAAAATTGTCCATAGGAGTGTGTGTGAGTGTTTCAGGAAGCGCAAAACCTGTGCCAAATCCAATGTGTGTGTGGGCATAATTGCGTGCGGATAAAAGAACCTGCAATTGAGCAGGACTATCGCTAGGAAAATAATATATATATATATACACAGTGCTAGAGTAAGCATGTAAGCAATGCATATGTAAGCATATCGTGTTCGTCCAATCAGTGATACTGACACTGCAAATATGCAAATACATTAACCCAGGGTTTAGGAATTTACAGTGTGAAACAGGTTCGATTTACCCAAGGTTTAGAACGACCCAGAGTTAACTTTTTCAAGCGTGAACCCAGCTAACAGGGAACGTTTCCATAACTTTCACTAACGTTATGTTATTTAAATGTTAGAAAAAAACATTCCCAAATAACGTTTTCATAACTTAAAGGGAATGTTAACAAAACGTTCTGACAACAACTTTTTGTTAGCTGGGAAAAGCCCTATACAGTCACAAACACATCTAAATCCAGGTATTTTATAACCAAGTAAAATAGGTTAAGCAAATGAAATAGTTCTCCCAAATGTCATCATTTATTCATCCACATATCCCAAGCATGTACACTACCATTTGGGGGCTTTTCTTTAATATTTATGGACAAAGTTTCTTATGGATTTGAATATTGTGAAATATTCTTACAATTTAAAATAACTGTTTTCTTTTTTAGTATATTTAAAAATTGTATTGATTCATGCAATAACAAAACTGAAAATTCAGCATCATTACTCCAGTCTTCAGTGTCACATTCTAATATGACGATTTGCTGCTCAAGAAACATTTATGATTATCAATGTTGAAAACAGTTTTATTTTTTGTGGAACCTGTGATACATTTTTTCAGGATACTTTGATGAATAGAATGTTTAAAAGAATTTAAAAAAAATGCTCAGAATTGATTAGATATAGAAATTATTTGAAACAATAAAAATGCCTTTATTGTCACTTTTGACCAATTCTTGCGGAATCAATGTATTACATTCTTTCAAAAAAGTTAAACAATGAAACACAATGACAGTCACTGCCAAGCTTCAAAATGAACAAAACGAAACATAATACTGTAAAAGCATCATAAAAGTGGTCCATATGACTTGTGCACTATATTCCAATCCAAATGAAGTATATGACAACAACTTTGTACGAGGAACAAGCAGAAATGTAGAAAGTCACTCGCAATGATCGTTGAAGCAGAGTAACTGAATAATGACTTAAATATCACTCTGTTTGTTATTGTATAAGGATTATTGATTATTTTCTTTCAATGGAAAAAAAGAGCTTCTGTCTTTTCTATATCATTCCTCATGTTCTTGTAAAAGAGTACATCTTTGCCTTTTAGTTTAGCTGCATGACGCAAGCAGACCCCTGAGATCTCTTGGGTTCTCAGCTTATCTGTCTGTCCAAGCAATCACGTGTTACACAATGATTACAGTTGCTCTTGTTCTCTCACACATTCATGATGGACTTCAGTCTGTCTTTATCAGTTACACCTTCCATTAGATTTATAAATGCTCTTTATCAATACCTCACTGATCTTCACTGATTAATCAACATCTTAGCTGACGATAGCGTTACTTATTATACACAGTTATAAAGTGACTTCTTGTTTGAATCCATTTCTTAAGATGGCACAGAATGATATAAACACTGTGTTCACTGTGCTTATATCAAAGGGAAAAGTCATCATTTACTCACCCAATTTGCTTCAAACACGTGTGACTTTATTTCTTCCCTAGAATAGATATGTTCACATTATTCTTTTGATGAATGGATACAAACAGTAAAGACATTTATAATGTTACAAAAGAGTTCTATTTCAAATAATTGCTGTTCTTTTGAACTTTCCATGCATCTAAACACAAACATTTATCACAGTTTCCACAAACAACTGTTTTCAACACTGATAATAATACAAATATTTCTTGTTCATCAAATCAGCATATTGGAAGGATTTCTGAAGGATCATGTGACACTGAAGACTGGTTCAAAAATTCAGCTTTGCATCACAGGAATAAATTACACTTTAAAATATATACAAATTTATTTTAATATTTCTCTATATTACAGTTTCCATTGTTTTCTTTTGACCAAATAAATACAGTCCTTGCTGAACATTTCATTATTTCATTATAAAGTTAACCAGGACTTTTGTCTGTGTGACAGGTTTAATTCAGCGGAATAATTCCTCTTTGGAGCAGGAGATTGAGGAGTTGCGTCAGAACAGGCCTAAGTCGGCCGAGCGCGGAGACTTCACTCTGAGCGACATCCTGTACTTCACCAGGAAAGGCATTGAGAGCATAGTGGAAGACGATGTTACGCAGAGATTCACCTCAGAGGAGCTGGTGTCCTGGAACCTCCTCACCCGAACCAACAACAACTTCCAGTACATCTCTCTCAGGCTCAGTGTACTGTGGGGGGTTGGCGTGGTTGTGAGATACTGCATATTGCTTCCTTTACGGTAGTGTACCAATTCAGTGATATTTAATACCTGGTACATTAACGTTTAAATGTTTGGGGTCAGTAAGATTTTTTGTATTATTATTTAAAGGGATAGTTCACCCAAAAATTTAAATTCTGTCATCATTTACTCACCCTCATGTGGTTCCAAACCCGTAAGACTTTCACTCATCTTTGGAACACAAATGAAGATCTTTTTGACAAAGATCCCTTCATTGACCGCTACACAACTGACACTTTGACGCTTCAAGGTGATCGTAAAATGGATCCATATGTGGTTTAGTCCAAATTTTCTAAAGAGACTCGATCGCTTTATATGATGAACAGATTGAATTAAGCCTTTTATTCACATTTAAACATTGATCAGTGAACATAAACAAGCTCAATCAAACCTGACAACTTGACACGCGAGAATGATCCTCATTGGTTCTTGCTGAAGCTCAAACGTGCTGCATAACAGGACAATGAACTTCATTGGTTCTTGAGGAAGCTCAAACGTGCTGCATAACAGGAGAATGATCCTCATTGGTTCTTGCTGAAGCTCAAACGTGCTGCATAACAGGACAATGAACTTCATTGGTTCTTGAGGAAGCTCAAACGTGCTGCATAACAGGAGAATGAACTTCATTGGTTCTTGCTGAAGCTCAAACGTGCTGTGTAACACGAGAATGAACCTCATTGGTTCTTGCTGAAGCTCAAACGTGCTGCGTAACACGAGAATGATCCTCATTGGTTCTTGCTGAGGCTCAAACGTATATGTGAATAAAAGTAAATTCAATCATATAAAGCGATCGAGTCTCTTCAGAATATGTGGACTAAACCGCTCAATTCATATGGATTATTTTTACCATCTCTTTATGAACTTTTTGAAGCAACATGAGAGTGAGTAATTCATGACAGAAATTTCTGTCTTTAATATTCACATTTCTTTTTAAATTGTAATAATATTTCACAGTATTACTGTTTTTACTGTATCAAATAAATGCAGCCTTGGTGAGCAGGTGATACTTCTTTCAAAAACAATAAAAAATCGTAGACTCCAATCTTTTAAAAAAGTAATGTATATTAGTTTGTGAGTGCTTTGTCACTATTTAAAGTCATTATTTTTTGATTGAATTTAAATTCAATTTGATTCAATTATGTGTCAAATAATTTTTAATAGTATATAAATAGTATATTATCTTTTCATGCATCTTCCCTTCTGTTATTGTCTCAGGGTTACACTGGCAGCTATAGGGCTGAGCTGGTTGGTAATTGGCACAACGATGGTGGGTTATCTCCCTAATTTCAGGTAATGCTTTGGTTATGTTATCAGCCTTACAAATGTGTGAATTATTCATGACTACATCAATTTGATGTCACTTCATGCTGAAGAGCCTAATGACCGCCAGCCTATATTATATTTTAGACACTAATAATGGTGTGCTGGTTTCCACTAGGCTTCTTAACCACACAACTTCGGATCAAATGTCTAAATTTGCTAGACTACTTAGCCAAAAACAAGTTGAACAGAGCATAATTTGCACAAATGTCTTTATTTCCATGTAAATGATAAATGTCTATGCAGAATTATTGTTTCTATAATCCTACAGAAATCCTTTAATCCTAACTATATTCATTGCAATCCTTTGTTGTCTCAGAGTGAAGGGTTGGTTGAGCGAACTAGTCCACTTGATGTGCTACAGGATCTGTGCAAGAGGCCTCTCAGCTACGGTTCACTACCACAACAAGTGAGTTCAAGGCTCCCTTTAACGACAACCAGCCTAATCAAGTAACAATAATATGGTTTGGACTTGTACAGAGACTTTCTACATAGTCAGCTGCCTTCTAAAGGAGTGGACACACTTTTCGTTCCAATGATTTCCATTCATATGCATGCAAATGCTGGAGACAGGAAATGCAAGCTCATGCAAAGAAGTTTTGTATGCGTTCCAAAGTTCAAGTTTGGTGATATTACTTGAAGAGGTCTGACCAATAGAAGATTGATATGCTGCGGCATTTGATCACGAAGAGTTGGTATTGATCCATCTTTGAGAAGCAACTTTTTTTTCAAATCCTGCGTTTTACTGACCCTCATTTGCAAAGCAGCCCAGTGTACATTGATTCACACAAACATGTTCTGAAAACATTCAGTAAACGTGATGGAAGGACCTAGGACCAAAAAATAACATTCTAGGTTGATCCCCTAAAGGTTCTGCAAACGTTATGGGAATGTAGTGTAGAGACCTAGAGGGAACGTCCTATAGTAATGGTCCCCTAAACATTCCCAGAATGTCCTGAATGTTCCCTAAATGTCCGCCAAATAACATTCCCCAACCCTTAAAAGAAACTCTCGGAAGGCTCTGGGAACGTTACCAGGCAAAGTCCTTGACACCAGCAGGGACGTTCTGAGAACATCAAATTTCCATATAAAATATATTCCCCTAAACATTCCCAGAATGTCCTGAATGTTCCCTAAAGGTCCTCCAAATAACATTCCCCAACCCTTAAAAGAAACTCTCGGAAGGCTCTGGGAACGTTACCAGGCAAAGTCCTTGACACCAGCAGGGACGTTCTGAGAACATCAAATTTCCATATAAAATATATTCCCCTAAACATTCCCTTAACGTCCTGAATGTTCCCTAAAGGTCCGCCAAATAACATTCCCCAACCCTTAAAAGAAACTCTCAAAAGGCTCTGGGAACGTTACCAGGCAAAGTCCTTGACACCAGCAGGGACGTTCTGAGAACATAAAATTTCCACATAAAATATATTCCCCTAAACATTCCAAAAACACCCTGAATGTTCTGTGAAGGTCCGCCAAAAAACGTTCCCCAACCCTTTAAAGAACTCCACATCATGACCATCTCGGAATGTTCTGGGAACGTTACTTTGTGACGTCCTTGACACCAACGGGGACGTTCTGAGAACATTCTGGGAACATAAAATTTCCAAATAAAATTAGTTCCCTTAGCATTCCGAGAACGTCCTGAATGTTTCATGAAGGTCCGCCAAATAACGTCCCCCAACCCTTTAAAAAAGTCTCGGAACGCTCTAGGAATGTTACCAGGTGACGTCCTTGACACCAGTGCGGACGTTCTGAGAACGTTCAGGAAACTTAAAGGGTCACGAAACCCCGTTTCATGTTCTCACCACAGTTTTGAAAAATTCTATAAAAGTGGGCGTGGTTAAGCTGCAGAGTGGTGGGGGATGAGTGGAGACTGACTGACAACACAGTTTTATGAGCCGTTTGATCGGTTAATGGGCCGTAAAGAGCGGTTACACTCACAGTGGGGATGAATCGCGTCTGTTTCGAAGACTCAGGATCTACTGAGGAGAACTTATGTGACGCAGAAACTCTTACAAAGCAAAAACAAACACTTGTTTTTGATCCATTAATGCATCTCTCACTTACTGAATGCGATCTCACTCTTTGAAGCACCTGTCAATCAACGCATGCTGCTGTGTTAAGCAAGGCGTCTTCTCATAGGATAAGGACACGCAGACTCATGAATAATTAAGCAAGGCGTCTTCTCATAGGATAAGGACACGCAGACTCATGAATAATTAAGCGAGGCCTCTTCTCATAGGATAAGGACACGCAGACTCATGAATAATTAAGCGAGGCCTCTTCTCATAGGATAAGGACACGCAGACTCATGAATAATTAAGCGAGGCCTCTTCTCATAGGATAAGGACACGCAGACTCATGAATAATTAAGCGAGGCCTCTTCTCATAGGATAAGGACACGCAGACTCATGAATAATTAAGCAAGGCGTCTTCTCATAGGATAAGAACACGCAGACTCATGAATAATTAAGCGAGGCCTCTTCTCATAGGATAAGGACACGCAGACTCATGAATAATTAAGCAAGGTGTCTTCTCATAGGATAAGGACACGCAGACTCATGAATAATTATGAGACACCAATGAGTCATCGCCGTACTATAGAACGAGAAAACGTTACAATCTGTGACGTTGATACAAAGATGAATTAAAACTCGGAAGTTGAATATAGCGCAGCATTTTTTTAAATTAACTTGTTTTCTCCAACAATCAAAACTAATAGATGGTAACATTGACTTCTGAACTCTGTTAAAATCTCAGAATGGGATTAGGGTTTAGGGTTTCATGACCCTTTACAATTTCTAATGGGGTAATCGGTTTGTGCAACCGGCCCCTGTAGAAAGCTAAAAATCACATTCATCTCCATGGCTGTTGTTCAGACAGCAGATGTACCCAAACTAGATGTTGCCATCTTTGCTTCGTGTGCATTTCCAGAGACATTTTTAGCCAAGTCACCTTTATTTATATAGCGCTTTTTACAATACAGATTGTTTCTAAGCAGCTTTACAGTGATAACAGGAAAATCATGCAACAAAGTTTGTTTCGGCTGTACAGCCGCTCTGGAGAAAACAGTAATGTCATCGTCCAGCTCAGTTCAATTCTCATACAATGGTGTCAATGCAGACGGATCAGTAATATTGTTAAATGTTTAGTGTCCCCAACTAAGCAAAAGCTAAAAAGCTAAAAGGCGACCTGAGCTGTCAATATTATGTGGCTGATCACTCATTAACACCCACCAATCCGCCAAATGTGGGTGGATTTCAGCAGTGGCGTGTAACGTAGTAACTCCTACTAGCCAATTTGGCGGGTTGAACATTTTTCAATTGTAGTCTTTTAAAAAGGCATCTGAAATAATAGTGCAATGTAGTGTTGTCAAAAATATAGATTTTTTTTATACATATCAATACTGAAATGAAATATCTGAAACGCTTCCAATGCTCATTTTCCACAGAACAGATACACAATACCAGCTGCTCTTTACCATCTCATATCTCCGACAGAAATTGACACACAAACCCAACTCCCCTCACTCACTTGTTTCATTTGCTACAGATGAATATTGTTGGTGTTACAGGACTTGAATTTCGCATCATTTTACTCATTCTTGCAGATTTTGTGCTCACATGTAGCCTCCTCTCAGTACCTTAAACAGTCAAATACACACAAAATAATGTCAAAATTCTGGTCTTGGCGACTATTCACGTAAATACAGTCAGTTATGTTTTCATGTAAGTGAATGTAAACAGTTGAGAAAGAAAATGTGTAACAGTTTAATGGATCCGTGCGTCAGTTCTTAAAGTGACAGCAGCCTAATATACCTACTGCCAATATAAAAAATATCTATATGGTAGTTTTTCCCTGTAGTATCGGTCAAAATTGTGGCCAGTGAAAATGCTGAGTGGCTAGTAACTTTGGAAAACCACAAGCCACAGTGACTGGTGCCAAAAAAGTTAATGTCAAGCCCTGACTATAATATAATGTTGTTTTTATGTGGCTTGACTTTTTATATTTTGTACAATGCCTACTTTGGAATGGCTGTAGTGGAGAAAATTGCTTTTTTATACCCATAATGTTGTAGTTGCAGCATTTACCACCAAGGCCTAGTTGACAAACATCTGTATCAAATGTGTAAATTAAATGAGTCTGTGTAATGCTTTTCTTTCCCAGACAGAACAGACCTAAGAGAGGAGGCATTTGTGTAGCTAATCACACTTCGCCAATTGATGTCGTTATTCTGGCTAATGACGGCTGTTATGCCATGGTGAGTCAGACAGAATTAACACTTTAGAGCAGTGGCTCTTAAAGGATTAGTTCACTTCAAAATGAAAATTTCCGGATATTTTACTCACCCCCATCTCATCCAAAATGTTCGTGTCACAACATCATAGACTTCCATGGCAACCAAAATGTTGAAGGGCTTCAGAGGCTCTGGGCGATACCAGATGAGGAATAGGGTCGAAACTATCGGTCATTTAAAGAAAAAAGGAATATACTTTTTAACCTAAAGTGCTCATCTTGCGCTGCTCTGCAACATGCCATGGATTGCACAATCACGTCGGACGTGCGAACGTGTGAGGACTAATACAAACGCCCCTTTACCAAAAAAAAACACTCCATCTTTAACTTCCAAATCATCCTTCATCGTTGTTTTACCTTTTTCTGCTAAAGGGTGTTTGTATTAGTCTACGCATGTGTGCTTTGTAAACACGGGGGAGGAACTTCTGCCTATGTCTAGCGTGACCTTTACGACCTGATTACGCAATCATTGGCACGTCACAGAGCAGCGTCACAGAGCAGCGCAATTTAATTTAAAAAGTATATTCTTTTCTCTTCTTTTTTTTTTAAATGACCGATAGTTTCGCTAGATAAGGCCCTATTTCTCATTTGGGATCGTGCAGAGCCTCTGAAGCCCTTCCTTTGAAACTGCATTGATTTGAACCTTCAACATTTTGGTTGTCATTGATCCCTATGATGGGGAGCAAAATCCTGGAATGTTTTCCTCAAAAAACGTAATTTATTTTCGACTGAAGAAAGAAAGACATGAACATCTTGGATGAGATGGGGGTGAGTAAAATATCAGGAAATTTTCATTTTGAAGTGAACTAATCCTTTAAATCTTGTTTCACTTTTTTTTGTCCGCGTTTACAATGGACACAAGAACCAATCAGGTTTGTATGCTCTATCATCATCTCTTTTATTTGTATATAGTGCTTTTGTTTGTACATATCTGCATGGGGTATTTGAATGGAGTGGAATTAAATTTTGAATGAATATATGACTACTTATATGAATATGACTGCTTTTCACATTAAGCAGATCACAAATCACATTATGCGATTTCACCAACCTCTATTCTTGTGTATAACAAATCAAAAAGTCATTGGAGTTTGGAGAGACAGGAAAACCTTTGTGCATTTCAGTTTGCTTCTGCAAAGCAGCCAGTATAGTTTATTCATTTATTTTTGAGAAATTATAAAACCCATTTTAGAGTACTTCAAATGTTTTGTTCTGTATTTTATTTTCAAGAAAATATATTTATCCAGTATAATTTGTTCATCATTCATCATATGAATGCAGGTAAATAATAATTGTTTTGTGTTTTTGTTTCAAAGGTTTTTTTTTTGGTGTCACTCATCTAAAAATAATTTTAGAACCGCTGCTTCAGTACAGAGGAATTCATTCTCTGACTGATTAGCACTTTGCTTCAAAGGTTAAATGCTTTTTTTCTATTCAGGTTGGGCAGGTTCATGGTGGTTTAATGGGAGTTGTCCAGCGCGCCATGGAGCGATCCTGCCCTCATATCTGGTTTGAGAGAGCAGAGATGAGAGACCGCCACCTAGTGACACAAAGGTAAAACAACAATAACAGTGTTCTATTATTGTTAATCAGGTGCAAAGTACTGCAAACTAATTATTTTGATGATTTTCAAACTTTCTATGTCTATTTAATTTCATCTTTCTTCTTCGTAAAGCTGAATATTCGCATGAACAAATGCATATATTTCTCGACATACTTTTAGAAAAAATGCCTCCCTGTTTCATGCTGGGTCATGTCTCTCTGAGTCAGCTGCTATGTGCCTCACAGCACTACAGAAAGACGTTTCTTTAAAAACAACACAGTGTTCTGACATGCATTGAGGACTCAAGCAGTATTGGAAATTACAGGCACACACACACAAATATATTTTCATACATAGTAATGGTGTCTAATGTAGGCCACGATTGAATATCATGCACAGATGACCTCCTCAGAGAGCTCTGTTGTTTGTTGTCAGTCTGTTTTCTTTTGTGCCCAGTTCAAGCCTATTGAAAGCAAGTAGTTTCAGTCCATAGCCATTTTGGTGGCGCCCCAGGCAGCTATTTTAGTCGTGTCAGTCCAGTCCTGTTTCTTGAATGAGAATTTACAAAACTATTTGGACTATCTATAAACGATATGGTTCTATACTACCTATCAAGTCAATCCCTGAATATTAAATTAATTTCTAATCATTTTAAATAACCATCTAATATTCATTAATATCCATTAAGAATATAGACAGACTTTATATTACTGTAATTGTCTAGATTGGCAATATTTTAAAAAATATTTTTCTCAACACGTAGTTATAAACACTATTATTTTTTAACTCTACATTTGTGCAGTAAACTTTAAAGAATATATATTTCTCATTTTCGTTTATGGAGATAACATGGAAAATGTGCCATGCTTTAGACGCGTTTAGCTCTATACATAAAAATTTGTATCGTAACAGTGTTTCGTCCAGACGGATCCGCTGTTTTGGGAGCCTGAAACTGCTATTTTTTCAAACCGGGTCCCAGAGTGGATAAATCTGAAAACGACACCCTTGCGTTGTCCTTTTTTTTTATTTATTTTTTATTTATTTATTTTTTATTGCAGATGTAAACATTACATTACAATAAACTTTACAAGCAAAATGGATGACAGTATAAAGTTATAAGAACAGTGGGAAGGAAAGTAAAAAAAAAAAAAGAAAAAAAAAAAAAAAAAGGCAAGGAGTCGAATTACACAATTTTTAACAAATCGTTGTATAATTCCACTAGTTTGACACTCTTTTTGTTGTTAACTTTTTTTAGTGTCCTGATTAAATAGTTCAAGTCACAAAGGAAATTATTAAATGTAGGTGTTGATGATGAAAACTTGCATTTATTAATATAGTATTTTGCCAGTAAGATGCATACATTTCCTATATAATCTATGTTATGATTACAATGAGAAAAATAACAAATTGTATCACACATGGTTAAATCAATAACAAAACTGGACTTTGAAGCAATGAATTTTGACAAATCAGACCAGAGTTCTTTGATAAGGGGGACCCTTGCGTTTTCCTATCCGTATATTCTGTGAAACGACGATGTCATCACCCCACGTCTGAGCAGAATTACAGCGCCACATACTGATCTGGCATGTATACTACATCGTTTTGAGTCAGTATCAGTGGTTTCATGTACCATAGAGTAGACTGTAAAAAAAACATGGTAACGTCACCCATAGGGCTCTGAGTGGATCTGAAGAGCAGTTTTGAAGCCTCAAAGTCGGCCGTTGCCATCTTGTCAGCGCGTCAACGTGCGTCACTCCCGGATAAAATGGGCGAAGAGGCGGGACGTGGGTGGCGCTGAGGTGACGTGATGACTAACAGACAGCAGACAAAAACAATCCACCTGCCACTCAAAGTGGCCACGCCCTTAAAGGGTTAGTTCACCCAAAAATGAAAATTCTGTCATTAATTACTCACCCTCATGTCGTTCGACACCCGTAAGACCTCCGTTAATATTCGGAAACACAAATGAAGATATTTTAGTTGAAAGCTGATGCTGAGAAAGGCTTCAGATAGGCCTCCATTGGCATTCAGTACATTTACACTCCCAAGACCCATAAAAGGCACTTAAAACGTCGTTACAAAGTCCATCTCACCACAGTGACTCTACAATAATTTTACGATGCGACGACAATAGTTTTTGTGCGCAAAAAAAAATCAAAATAACACCTTTATGCAGCTTGTTCTTGTCTTCCGTGTGTGCCTCCACGACGCATGCGCGAGAATATGACGTAGCGCCAGCGTTCGGGAATCCATGAAATGCACACTTAAGCCCCATTTTGAGCACTTCGCTGAGACCTAAAGCACGATCAATGTAGAATCCAACAGCTTAGACACGCGCGTCTTCCTCTGCTTGTAAACAAATCGCTTCTGGGTCATGTGTCCGAGCGCCGGATCTACGTCATATTCTCGCGCAAGAGTAGGAAGTCTCGTGCCATTTAGGAGAAAGGAATATCATTAAAATAAATAAATGCCATTTGTGTCCCATTGCAGCCACACTGCTGAATAAATTAACAGGAGCTTAGTCACATTACATGAAAGATTTAGATCTGTTTAGCATAATGAAAAACTAATGTTTTTTGGGGTTTTTTTTTTTTTTTGAATTTGCCATTCATCACCATTACATTTTAACCTAGAAAAAAAGAACACACAATTTAAAAAAAATATTCTTTTATACAACATGTAAACTTTTTTCATGCTTGTAAACTTAATCTGAATTAAATGTATTCTAAAGATTAATATAATGATATTATATTTGAGATAGTGGCATTATTTTTTAGGGTTAGATAATAATTAGATGAAATTTTATTAGGGATAATAATTAAATATTATTTATTATTTACATAAATGTATGTATTAAATGTATGTATTAAATATATAATAGAATATTTGTAATATATCCTTATTATCCTTAATATATATATAGACAGTGCCTTAACCAAAAAGGATTTTGGCTCTAAAAATTCAAATGGCATGACTTCCTTTCTTAAATTCGCTATGGTATGATTTCTTCCATTTATCAATTTTTCATGCATATTTCCATGAATCCTGTCTGAAGTGTCTGTCACATGTACTCTATCCTGTCTCCTCCTCATATTGTCTCTGTTAACATAATGGTCTGCTCATCTTTCTTGTTTTCTCATCCTTCACAGGTTAAGAGATCACGCAAATGACAAAACAAAGCTTCCAATACTCATCTTCCCTGAGGGTAAGTGCATAATAATAGTGAGAAACACACGGAGATTCAGTTTCAGTCGTATTTCAGGTCCTGCTATGCAACATTATTTCTAAAGCCTAATGGTTGTCTAATGCTTGGACCTGGTTTCCCCTGCAGGAACTTGCATCAATAATACATCAGTAATGATGTTTAAAAAGGGAAGTTTTGAAATTGGAGGAACTATTTACCCCGTGGCTATAAAGGTAATGTATCAGTACTCGTCTTTTATGCACATGACCCATTACAAAGTGGATGTTGGATGTTTTTGACATTTTTATTAGTTTTTTAATAGGCCTATATATATATTTTTTTTTTTTATCATTTCATTTATTTTATATATGAAATATTTCCTGTTGCATAATTGATAAAAATAATAGTGTTGTGCAATCGATTAATCACGATTAATCGCGTGTGTACTGTGTATAATTATTATGATATATAAATACACTCATTCATGTATAAATTTAAGAAATATTTGTATGTATATACTGTATTTATATAATTTATCTTATATAAATATTTTACATGTAAATATAATATTTTTCTTAAATATATTCATGCATGTGTGTGTATTTAAATATACATAATAATTATACACAGTACACGCACATATATTATGTAAACAAACTTTTATTTTGGATGCGATTAATCACGATTAATCGATTGTCCAGCACTAAAAAATAATAATTAAAACATAATTCAAAATGTAATAAAATAAAGTATTTTATTATTAAATTACACCTACTGTTTCATACAATTTCACAAACAATTTAAAATAAATTGGTAGTGTACAGTTTTAATTCCAGTACTGTGTTTTGGTTCCATGTTGCAATAATCTTCATAGTGTGTGTGTGTGATGGCCTACTGTGTCCCTCATTTAATGTCTGTTTGTGTTATTTATAGTATGACCCTCAGTTTGGAGATGCATTTTGGAACAGCAGCAAATATAGCATGGTGAGCTATTTGCTGCGGATGATGACGAGCTGGGCGATAGTGTGTAATGTCTGGTATCTGCCTCCAATGACACAAAAGGTGAGCGATCAATCAGAAAATTGTAAAGTAGCTGTCACTAGCTCCAAAACCTAGTGAGCTGCAGCATTTTTGTGCAACAATGTTGATGTGATTGATTACACCCTCACTGACTCATTTCCTGTGCGCACAGGAAGAAGAGGATGCTGTGCAGTTTGCCAACAGGGTGAAATCAACCATTGCACACCAAGGAGGTTTAGTGGACTTGGCCTGGTGTGTAAATTATATTTTCTTCACCTGCCTTCCTAAATTGATTTAATTTAAGTTAAAGAGGCTATATTATGTCTTAAAGGAACATACCACTTTTTTTTTTTTTTTTTTAAAGGCTAATTTTCCAACTCCCCTAGAGCTAAAGAGTTTAGTTTTACCGTTTTCAAATCCATTCAGCCGATCTCCGGGTCTGGCGGTAGCACTTTTAGCATAGCTTAGCATAGATCATTGAATCAGATTAGACCGTTAGCATCTCGCTCAAAAATGACCAAAGAGTTTCAATATTTTTCCTATTTAAAACTTAACTCTTTTTTTGAGCGAGATGCGAACGGTCTAATCAAATTCAATGATCTCTCAAGGAACTTTGTGCCGTACCAGGGGTGCAGCGGTGCAATGATATTACGCAGGGCCTGAAAATAGTCCCCAGCACGCTCCCTGTGCAAGCAGGTTGTCACGTTGGTTATGTTGACGGAAGTTAGCCTATTTTCAGGCGCTGTGTAATATCATTGCACCGCTGAGGGGGGGGGGGGGGGGGGGCAATCCTACACTATCCATTGACTTTGTAATGGGTGAAGCTGCCTCCTTGTCATCTCGGACTTATAACAAAAAACAGAGCAATGCCTAAAAGCTGCTATGTGACAGGGTGTACAGCAAACAAGCTAAAAAACACAGAATTCATGCGTAGCGTCAGTTCTGGCAGGTCACATTAGTCAAGCTTGCATCAGCTGACTGTCAGCTGATCACCTCTACCTATAGGAATACGACGTCTATCACAGCATACATATATAAGCTCCTTCAGTATTATCAGCAGCTGTCACGTTTCTCCGCAGCTAATTACCCTCCTCCTTCCCCAGCTCCTCTTCTTGTCAGTCAGGATTTGGTATTCTGATTCCCCTTGAATCAGATTAAATTCCTGAATTATTTTGTACATTTAAAGCAGCACTAGGTAACTTTTCAACCTTTATAATATATTTTCAAGACTCTTGTGATGATACATCGACGTACAATAGGTTGAATGACACGTCTGCCATAGCCTGACGGGGTCTGTATCGTTTTTAATCGTACTTTTAAACTTCGGGTTTCGGGTAGTAACCCGAGAACAAAAAGAACTACAAAATTCGACTGCTTTACGGCATATACGTCACTTCCACCACCACCCCCACTTCCTTAAATTCGGACGTGCGAGCCCAACTATCATTTGTTTGCCGAATGTTATAGTCATGGCCGAAGCAGCACAGAAAAATAAGAAAGCAAAGGTTTTGTCGGAGGAAAGCAAAAAGAGGAAACGAGAAAGTGATGGGATTAAAGGCAGGACGAGGATCAACATTGGGCCAGCGTTTGCTCGTGGGCGTGAGCTGAAGGAGGAGGGGCTACATTCTTGCAAGTAAATACATAAGACGTACAAAATCATATTTTAGGATACCTAACATGTCTGTGATATTTGTTTATTTGTCTTGCCGCAAACTATAATGCAAATCGATTTTTCAAATTTGCTGATTCATCTATGGTAGCTTGATATTATAATATTGACGATATATGGTTATTTCCTACCACTCAAACATTGAATTGAAGTATCATATAGATTCTGTAAAACGGGAACCAATAGCTACTATAATGATGCTGGCTTGTAAACGTGAGCCTCGCGATCATTTGGCGTTTGAAAAAAAATAAAACCCATGAAATTATATTCATATGACATGCTGAAACATATGCCACTGTACCTGGGATGAAGACATTTCACACGCGACGCAAGCAGAACACCTGCATGTGAACTCCATAGACAGGTGAACTCCTCCTGCAGTGTTCAGGGCTATCATGGTTGTCATGTCAATAAATGCACGTGCGATGCATCCACTGATGTAGAATGACAGTTTACGACAGTAGTAGAGGACAATACTGTTTCCCAACTGTAGGGGGACCCCATGAGCAAAACCTACCTAGTGCTGCTTTAAATATTGACATTAATGATATCTGCAATACATTATATTACAGGGCTCGACATTAACGCTTGTCCGGGAGAAGTGGATTTTTTGAAGGGGCAAGTGAAAAATAATTTTATTTGCCCGACAGGAAAAGCTGATTAAAACATTGATAACAAAAATAATTAGGGAATCACCAAAATGCAAAAAAGATTCTGCATTAATTTAGTGTAAGTGGCGATCGATAGTGGATAATATTGTATAATAAACTGATGGTAACAAGGTTGCGCAACTTGCTCTGTTGAGGCTCGCGCAGTCTCTCGAGGAGAAATCAAAACAAATGAGCGCCGCTCAAACAGAAATACTCAGTTAACATACACGGTTAAAATTACAAATTGTGGAGTTTTTATATTTATAACATATGATACAGTTAAACAACATCACACGAGCAAGAGTGCTGTTTTCCTGAATACCACCACGATTGAAAATGTTACACGGATTTCATATGACAGTTCCATAAACAATTCATTAACAATTAAGTCACTTACATTTTAGATGCAATATTAACCGTCTTTGTTATATTTCAGCAGCGAAAATAGTTCCAAACAAAGATCACAGCAGAACCGTAACGCATCCCACAGCAACAGCGTGTTACTGAATGAATCAGTTTGAATGAATCGACTCAATGATTCACTCATTAAGACCGTCACCTGCTGCCACCTACTGGTGGTTTAGTTTCATGTTTAAACATTGTTTCCAACATTTCTTATTTGTATATTGAAAAATATTTAAAACAATTTCATAATTTTTTTCAGTGTAAATTATTTAATGTGATTGGTAACAGCCCAATTCAACAGTCTTATTCTAAATTAATTTATAGATCAAATTTAAGAATATAAAATGAAAGCTGAAACATAGCCTATATTTAATAAGATTATGGAAATAAAAGGTAAAAATGTCACAAATATGCGGATTTAAATATGTCAAAGCTGATTGAACACTGGTGAGAATATTGCTTTGGAATAAATTATATTTACCAAAAAAATTATAATAATCCGGACAAGCACATTTTTTTTTCAAAGTGAATGACAGATTTACTTGTCCGAAGGACAAGCATGTGAACAGGCTTAATGTCAGGCCCTGTAGTGGTTCTGTTCTGTTTACCCTAAATTGCTGCTCTCCCTGCTCTCATCCATGCTAGGCAGCATGGATGCGCAGGGAGTCCTTGCCCAGAACAGAACCATACCGCCAATCCAAACTGTATGCTAATTGTCAATCATCTTTGACAATAGTGGTCCTGACAGAACTATGTTTTTATTAGTTCCCCAAAAAAGTGTTTAAGGACACAAAGGTGTATACAGGCAATTGAGACCGAGGGAAACGTGTCATATTACTCTGAGAACTACACCCACTGGAGGGGAACATAATTGGTGATAGGATATGCAAAAAAATAAATAAAACATTCATTACTTTTAACCATGTCAAAGGATTATTTCACTACACAATGTGAACCTGAGAGGCACACGTAGGCATACTGAGTGTCAGGATCCCACAATTTACCCATTTTTCCTGCTGAAGCTTCACATCTTATTGTCTGTATCCCATTTTTGTCCCCTTAAAGGCTGGCTTTTACGGTTTGGTAGCTTATAAAAATGTAATTCTGGGTTGTTTGGGTTGTTTGGCTTGTTTGTTGTACACCCTGTCACACAGCAGCTTTTTGGCATTGTTCTGTCTTTTGTTAGAAGCAAGAAAGGACGCAGCTTCACCCAATACGAAATCAATGGAGAGGGTTGGACTGCCTACCCTGGTGTGGGCGTGGCCTAAATGTGCTCTGTCTCTATAGGTTTTCATGCTTGAATGTTCAAAACTTTTTCTTTCTTACATATTTTTAATTTTTGCAGCACCTGTCTTTCCAGTCTGTCAGTAATGCTCTGTTTAGTTCCTGTCTCTATGAAGCCCCTCCTTCCTAAAAGCACAATGTGCTCTGATTGGTCGGCTGGATCAGTGTGTTGTGATACACTACTAAAGTAACTCGCCCCTTCATTTTGCTTACGTCTAAAGCCTGGTGCACACTGTGCGATTTTGGCCACGATTTGGCCGTCTGAGACAAATTTTGAAATCCTAAAAGATTTCTCTGATCCTAGGCTAAAATCTGAAGTCTTTGATCCTTAGTTTGACATGTGCACCGACAACCGATTAATCCACTCACCGTTACCGAACGTGTCATGGATTGACGATGTAAAACTCAGTCCGTACGAGACTCTTGCTTGCGTCCGTTTTTCGCGTCTGACTGTCGTACAGTCTGACATAATGACAACTGAGATCCTACAGTGAGACATATATTACATCGGGGATCATGTTCGTACTGTCTGACAAGCAACATCCGCAGAGGATTTTGAAAAATCGCACAGTGTGCAGGACCCTTTAGGCGGGAATTATTTAGATGAGGAATATTATGACCTGTTTGTTTCTGGAAGTAAACTCAAGACTACAATCAAGGTGTTTCAGGGAGTTCCGAAACTGTGCTCTGTAACTTTTCAGACCTTTTTCATGCTCAAAAAGCAACATATAAAAAAGCATAATAGGTCCTCTTTAAAGGTTTATGACTTTGTGTGTTGTTGTGTGTGTGTGTGTGTGTGTTTCACAGGGATGGGGGTCTGAAGAGGGGAAAGGTGAAGGATTCACTCAAGGAACAACAGCAGAAGAAGTACAGCCACATGGTGGTGGGCGATGACAGCAGTGACTGAACACAAACACCAATGATCAAAGAGCTTGATATTCTCATTCACCAATCACTGGAAATATGTCAACTTATTGATAAACGTACAGGAGGGACTATTTATACTGCTGCTATAATACAGTTAAAGATGTTTATTAATGGGGTTAAAAAATAAATGGAAATGACAAAAATGCTGTAGATCCCAATATGGGCTGCACTGCTTTTCTGTGAAGAGTTTTATTTGCCAGTTTTATTTAGGTGAAAGAGCTTTTACATTCAGAATATGTAAAAAAAGGACAAAATTGTAAATGCATTATTGGGGTTAATATTTAGTTCAATGTATGCTAATTTATTTCTCAAATAAACTTGTGTTTTTTTACGTTTTGTTCTTGTCAGATATGCCTACTGTCATGATTACTTGCTGAAAAAAATGCTTGTTTAAAAATCCACAGTCATGCTGGAAATATCAGGGATAAAGGTCAAATCTGTTGGAATTTGTGAAATAATTGTATAACAAATTATTTCATTGGCTAGATGTTTTTAAGGGCAGTACCAAAAAGTTTCATAGTACCTTAAGGTACGTCTTCGTACTCTAGTCTAGGGGACTAATATGCACCTTTTAGGAGTAAAAAAGGTACAAATATGTCCTTCTAAAGGTACTGCCCCAGTGACAAGCTGTTGTACCCCTAAAGCCTTTGACCCTTATTGTAAAGTGTTGCCTTTTTTTAATGGTTACATCTCTTCTCGTTCAGTTTAATACATGTGTCTATTATTTAATCCATTTAACAGTTAATCAATTTGGTAGATTTCTATATTGATTGTGTAGACATAGCTTATATAGAACCTGTTTGCAATTTCCTGTAACCAAATGTAATGAATTCTTTTTACATACGTGAAATATCTTTGATAATAACCACTATGTTCAAAGTGTGTGAGTGAGTGTGTGAGTGAGTGAGAGAGAGGCATTGCAATGGTAGAGACTGCCATATTACTCTAACTCACCCTTCATTTGAAAAAGGTCAACTATAGATTCAGTTACATATATGGTACAGTGAGAACATTTACTTGTCTGGCTATCACCAGACCAAGCTCAATATAAGATTGAACATTGGTCTGGGGAGTCTGCTCTGTATTTTCTACTGCACAAGAGGCGTGATAAACGAGCATAATTCAAATGACTCTATGCAATTGGATAGTCCTTCAACCAATCAGACCACAAAAGGCGTGATCAACGGGCAACGACCCATCACTTCTCCATCCTTCATCGTGTTAAACCCGCCAATAGAGGGTTTAATGTGTACATATTGTCAATGAATTTAATAAACTTTGCTCAAATTTATGACCTCTGTGATTATAAAACCCTATACGGCACGATAATAAATAACAAACCGTTAAATCACAACAACTTGCTTGAATTTTAAATCCATTCATTTATTGCGCAATAGATTTGCCAATATTACACCATTTTTATCTGTACAGGACTTAAATCAGCACCGACAAACCCTTGACATCGCTTCACATCTTGCAGTGACAGTCAGCGGTTAGCCTAGTTAAGGCATCAAAATGCTGTTGACTTTAGACAGTACGCTTTTTACCAACGGGAACAGAAAAAAGTCAACAACACCCACTCAGGTCAAGATGAAAACATGGACCAGAGTGATGATGGTAAATGAGATGCAACTCTTTTTGCTTATTGGAGTCTGCACTGGCTCTACGCTTATTTGTGTTTCAAGTTGAAAGTCATAAATTTAGAAGCACAGTTGAAATAATTGTATTAATACTGTAATATTTATGTCATTACCATCTTTATGTTAGCCTTCTTATCAAGATATCACCAGTGACCCTGAAGTCAATGATGACCGGAGTCAAGACCAGTCAATGGAGGACCCTATCACTGGTGACCCTCATGACGATGATGACTTGAGTGATGACGTCTCCTACAGTCCACCAGAAGACACTGGTGAGGGCTCGAGTGACAACAACGTCTACTACAGACTACCAAAGGACACTATGGCACCTCAGTTGAGCTAACTGCAGGATAAAAAGAGAACAATGATGAGTCAGTTTGTTAACAAAACCCTAACATAACCCAACACACACACACACACACACACACACACACACACACACACACACACACACACACACACACACACACACACACACACACACACACACACACACACACACACGCTAATCAGCTGTTTAATGGCTTATACTTTAAATTGACTTGAAAACATGCTTTTTTCAAGGATAGTTGAAAAATAACACAGAAATAAACTTTTCATAAAGATTTCCTTTCAATGTATGTATGTAGGGAGAGTGGGGTGATTTGTGCCAGGGGGAAAGTATAGTTCCACCCATTGTTTCTGGAAAACCATTGAAGAAATTGGTCATGTGACCACATCATTTTGAAAAGTCATCCATTTTACTCATCCTCTAAAGAAGAGAGAAACATGGCAAGAGAGGTTAGCACATTTTAGCGCTAACCTCAACAAACTGTTTTTTTCCTTTCAAAGTTAAATTTCTATGGTCAAGGATTTTTGACTGTAGTGTCTGAACAATTATAGACAAGTTTGAAAACATTTCACACATAGTGCTTTAGCAGGCTACACAAGGAGTCTTTACAGTTAACATGATCATGCTAGTTTTTCAAACATGGGTCTGGGGTGATTTGTGCCAAAGGTCCTGGGTTAAGTTGTGCCAACGTTGAAAGAAGTCTGTGGCTGGAAAACCCATCTTTACATATAAAGAAAAAGATGAAGGAGTTGGTGGTTCAGCCAGAAGAGAGCAGAAGTTTATATTCCCCTGCAGCATTGACAGCATTTTTTTAAGAGGCCTAAGTCACAATAGGATGTTTAGAAATGAGCCTCACTTTATTCTTATGTTACATAATTGACAGGCAGCTTTCTATGCATGTCAACAGGCATTTATTGCCAAAGCCTTTTTGCCTGAAATGATTCACAATGATCATATATTGTGTATTTAAGTTTTTTTGTGTTTTAAGGGTTTGTTTGTGTACCAAAAACTACAAAATATGACTTATTCCAACAGTTTAATAGGGTGACAATATCTAAATAAACCTTAAATTAGTCATTTAGTATTGAATTTGTCTTGCTTTCATAGAACATTTTAATGTTGTGAACTGTAATGCTATGTTTTACTTCAGAAATCACTGGCACAATTTACCCCAACGTATTCTCCCCCACATTTTTTTCCCAAAAGCTATATTTCTGAAACGATTTATTTCAGATCTCAGATTCATGAAACTGTACTTGTCCGTTCAGGTCTAATGATTGAAATATGTGAACTTGGAATAAATGAATTCTAAGGCAAATCCATTTTCTGTTTTTGTCCATCAGGTGGCGGTGAAATTTGCCTCTAAAGAGTATGCAAAATATGTCAGCATTGTAAGTAGTCTGTTCTCTCTCTGTTTTTCCTTTCCGTCAACGTTTTCAATTTCATACATCTCATATTAACATTAATCACAGACTATATAAATGTTTTTTCAATAGACAAACTACCACTGTCAACAGTTTGTTCAGGACTAGTCTAAATCCTTCTACTCCTCATAACATCTGTGTTTTTTCTAGGAATGTTATTCCATACCAGTTCCGCTCGAGGTTACTCTACAAAATCGAGCAAATGAGCCCAGGGTTCCTCAAATAATCCAGCTTCTGGACTGGCAGGACGAGGCTGACCGCTACATTATGGTGCTGGAGCGGCCCATGCCCTGTCAGTCCTTGGAAGATTTTTCTAGAGAGCCATGGATGAGGAGGATTTGGCCCGTGTTATCATGCAGCAAGTCACTCGCTGCTCCAGCGTGGAGTGTTCCACAGGGATATAAAGCTAGAAAACCTGCTGATTAACCCGGACACCCTTGAAGTCACATTAATTGACTTTGGATGCGGCGAAATGCTTACCTCCACGGGTTACACTGGTAGGCCTATGTATAATTTCTCAAAGCTGCAAGGTGGGTCTCAAACACTGGTGATGAGTTGAGAGCCGTTCACACAGGACTCTTGAGTGTGTCAAGCTCATATTTCAGCATAAAATTAAATGGGGAAAAAAAGTAATAAATAAATAATATACACTGTAAAAAAAATGCCAGGAATTTACTGGATTAAAGAGTATTATTTTACAATAAACTACTGTAATCAGATATTTACAGTGAAATGAATGCATGCAGGGTCATTTTCTTACGAATTACTGTTAATCAATAGCAAAATGAGGCTGCTCTTGTTTTACTGTGAATTCACATTGTAAAGTTCTCTTTTATCATGCTGTGAGAAATTATATTGTTTTAGTACAGTAATTGTTTTGAAAAATGTGTAATTGCATTACTCAACACAAATGTATTAGAGTAAAAAGTACATTTACTTGTTCAAAAATGTAGTCAAGTAGAGGGTAAAAGTTGCTTTGATACTTAGTACAACTACAAAGTAGCCAAAAAGATACTAAAGTACAGTAACGATACATTTACTCAAATACTTTACACCACTGCATTTCAGGATGGTGTTCCTTCCAGCATGTTCTCCTCTTGGAAATGGAAAGTATGATCGCAACCCTTACAGTAAGTAAGTCTTCTTCAAGCGATGGAAGAGGCCTGAGGTGAAGTTGAGGCACAAGGTTGGATCCAGCATTCATGGCTTTTTTTCCCCATGATGCATGACTTGTGAAAATATATACTCATTGTTATACAACTAAACCCAACATCATTTATTATGGATTAAAATGCAGTGTCTCATTATGCGGTGAATACTGAAATACAGTATTTTGATGTTAAATTACAATAATTGTAATCCATTACATCAGTTATTCACTAGACCATTTGAGTGCCAACGTCACAATTAAGTCACAGGGTTAGCTGGAGGCAAAACAAAGGGAAAACTTTGATGCATTACCACCAGGTTTTTGGAGACTTTTGCAAGGCATCAGTGAACCTTAGAAAATTGAAACGTTTAAAAAACAGATCTTGTTGAATGGTGTTGATATTAAATGCAATAATACATTTTTCAGACGTTTGATTCATTGCCCTGCAACATTTCGAAATAAATACTTTTGGAATGACCATTTTGAGAATATTATATGGGGATTGATGTGGACTTATAATAACAAATACTGTGTTAATAATAAAGTTAATAAAATATACTTTAAAATTATACATTTAACCAACAAACTAGTTCTTAAAAAGATATAAAGACCATCTTTCTGAATGTTGTGTATTTTGTAAAATGGACACTGAAACTATTTTGCATCTTCTTTTTGAATGTATGTAGGCCTATGTTAAATTCTTTTGGGTTGATTTAGAATATTTAATATGTTAAGTGGAAGCAAAATTAACATAGAGAAAAGAGATGCCATTTTTTTATTATGACAAAAAGGATATAGAAAATAATCGTTTTTGTATTAAATCTTATAATATTACTTGGTAAGTTTTACATACACAAACGTAAATGGTCTGATAGGATTCCCAATATCACCCATTTCAAGGCTGACATGAAGATTTATTTCCAAACTTTACCAGGACTCTCAAACCACAAAGCAATAAGAACGATGGACTTTTACAAAGAATTAAACTCCTCTTCTTTCATTTGATTAGGACATGTATACCCTTTTTTTGGGTTATTTTTCTTATGTTATGTTTTTTTGTTATGTTCCATGATGCTATGGAAATTTTCAAAGAATTTTGTGTGAAACATTTGTATCTTCTGAAATGTTACATTTATATTTTTGGAAATAAAAAGAAAAAAATGTTATGAAAATGTCCACAAAAAAAGGGAAAACAGCGAATACAAACCAGCTAGTTTGTCAGATATTGATATTTATAGTCCGCTACATATAGGAGCATCAAATGTCATCTTGAAGTTTTGTTCGTTTCCATTTTTTTACAGAAAAAAATATGCAAAGTATTAATAAACTTATGTAAATTAAACATTATTCTATAAAAATACAGAAAAGTTCATTTTAAACCAAAATACAAGCAATTCTATGTTAACTAATAGTGGAGATTTAAACATACAGCAAATGTCAGTAAAACAACAGGCATTTCATTGTATAATGACAAAACAGGACAATTCTGTACAGACTATTACCTGTAAAATTACATTTATTTTTTTACAGTGTATGTACCGTACTGTGACTGCATTGAATCTGCTAGCACTGTTGCACAGAGAATGTAGCTTGCTAATTTAATAAAACACTCATTCAGCTTTTCAAATCAGCACTTTTGAAGTGATGATGAGCAGGGGTTAATGCAATAAAAAAGTCCCAATGCAGATCAATTTCATCATAATCAACTGTCACAAAATCTGTCTTCTTATTAAATATTGTTTAAAAATAAACAATATTGCTAATACTGCTAATATAACAGGCAATTACATTTGCTTTTTCCAGTAAGTTTAACGCACTGAAATGATTATGACTGGCATATGTTTATTGGTGAGGTAATAATATATAAGTGATGTTATAACACAATGCATGTGGAGGATTTTTTGGACGAAGGCTCTTTGGGATTATTGCCTTCAGAATCTTCAGCATCTGCCCCATTCCTGTGTTCAACAGGAGTTTTTTGTGGATCAGGAACTACGCACAGAAACATACATCAACATTGCAAGCATCTGATCAGTTTAGGTTGGATTTTTCATGTATCTGAACTCAATAGGTTTTAGACATCTTACCTTGTGTGGGACCCCCTATATGCCCCTTCTCTAGACCGCTGACATGTGCTTGCTCATTAACTGCATTCTAAATGAAGAAGACATGGTAATTATAATTTCGCAAATTTTTTTTTTATCAGAATAGTTCATCCAAAACTGAAAATCCTGTCATAATTGATTTACACACCCAAACTTTTATTTTCCCAAGTGTCCTAGTCCATATGAGGGAGCACTGAGGCTGTCAAGCTCCAAAAATGAAAAGACTTTAATGAAAGTAGCTCAAATGTTTGTAACGTACCATCAAAGACTTCTCCATCATCAATCTTTTCCCCTCAGGAAGGCTTCTGTAATACCTGTGAATGAATGAGCACTGAAATTATATCATTTACAACAGGGGTCTTCAACGTTTTCAGGGCAAGGACCCCTTAGGCCAGTGGTTCCCAAACTTTTGTCCATGAAGCCCCCCTCCTTATAAGAAACCTAGATTATTTACTTTTACAAATAATTCAAGTGGAATTTCAAAAATATTTTGATACGAATATGTTTTTTCTAGTTATCAATGATTCTGCATTTAAATTGCACATATCTATTTTGACATGCCATATTTTCAGTTATCAGTCAATTGCAATGTCGAGATTGAAACTTCCATAACTTTGCAGCGTGTAATTGGCCGTCGCTCCTGTTTGCAGCATGAAAAAACAATACTTTTATTCAATGGATTATTATATAGCCTCGAAAACACGAAAGTGCACTCACTTTACAATCTATTTAAGCCACAATATGTATTTTTTTTGCCGCTAGAGGTCACTTATTCAAAACTAAGGCGTAGCTTGATGTGACGCCTTGATTTCGCGGAGCTTTTATTATGGCCCTGTCCCAAATGGCACACTTCATATGCACTTTCGGTCTTGTGGACTTACAATGGTTGCCGCGTGCGCGTGTCCCTTAAAGGGTTAGTTCACCCAAAAAAGAAAATTCTGTCATTAATTACTTACCCTCATGTCGTTCGACACCCGTAAGACCTCCGTTCATCTTCGGAACACAAATGAAGATATTTTAGTTGAAATCCGATTGCTCAGAAAGGCCTCCATTGGCACAATGCACGGTTCACTCTCAAGACCCATAAAAGGTACTAAAGACGTTGTTACAAAGTCCATCTCACTACAGTGGTGCTACAATAACTTTATGAAGCGACGAGAATAGTTTTTGTGCGCAAAACCTAAATAACGACTTATATAGTGATGACCGATTTCAAAACACCGCATCATGAAGCTTTGAAGCGTTATGAATCAGCGAGTCGAATCATGATTCGGATCGCCTGTCAAACCGCCCAACTGCTGAAATCACGTGACTTTGGCGATCCAAACCGCTGGATCGACTCACTGATTCATAACGCTTCGAAGCTTCATGATGCGGTGTTTTTAAATCGGTCATCACTATATAAGTCGTTATTTAGGTTTTTTTGCGCACAAAAACTATTCTCGTCGCTTCATAAAGTTATTGTAGAACCACTGTAGTGAGATGGACTTTGTAACAACGTCTTTAGTACCTTTTATGGGTCTTGAGAGTGAACCGTGCATTGTGCCATTGGAGGCCTTTCAGAGCCATCAGATTTCAACTAAAATATCTTCATTTGTGTTCTGAAGATGAACGGACGTCCTACGGGTGTCGAACGACATGAGGGTAAGTAATTAATGACAGAATTTTCATTTTTGGGTGAACTAACCTTTTAAGTCCATGAGACCGTAGGGTGTCCCATTTGTCATTTTAGGTCTCAGAAAGGTGCTCTCGAGCGCCCTCTTTGCGGTCAATATGCGCCCGCTATTGCACACTTCTGCCAAGCCTGCACTGGTGCACCGCAGCTGACTTCTTCCCCACAGTCAAAGCGGCGTTACGTCATGAAAGTGAGGACTCGTAGGAAAACTGGGAGGGTTTAGGGTGCCATTTGGGACAGGGCCTATACATCTGAGTGTGTTTAAAGTTGTTATCTGTGCGTTCGTTCACCAGCTATGAGACATTTGATGCTCCAGTAAACTAGATCGATGTTAGGCATGGTAAAACACGGTCCTCGCGAAAAATTAAAGGTCCTGTTCTTCGTGATCCCATTTTTCAAACTTAGTGTGTGTGTAATGTTGCTGTTAGAGCATAAATAATACCTGTAAAATTATAAAGCTCAAAGTTCAATGCCAAGCGAGATATTTTATTTAACAGAAGTTCCCTTTCAAAGCCTACAGCGAACAGCCGGTTTGGACTACATCCCTGTACTTCCTGCTTTAATGACGTCAGTAGAACAGTTTGTTGACTAACCTCCGCCCACAAGAATACGCAAAAAAGGGGGCGTGGTCTTGTTGCTCCCGCGTGGAGAAGAGGAAGTGTTGCGTTTGTAGAGTGTGTTTGTCGCCATGCCGTCGAGACGCTGTTAAATCACCTTTGTTTGGCCTTCAGGGGCTGTACTTTGAGCACATGCATCTCCCCGTTATGGTAAGAGGCGTGACCTTCTCGGGCAACGTGCGCTAAGCTGCTGTCGAATCACAACACGGGAACCGCTGGCACAATCAGAACTCGTTACGTGTTTCTGAAGGAGGGACTTCATAGAACAAGGAAATCATCAAGACGTTTTTAGGACAGTGAAAACAGCGGTATACGTAAGGAATAATTGACGACGGGCCGTTCAATTATTAGAACAATAATGCACACCCGAGGTGGTGATGCGGTCACGACGCGAAGCGGAGTGGCCGTTACACCTCGGGTGTGCATTATTATTCTAATAATTGAACGCCCCGGAGTCAATTATTCCGCTTATACTACGGTTACCACACCTCAAGACATCGATCCGATTATATATTTAAAGGGATTCGTCCGGTTTTTGTACTTAAATCGCTATTGTGAGTAGGACTATTTCTTCCGCGTCTCATCCAACGGCTCTTTTGCTAGTTCCAAAACGTCATTTTAAAGCTGTTAACGAAGGCTTGAGCCGTTGATAGCATTCTACTGCAGTTATTAATAAAGTTATTAGAATGAGAGAGAGAATGAATGAGAGAGAGAGAATGAGAGAGAGAGAGAGAGAGAGAGAGAGAGAGAGAGAGCTTGTGTGAATTAGGCTACCTCTGTGCGTCTCTAAACAGCGCTGTTATTACCTCGCTAGTGAAAAAATGTCAAGTGTAGCCTTTAAGTTGCTCCACTATATAGGCTAACTGATCAAATCGTCAGGGCAGTGCTGACACCTTTCTGTGCAAACTGTAGTGCGAGTGTGAGTGTGTGTGATTTCAGTAATGAGACAGAAAAGCTTGCCTTTGATGTCCGCTTCCGTCTGTTGTTTTTCATCTGGACTGTCTAATACTGCTGCCGCCCAGTTGTTGAACGTTTTATATTCACCGTAAATATTAAGATTTACTTTAGGAAAATCGTCTGTCATATTGTTGTTTTTTAGTCCGTTATTACAGTTAACTATGCGCAGTGATATGGAACTGTAATGCGGTCAAGAGCTGCCTGGAACTACGTTCGCTGTGCATCTCCCAGAAAATAATTGCACACCTCAGAACGTTCATCAGCCAATCAGATTCAAGCATTCAACGGCCCCGTAGTATAAAGATAAGTAAATTGTGTAAAAAATACTGTGTTTTTTTACACGCGAAACATGAACACATGTTATATTGCACACTGTAAACACAATCAAAGCTTCAAAAACACAGGAAAAACGGGACCTTTAAGAAAACGAGATGTAAACAATAAGACTGTGTTGAGCTATATAAAAAAAAAATTCTGTCAACGAATGTTTTCAAACAGTTGCTCACCTGTCTAAATCACATAATATATTAAAGCGTCTTATGCGTTTCATTAGTTTCTACAAAAACAACAACAAAAAACGGAAATTGAGGGTAACGCGGGTATGATGTCATTACTAGGCAACGCATGGACAAAATTGCTTATTTCTCTGGATTTAAACATTCTTGGACACATTTGGGATAATGTAAGTACACAAGTCAACAAAATATATTGTTCTAGTGGTTTTTGTATATTTTAATCCAAAAATCTTACATATTGTGCCTTTAAGTGGCTGACTCTCATTTGCAGAACCTGCCTGCCAAATTTGATTATAATAATGCATTAAAAATGTGTGCATAAGCTTAACTCACCTCTTCAGATAGGAATCTTGATTCCCGTCTTCCATATTTGTAGCACGAGAAGAAGTGGGCATCTCTCCAGCTACATATTAACAACACAATACACTCAGTTCTTTTACACCCAGACCAACCAACCAATAGAACACAAGCTGGCCCTGAACTAATATATGTATTGTTATACTGTATTAGATATTATTTCCATCTACCCAAACAACCTGCAAATCCTTGTTTTAGTGTAACAGGAGGTTTTTGTTGTTGTTTCCATAGTAACAGGGCCCCATATAACAGAACAGTTTGAATGTCCACAAAGAGGTGTGCCACAAAGAGGCAGAGGAGCAGATAATCTCACCCTGAGCCCAAAGTTTGGGTGGAACATTGTTTTTAGTTTCCACAACGTTCAGTCAGACACCTGGGCCCAGTTCAAAAGTAATCTGATCGGATTTCTGCTATCGGATTGGATCAAATCTTTAAAATGGCTTGTTCAAAAGAAAAAAAGGATCCAATCTTGGCTGTGATCTGGATCAAATCATCTTTTCTTTTCTTTTTTATGTTTTAGTAAGATTGTTGTATCTTTGATCCAGAGAATCAGGATCCCAGCAGAAGGGTGGATTTCAGGAACATGAATTTAAAAAAGCTTAAAACTGGTCAAAAACAACATTTGTATCATGAAATATATACACACATATTTATTTTGCTCTTGATTAGTTTAACTTTTAATGTAATAAATTAGAAGCAGGGCTTTAGGCAGGGTTTTAAAATCAGTGAGGTCCCAAATTCGAGCTATAGGGGGGTTTGCCAAAACATGCCCAAAATGTAGATTTCTCTGATCTACATGTACGTTAATTTTAAGACGTTTAGATAGATAGATAGATAGATAGATAGATAGATAGATAGATAGATAGATAGATAGATAGATAGATAGATAGATAGATAGATAGATAGATAGATAGATGGAAAAAAGTACAATCAACTTGGATGTTTAAGTCGTTTCAACTTAAAATAGGCTACATTAAACTGACTTAAAAAACGAGTTGAATCCTATGTAACTTATAAAGTTAAAAATAGTTTAATTTATTTTGATGAGTTAAAGCAATGTAAAAAAATGTAAACTGATCATATATTTTAGATAGATAGACAGATAGATAGATAGATAGATAGATAGATAGATAGATAGATAGATAGATAGATAGATAGATAGATAGATAGATAGATAGATAGATAGATAGATAGATAGATAGATAGGCTACGACGTTATAATAAATGTAACTGTGTAGTAAAAGAAATTAAGACAAATAACAGCAGCGCATAGCCTCCAACCGGAAGCCTTCTTGCACTGAGCGGAAGCGCTGCGGCTCCAGCTGTTATTGTTGACAGACGGAGCTTCGGGGGGAAAATGGCGGTGTCCCGTCGATCCTCACAGCACCAACAAAGCAGCCTGCAGCCGTCTCCGCGGAACGCCGTGATCGCGTCCCCCCCTCCAGAATCGCCGCCCGCGATTATTCCCGAATCGGCCAGTTTATTGAGCCCCTCGTCCACTGGCGCAGCGGAATGCGGCGGAGCAGCGATGGAGTCCGCAGCGGCCTCCTCCGCGTCTTCCCCTGACCGGCCCACCCCAGCAACAGCAGTGCCCGCCGCAGCGTCGTCAGCACCCGGGAGCTCCAGTTGCAGCAGCATTAGTTCAATCGCGACCGCAGGCAGCCAGAGCCCCGGCTCAGGAGCGACCAGTCCCGGGGAAGGAGTGTGCGGGGCTGGCGGAGCGTTCAGAGAGCTATTCGAGGCCTGTCGGAACGGAGATGTGTCGCGGGTGAAAAGGCTGGTGGACTCGGTGAATGTGAACGCCAAAGACATGGCCGGACGAAAATCAACCCCTCTGCATTTCGCTGCAGGTCTGTATCTATGTATTTGTCATATTCAGTGTGTTTTTAAGCATTTGCTTTGTTTTGTTACCTTACAAAACAACAAAACGTCACATATGTGGTCTTTGGTTCCACTATAATCGAAGTTTTATACAAGCATGAGATTTGTTAATGGCAGTATATATATATATAGATATAGAAAGAGTGCGCGCTGTTTTCATACAAAATAGGCTACTGTAAAAATGTAGGCTACTGTAAATTGACTATTCACAATGTTTATGTTTCATGGCACAGTCTTACATAATATGTAATTTGAAGCAAATCTGCACGTGTAAAAGATGTTTTTTCGAGTTTTTGGTTTTTAAACAAGAAAATGGCTGGCGTTTTAAAATGAACCTTGTGGACAGAAATACTAAATAAATCTATTGACATGATCTAATTAGGTTGTGTTTTTATAAAGGACTGGTCATGATTTTACACAAGACCTTAAAAGTGCATGTTTTTGTGAATCATACTGACTGACTAAATCCATTTCTAATGAATGAGTCTAAAAACAAGTAAATAAGACCATTTATAAGCTTTAAAAAAAGTGGAGCTTACGTTTTACCTCATATTTCGTTTCACATAAACATTACCCATGGTGACTCCTCAATACAAAGAGAGATTTTCAGCATTAGTAAACATAAGCATGCAGTTTTCATGATCTCATTATTTGAGAGACTGTTCCCCTGTTTCACATACAATGCTTAAGCTAGTGAGACTAAAATGCATGTTTAAGCTGTTTTAACTGAAATAAACTTGCACTGAAATATCTTAAAATACGTCAATGCCATTGTTTTGTCTTAAGATGCACACCAGTAATGTTTTTCTTTTCTTTCTAGGACACGTTTATAAAAGCTACTCCGATGTCCTTATTGAACTAACTAATCCTAGTTTAGTCTAAGCCCTGTCTGTGAAACCGGGCCTATATGGATTATTTGCATTTATAAAATGTATCTTGTCACTCTGCTGGACCATTTAATTTGGCTAACTAATGACAGCTAGTTATTACAAAAATTTTTTTTAAAATAAAGCAATAGTTCAGTCAGAATTATGCTTTTTGTCAGTTTTATTAAAGGATTAGTTCACTTTAAAATGAAAATTTCCTGATAATTTACTCACCCCACATGTCATCCAAGATGTTCATGTCTTTCTTCCTTCAGTCGAAAATAAATTACGTTTTCTGAGGAAAACATTCCCAAAGTTTTCAATGGTCTTCAATGGCAACCAACGGTTGAAGGTTTATATCAATGCAGAAAGGTCTTCGAGGGGCTTCAGAGGCTCTGCGTGATCCCAGACGAGGAATACGGTCTTATCTATCTAGCAATAAATGACAATTTATATACTTTTTAACCACGAATGGGCAACTTCTGTGTTGTGGTTCTTCACGGCGTGTGACGTCATTACGTCGGAGAGGTTGCAGACGTGGCGTACGTGGAAGTACCGACCCAGTGTTAAAACAAACGTGCAAAGACTTAATCAAGGTAAAACAATGATGTCTGAGGATTGGAGTTTTTCGGCACGTGTGACCTTTCCGGCGTGATGGCGTCATACGTCGTGAATAATCACAACATGTATTTTTTTCTTGAAAATGACTGATCGTTTCACTAGATAAGACCCTATTCCTCCACCGGGATCGTGCAGAGCCTCTGAAGCCCTTTGAAACTGCATTGATTTGGACCTTCAACCGTTGCTTGCCATTGAAAAAGATTATATGGAGGAAAATCCTTAAATGTTTTCCTCACTTAATTTTTTTTTCAACTGAAGAAAGAAAGACAAGATCTTGGATGAGATGGGGGTGAGTAAAATATCAGAATTTTCATTTTGAAGTGAACTAATACTTTGACATTTTACTAATCCTCTTGTTTTGTTTAATGGAGGAAATCAAAGGGTTTAAAATGTCATCAATTCTAGTTCACTCAATTTCTGGGTGAACTGTCATTTAAAAGAAATGCATCAGAGAGTTGCTGCACTTAAATAACGTACACTTTCACTATCACAGTTTTTAAACTAAAATCTTTCCAATAGACTAGGTGTCATAAGATCTGATGTGAATTTTATTTTTATTTTTTCTAAATTCATCGTTAGATTCAATGCATTTTAAACTGATTGTCACTTGTGATGTTTGACAGGCTTTGGCAGAAAGGATGTGGTTGAGCATCTTCTGCAGACCGGAGCAAATGTCCATTCCCGCGACGACGGTGGTCTGATCCCGCTCCATAACGCCTGCTCGTTCGGCCACGCTGAGGTGGTCAGCTTGCTGCTGTGTAGCGGCGCGGACCCCAACGCACGAGACAACTGGAACTACACACCTCTGCACGAGGCCGCCATCAAGGGCAAAATAGACGTGTGCATTGGTACGGATATGAGAAATCCTGTGTTTTCATCATTTTCAACAATAGCCTAATCAGACCAAAACTGATTGTTATAAACGCTCTAATAATAAAAAATTCTGATGGTCACCGATATATTGTACATCCCTTGCTGGAAGGCAATGAATGAGTTGTCACAGTCAACATTGTGTGGAGTTGCGGTGCTATAGAGAATAGAGCTGTTCCAGCATGCTGCAGTATTGCTGTGTTGTGATAGTAATGTTGTTGTCCTGCAGCATTATCTCCTGCGGCCTGATGTCATAGTGTCCGGCTGAATACATCTGTGCTGAGACAGCACTCTATGTGCGAGTGTGAGGAAAAACTGACAGGACCTTTAATGTTTGCATTAGTTGCCCAATGAATGGGTTAGTCTGAGTACGGTGTGTACTATTTCTTCAGAGATGTTTGGCGAAGTGTGGAGCGTGACTGTTTGGGATGTGCAATATATTGGTGGAAATTGGATATTGGTTTTGGTCAATATTATATTTTCCTTTTGTTTTATATTATGCTGATTTTAGGAACGGATAATATCAGGATTTTAAAATATTAATGTACTATAAACTGTGCACACTGAACTAGCAAAGAAACAATGGAAAAATTGTATTTAGATTAATAAATGAATAAATGCTGTTAAAAATATACTGCACATTGTTAGTTCATATTAGCTAATACATTATCTAATGTTAGCAGAGGAGACTTTATTGGGAAGTGTTACCAGAATATATTGTAGATGGATAACTAGATAAGTAGATGGATATAGATATATATATATATATACACAGGGCCTAAAACTTACTTTTTGCCACATCTGCCAATGGCTGGTGACTTAAGAAAATGTACCGTCCATAAATATTTTTTTACCAGCCATTATATTGTTTTTGCAAAAACCAACCAAAATTTAAGATGCCAGTGAAAATTCAAAACTATTTATTGCAATTTCGATACCACAGCTAAAACTACTAGCCTAACTAATACAACATTAAAACATTATTAAAGACAAATAATCCAATTTGAATTTAATATTTAAATTGTGCTGGCTTAAACTTTAGTGACGATGCAGTGCTGGCCCGTCAACTGTCCCGGGGCTTCGTTCACGTTAATGCATTGTTAGAATCCATAAAAAATGTTACCGGCCAACTTGCAGAGTGACACCGTTTCGTATACTTGCCAATGCTGATTTTTACTCTCAATCGGCAAAATATTTCAATGGATGATTGTACTAAAATTTCAAATTGCTAATCTAGTGTGAACATTTTAGGTGGCAAAACAGTATAGATAATTATAGTTATTGGCCTAAGTTGGGATCTCACAAGTACCGGTACTTTGGTACCAAGTCGGTACTGAAATGTAAAAAATGTGATGATACCAGCATTTCTGTAGTTCCGACTCCCGATTATATTCGGTACCCGCAGCTGCGTTCAGTCGCTTTTGTGGTTGTCTAAGCGCAGGGCTCCAGACTGTAGCCGGATATATACTAGTGTCTGTGAATATTAAACTGCAAAATACTATTTAAATATTGAGGACACGAACGCATAAACCGTCACTTCATGAGAATTTACTGTTTTTTACCGAAAACTGTCATATCATGAACACATACACTCAAGGGTCTTCACGGCAACCTGTTAAAATAAAAGTTTGGTTAAAAAAAATTGAAATAGACAGAATATATTAGGCTACTATTGTAGCCTACAGTAGATTTAGCTACGTCTCTACTACTAATAATAATAATTAGGCCTAGATGGTCGCTTATTTTTCACTTGATCTTTTTTATAAACAATGTGTACTTTTAAACAGCATACAGCCTTTAAATGTTTATGTATTATTTACTTATGAGTATCATCATAAATAATAAACTTATTGAATTTAATTCAATCAAATTTAAATAGTTAAATAAAATAAAAACATTTTGCTGTGGTACCGAAGAGTATCGTACAATTTTTATGGTATTGGTACCGAACTACCAACTACTGGAATTTTGGTATCGTGACATGCCTAGGCCTAAGGTTAAAACATGATCTTCTTTTGAAATCATCAGTTTCAAAAGTGACTGTATTGCTTGATTCTGTTTCTTACAGTGTTGCTCCAGCACGGTGCTGATCCAAACATCAGAAACACTGATGGCAAATCAGCTCTGGACCTGGCAGACCCTTCTGCTAAGACCGTCCTCACTGGTGAGACATGCACATATATACATCTGCTTTACAGTCATTAACAAACACACAACCACTCAATCTGATGAGCAGACATGTAAATGCACATTGGGAATGTTTGCAATGGCATAGTTATTATTTTTGTGGTATGCAATATGTATATACACAAAAAAAAAAAGTGCCTGTACAGAATGCCTATATGACTTGCTACTTAATGTGCAATGCACAACAAGAGTGCCACAATGTACTGCACTCCAGTCTGAAATGTGGAGGCCATTATCCAGCACATTTCCATTATCCATTATTTGATTGGACGGCAAAATGTTAAAACATTTGTATGCAAAATTGGATTAAAATGCCATCTTGACACCACTCGCCAAATTAAACATAGTGATGTTGCAGCAGTCACATCTGTTTGAAACTTTATTCAATGAATAACGTTTCACATGTTAATTGTGCAAAGTGCTGCATAATATAAACAGTATGCTAGGTTTCCAGTCTGAACATAGCTGTTGTAACCCTAAAAACATTTACACACATTATGATGCATCTTTCAAATCAAGTCTCTCTGACACCTGCCGTCTGTCTTTATTCCTCAGGTGAATATAAGAAGGATGAACTATTGGAGGCAGCGAGGTGAGCTTATTGCACAATAACTGTAATAATTTAAATGTGTGTTGCTAAAATAAATGCTTCTATAAGTGGGTTCACGGTTGTGATTGTTTCGATTGTTGGAGTCCTTTGGGACGAATGTGTAGCGCTGTAGGTGCTACACACAGCCTGGCACAGGCCATATTGGTCATATGTTGATGTTAAGTAAACTTCAAGAATATCAAAAATGTTTGCCACTTGGTTTTCGAAAAATGTTTTTTGGACGGGACATTTTGCAGGGTTTCTGACCGCGGGTCTTAAAAAGGTCTTAACAAGTCTTAATTTGACCTTCCCAAATTAAAGGCCTTGAAAATGTCTTAAAGGGATAGTTCACCCAAAAATGAAAATTGTGTCATCATTTACTCACCCTCAAGTTGTTCCAAACCTGTATGAGTTTCTTTGTTCTGCTGAACACAAAGGAAGATATTTGGAATAATGTTTGTAACCAAGCAGAGAGAGCAACCATTGACTACCATAGTATTTTTTTCCCTACTATGGTAGTCAGTGGTTGCTCTATCTGCTTGGTTACAAACATTATTCCAAATATCTTCCTTTGTGTTCAGCAGAACAAAGAAACTCATACAGGTTTGGAACAACATGAGGGTGAGTAAATGATGACACAATTTTCATTTTTGGGTGAACTATCCCTTTAAATTGGATCAGAAAGTCTTAAATTCAGTATCATGGCATTCAATTAGGGCCCTATGATTTCTGTGATGCAGAAAGCGGAATTTGTCAATTTTAGATGAATAAATCAAAAGTTAGGTCAGGACTCTTCATTTTCACTTCACTTCAATTGTATCATTAATATCATTCAAACTTATCATTTATAGCCTTTTCTCACAGCAGCTGGAGTAATTTATCATTTCGATGGCGGATTGTAATCCAGAAAGGCCCAAATGATATCATCAGTGACAACTGGAGCAAAAGATTAGACTGTACAGACATATAAATCTACAGGTCACGCTAATAAACCCTAAATACATGGTCACGCAATGTTGATGCTGTTAACATTAACAATTTGAGAACAAATTATAACAATAATATTAATAATTTGCACGGTTTGATGTTATATGAGCGATCGTTAGATTTTATCACCGTTGGTAGCGCGATTTATTGTAATGTTTTGTTCCCAAAAGTGGCAGACATGTTACTTGTTCAGATGACATTTTCCGGTGAAAATTCTTGTTTAGGTTATACTCCAAGATGTAGAATCTGTGATTCTGAAGCACAGTATCCACACCGGTGCGGTGACTGACAGACGCACGTACTCCTCAAAACATTAGATTCATCCACGCTGAGGAGCCGCGCAGACGCACAACTCGCGTACAGATGATAACTCCGCAAATAACTGCAATTGCAGGTTTCAAACAGAGATAGCGACACGTAGGCAAAACTTTCGGACTGCAGCTTTAAGTGAGTTTATGCTTAAATCAAGAACAAATATCTGTCATTGGGTAAGAAAATGAATTGCGTTTGTATTAAGTTGATTTTTATGAACCCATCGGCAGCTATTTGTTCTTGTTTTAATCATAAAATCATGATCACAAGATTTCTTATATGAAACTTTAAGCTATTTTTTGTCAAATTGATTATGGAGATCTGTTGGAAATTTCAAACTTTGACTGTCACTTGTCACTAAGTCATTGCGTGCTTAGACTTGACATGTTATGTTACCTTCAATTTAGTCCTTAAAAAGGTCTTAAATTTACATTTATAAAACCTGCAGAAACCCTGTTTTGAAATTGCCCTCTAAGATTATAGAATCCTAAATCTTATAATGACAGAATATTGTCTTAGTAGTGACATGAGAAGTTTAAAGGGTTCTTGCATCCAAAATAAAAAATGTAATGACAATTTTTTTAAATTTCTACCATTTTTCTGATGTTTTAGAATTGAAATGGAACTTTTATGTAACTCTGCCTTTAAAGACTTGTAAATTGGCTCTGTTTGCATGCGAAATGAGTCCAATATATTTGCAGTGGCACCTTCCTACTAGCCCCTAAGGGGACATGGTGAGAAAAAAATATGAGATGGGAGGAAAAATAAGAAGTCAATGCTTTTGCATTCTCTAGCAAACGCTTTTGTGTTGCGAGTGAATGCAAGAAAATTACTGCCAGAGAATTTTTCCTACCATCTTATATATTTTTTTTCTTCTTCACTATGTCCCTTTTGGGTCGTACCATCCTTTAGCTACAGCTTCCAAAACAATCCTGAAGCAAGCTAGATATCTATTAATAGAGTAGAAGGGGAGGTATTTTTGTTTGGAAAAAAATGCAGTAAGTTTACATTGTGCATTTAAAAAAATGATGTGGTCCCTTTAAGCACATTGAAATCTTCTCTGACTGTCACTGATCCAGAAATGTCTTTTCTCTAAGTTGCCATTCCTAACAGCGTTTGTCTCCCTCTGTTTGAAAAACGTCTTCCTTAGGAGCGGAAACGAGGAAAAGCTAATGGCACTTTTGACCCCACTTAATGTCAACTGTCATGCCAGTGATGGACGCAAGGTAACACATCCAAGTTCTTTTATTTAATCTGCATAAATTGTTCCGTAACGTTGCTTTTAACATTTGATATACCTTACAAGATGTCAATTCCTAATATGACTATTTTAGAAAGTATGTCTGACTTTGTTTCTATACCAAAGTTCTGTTCGAATTCAAACACAGGATGTGATTGTATGTATTTCATTGGTCATGTAAATGATATAGATGTAGGTCAAGACAATCCTAAATCCCCTTGTTTGAGTTTTTTCTTTCCGTAATACTGTGTTTAGAGAAAACAACGCTGACCTAGTTTTACCCATAATGAGTTTAAGTCTGGACGTATTGTATGGTTTGATTTTATAATGTTTGTTTCGAGTCGGAACTGCCCCTTTGTTCACTCTGGGCTGCTTTTTGTTGTCAATCATTTTTATAAGGGATTGATCTTAGATGTCTATTGGATGCACATCTGACCTTTTATGAAGTTTTAGGCAAAAGCTTTTTTGATCCATCTCTTTCTCTAATCACAACATAATAACAGGACCTTGATTTTCCCCTCAAATCCTCTGTCGTCCCTGATGATTTCGGGTCACTTCATACGTCAGATCTCCCTCCAGACCTCTGTGTCTTTATATCAGAAGGGCTTTTTAGGAACGAGTTTTGTGTTTGTCTCGTAGTCTTGGATGTTGTGTTAAATACTGTTACTCATGCTGTAGTGTAGTGATATAATCAGGGCTTGACATTAACACCCGCAAATGCTTGGATTTCAGCAGTGGCGTGTAACGCAGGCACTCCTACTAGCCACTTTAGCGGATTGAATTTGATGTAAAATATACATTTTTCAATTGTAGTCTTTTAAAAAAGCCTTTGAAATAATAAACTTAGTTCAGTGTAGTGTTGTCAAAATATCGATTTTTCGATACTTATCGATACTGAAATATCTGAAACACTTCCAATACTCATTTTCCTTAGAATAGATACTGAGCTTTCTCGCACTCATCTCTCCGACAGAGAGACACACACTACTAACCCGCCTCTCCTCACTCACTAGTTTTATTTGCTCAGGATGAATATTGTTGGTGTTGCAGGGCTTGAATTTCGGCATGGGATTGTGCGTATTGCGCATTATTTTACTCATTCCCACAGATTTTGTGCTCGAACATAAAGCCGCATCAGTACTACATTGAGTTTTTTTTTCCAAATACATTCAAAATGCGAGTCTTGGCGAGTGTTCGTTTAAACACAGTCAGTTCTGTTTTAAGTGAACGTAAACAATTGAGAAGGAAAACGCATTTGTAACAGTACAATGGATCTGTGCGTCAGGTTTTAAAGTGACAGCAGCCTTATATACCTGCTGCCAAATTATGAGATAATATTAGAATATCTATATGGCAGTTTTCCCCATGGTGTCTGTGAAAATGCTGAGTGGCTAGTAGGC